>NC_092877.1:209933615-210291115 GCF_028372415.1 Notamacropus eugenii
AAATTTTTTGTAGGATGTTTGGTTTCCCATCTTTTCATCAATATCCTAAACAGTATACCTTGATAGATTTGTGAAAGTATCTGCATAATTGAGAGGAAATTACTGAGTAGAATTGTGGCTCTATAAAGCAAAAGAAATTATACCACGCTTAAGAGAACTTTTTGAGTACCCCCACAAAATGGGGGGTGGAATTTATAACAACTAGAAATCATGAGTTACCCCCTGGATTATATGTGCTCCGTTAATTAGAGCCCAATTTTCTCCGAATTACATATATGCTTCTGGGAGTTTGTCGCAAACTTTTGAGAGAATTTTTTTCCCCACCACCTACTCTTATTGTATCACTTTTATAAATATTTCTTCTTAAAAGCTACTTCAGACTGACTGAAAAAGTGATCTTCAACTCATAATCTTGAGGGAAAATAAACCACTGGGAGCTCAAACTGATGGCATTAGAGAAAGTCAATCCATTGCTCCTCTGAGCACCACTGAGAAGATGTAGCTAGCCAAGCTCTTTGAATTCAACTGGTCATTGGAAGTAGAGTTGGGATGAGAATGCTTCAGTTTACATGAGTCATAAATGAAAAGAACTTATTAAGACCTTACTATTTACTAGACATTATACTAAGTTTTGGGGATATAATTACAAATAAGAAAGAGTTTCCCTGCTTTCAAAGAGCTTAAATTTTAACATGGGAAGACTATATACAAGGGAGTGGTGTTTAGAGAGGTGATTTGGTCTGGGAAATCACTTGGATAGTGCGTGGAACCACAGGGCAATCAATAGAATCTTTCTAGGAATGATAGAGTTGATTTAATTATTGTTACAGGAACTAGAGGTGGAAAGGGGAGCATAGAATGAAGATGGCTACACAGCATCAGGCAGTACAGTGGGTCTGGGTCAAGACACTCATTAATTAGGAGTTCATTTGTGCATTCAGGCATTCCCCACTATTAGATTAAAAGCTCCTTGGCATCAGAGTCTAAGTCTTATTTATCTCCACCTTCTCAGTCTCTAGCATGTGGTAAGACTTTACTATATACTTGTTGAGTAAATGGGAATAGACTGGATGAGAGAGAAACTGAAATCCAGGAGACCAGCAAACAGTATCCTTGTTGCAAGGACTAGGACTGTGGTTATAACAGAAGGAATAGAGAGGAAGGGGCTAATATAAGTAACACACTGAATTAAGAATGGACAGAACCTGACTGATTCTACACAGAGAATGAATGAAATGCAGGTGCCAGAGATGACTGTAAAATTTTGAGCATGAATGATTAGGAAAATGGTGACAGAGGGTAATTTCTTTCTTGCTAGTTCTTAAGCTATCATCTTGTTCCTTCATTTCCATTTGCCAAATTTCTCAGAAGGGTAGTCCACAACTACTATTTCCTTATTTTCCATTCAAATTGTAAACCCCTGTAATGTAACTTTAGCCCTCCAAATTCTACTGACATTTTCTTCAAGTGGACCAATGACTATGAAACTGCCTAATTCAAGGATTATATTATCATTATCTTTGATCATAGTGTGGCTCTGAAGCCAGGTCTCTATTTACTATATCATATTGCCTCTAATACTGTTACATATTTTTTATACTTATACGTTGTCTTGGTCAGATTGCAAAGACATTGAGCATAGGACAATGCCTTATCCTCCAAATATCAGGCTCAATAAATATTTGTTGAATAATTTTAAGTTGTTAAAGGAAATGGGCTAGGGAAATAAAGGTAATGAGCTTTGTTTTGTATGTGTTAAGCTTGAAGTGAACATGGGATGTCCAAGTGGAAGAATCCAGTATCTGGAGAATAAGGACAGAAATTCAAATAAGAAAACAGAAGTGGATGCGCATAACCTAAATATTCACCACATCTGCAGAAAGTATGACATGGAAAATGGAAGAAAAGACAGAGAGGTTTCTTAGTAGAGAGGCAAGAAAGGCAACTTTTGGAAATATCGATGTTAGGGGGGAGGTGGTAATCTCAACCATAGCCGCAGTCTTTTTACCCTTGAAATTGACAATATCTGCTTGCACATTTAATTTTCTTCTGTTCGTTTTCATCGAAAATGGACTAGAAAGAAATAATCTGGTTCAAGCAAACTGGGTAGGTTTTATGGGCAGGGGTTACCAGGATCTGGGCAAACATAGGCAGCAGTAGTAGCCGCAGTGGACACAGCAGTAGCAGCAGCAGCAAGCGGTGGCTCCCGTGGAAAATGGCACTTTGTGGGGGAGATTCTGTTTTCCCACTCTGCAGCACAGAACAGTCATGCTGAGCAAATTGCAGCAGACAGAAACAGAACCACAGTAGCTAGACTTATGCTAACAGACACCACTCCAAAATAGAAAATACTCTTTTTAGTTCCATATCACTTCATTTGAAAAACTAACTGACTAGTTACTGCTCTTGATGAATAGATACAAATTTAGGACTCTAATGTTTTAGCATTGGTAAACTAATAATGAAAATTATTATGTTATTATTCCATTGTATTGTTAACCATTGCGACTTAAATTGAGAATATAATTATTGCCTGCTTTATTTTAGACCTGTGGGGTTACAATATAGCTTTCTGGGATGGTTGCTAATAATAAAAAGTACTACTCCACTATTGAGATATCATAGTTATGATATGTCAGAGACTCTGGGAGAGGGTCGGCCCCAATCCACTTTTATAATTCAAAGAATCACAATATCTTAGTTTTGGAAGAGACTTCAGAAATCTTTCAGTACAATTTAATATATTTATTAGATGCCCACGGCATAAGGCACAATCTGTCTTCCTGGGATTTATGGTCTAAGTGGGTAATATGCAATAAATCTGAATCACAAAGGAAATTTTGAAAAGAATATTAGGAAGATGTACAACAAAATGCTGCATGGAATGGAATGGAATGGAATGGGGAAGATGGGCCTTACCAAATGATAGGGAAATGGGAATGTTTCATGGAGGAAAAAGCATTTGGATGGTGCCTTAAAGGATGGCTGAGAATTCAAGAAGTGATGTTGGTAGAGAATAGGGGAACATCCCTGGTGTAGGAAACAGGAAAAGCAAAGGTACAAAAGTATTTATAGAGTGGTACAAAGCCCGGCAGGTTTATTACCAGCAACACATATATAATAAAAAGAATTTGGAACAAAAGATAGCAGCACAGCAGCCTCACATAGCGTTTGTGGGTCTTACTTTCCCACATTCATTCATTTGCATAGGAGGCCTGGAGACCATGGTGTCTCAGATCCACAAATCTTGGAGGGTTGTTTTTTTTTTTTTGGCAGAGCCACCCTCCAACCCCTGAAATGGGTTTTAAGGGCATTTGTAATCCCCTAAAGAATTAAAAAGGAGTTCTAAGCCTAAATCAGATAGTAATCTAGAATAACAGACTGTCATTCTACCCAGACAGAGGAAGTTCAAAGGACAGACTAAATGCCTGTGGGCACTAATTAGTTGGCTGGTTGTTCTGTGTTTCAAAGGAGCTGTACTCCTTGAAGCTGGAGAATTAAAAATGTTTCTGTCCTTAAAGAAAAAACAAAACAATTAAAAATGCTGTTCCTTTGTCTTATGGTTGAGTGTGTGAAGGGACTTCCTTCTTTCTAAAAGAAGCGAACCTTGGGCTTTAGGTTCTAAACCAAATGAGACCTAGAAAAACCCATTGCTCCTCTTATGGAGAGGAAGTAGCACATCAACTTTAGCTCTGAGGTAACAGCAGTAAAAGTATACTGGTTTACCTGCCATTTCTTATTTTCTTCTCTTTACATTTCTTCTCTTTACATTGGCTGCCATGTTCTTCCCCTTTGAATTCATGGTTTCCTTCAAGACTCATCTTCTTCTTCAGGACTTTCTTGGCTCCCTGTACCCCCTCTCACCTTTCCAACCCTCACCAGCTCAAGTGCTAATGCTTCCTCCTCCAAGGTTTCCCTGTAAGTGTATTTGAGGTTTGTAGATGACTGTCCACATGTCTAGTTTCCCCTTTGGAGCACAAGCCTCTTGAGGGCAGGCACAAATTTGACTATTGTTTTATTACTGTGTTATTTCCTCAGATGTCTCTGATTTGAACAAATTAACATCCTCAGCTGACTGGTAAAAGTAAACACATAAGGGTGGGGTGTGTGTGAAAAGGGAATTTTCAAGAGTCATACTTTTGAGTCTGTGTAGACCCAGGGAGGACCTTGAGGTAGAGACAGCTTTTTAAATGTGGGGGAGTCCCCATGTGTCATGAACTATGTCACCAGCTGTTACATAAAGGGGGGGAAAGAACAAATCAACTCAGCTAGACTGTGGAGGACCTAGCAGGCAGGAGCATGAGATTAGACCAGAAAGGTTGGTTGGTGCCAAATTGTGGAGAGTTCTGAGTTTGAACTTGGTTTAATAGACAATAAGGAATCACTGAAGACTTTAGAGAACAGTGACATATGACAAGTGACTTTGTGAATAAAGAAGAAGAGCCTAGCGGTCATAATTGATGGACTGGATAGAAGAGAAAGTAGAGTTAGGAAGACAGATTAGTAATGAGGGCCTGGTGACAATGGGAACAAGATAGATGTGACAGATCCCTTGGAGGTAAAATGGACAGGATTTGGTAATCAACTAGATATGTGAGGTAAGGAAGAAGGAAGAATTAAAATAACCCTAAATTTTGATCACAAGGGACCAGATGGATGATGATGCTACAGATAGTAATGGGGAAGTCAGAAAGAATAGATTTATGGGAAAATAATATGCAAAGTTTTAGATATGTTGAGTTGTAGATGTTGGTAGGATATCAAAGTGGAGATGTCCTATGGGCAACTGGAGATGTAAATCAAGAGGTCAGGAGAGGCCAGACCTAGAAAAACAGCTTTAGCAGTTACCAAGGAGGTGGCATGAAGGCATGGGAATGACCAAGGGAATCATGGAAAGGGGGTGTAGAGAAAAAACAGAGTCAAGGAGCAAACATCAACATTCTGAATTCTGGAAGGGGATTAAGAGTTATTTAAAGGGCAAGAGACAGTGTTTGCAAAGGAAGGAGGTAAAAGATAAGAGTGTAGTGTCTCTGAAAGACTGATGGAAAGTTTTTAATCATTTATTGTGGGAAGTGAGTTAAGGAGCTGAGAAGAGAAAATCAAGACTTGAAACTCCGCCAACCAGACGTGCCTCCACTTGATGATGTCCTGTTATGTAGACTCACTCCCCTCCAAGGCAATCCATTGCAATTTGGGACAGCTCTAGCTATTAGAAAGGTTTGTGGCTGTTGTTCAAGCATTCTAGTAGTATCCAACTCTTTGTGATCCCATTTGGGTTTTTCTTGGCAAAGATACAGGAGTGATTTGTCATTTCCTTCTCTATCTCATTTTACAGATGAGGAAACTGAGGCAAACAGGATTAAGTCACTTGCCCAGGGTCACACAGCTAATAAGTGAGGCTAGATTTGAACTCAGGAAGATGAGTTTTCCTGATTTCAAGCTTAGGGATCTAATTGAACCACTTAGCTGCCAATAGAAAGGTTGACGTGCCAAATTGTGGAGGGCTTTGAGTCTGACCTTTAGTCAATGGACAGTAAAGAGTCACTGACCAAATTTATACATAAGAGTCTAGGTCCTCCATAGTTTAGCCAAGTGAACTGCTCTTTCTCCCCAAAACATACCCTTTATGTATCAGCTAGCAACACATTCCATGACATTTTCAATGTATTTTGGGACAACCTTTATCTTTGTTTAGCTAAAATCTGCTGCTGTAAGCTTCCATCCCTGCCCATCAAGGTCACACTTTGTCTTTCTGTAATATCCCAAATGGAGAGTTTGTGTATCAGGACAATGTTTCATAGCTGAAATAAAGAACAGATCTGCATTTTTAATGTGTGAATCAAATCTGAGAAAAGAAAGAAAACTCTTTACCAGAGTGCTGAATTGGCATTAGAATTTTAGACAAAAAGAAAATAAGCATTTTAAAAATTATCTCCCAAGCAACTAAACCTAACAAGGAAGAAAGTTTTCTGGTTTTGAGAATAGTTCTGGGAAAAACAGGGTTTGGCTGAATATTAAGCATTTCTGATATCACTAAGAGAATTTTGACTTAACATGTTTGGTAGTCAGAAGGCAAGAGGATTGATTTTAGAATGAGATATAAGGAAAAGGCCTCGGCTATCAAAAGACAAAGTGACTAGTTCATTAACTTCCAGAAATATTGATGAGACATTTCATAGTGAAAGGATTCTTCTAGCAACATTTCAGCACTATTGAACAGGCCCAAAAATGTGACCAAACAAAGAATAGGAATTTGCAGTTCCTCATATGTGACATTCGATCTCCTCTATCTCTGCGTCTTTGCACAGACTCCCTCCTCTCTTCTGCCTTTTAGTAAGGCTCAACTCAGGTTCTCCATGCTGCCTCAAGGACCTGTCTTGATCCTTCACAGTTGCAAGGACATTTCCCCTCAAATTTACTGTGCCTATGTGTGTGTGTATGTTGTTTTGTTTTTAAATACACATGTACATGTTGTATCCCTCAAGATATACACACGTACATGTATCTCCTTGAGAGAAAAGTTTCATTTTGTTTTTATTTCCAGCTAACTATCTAGCACAGTCCTCCTTCATAAAATCGAGATAATAATTATCACCATGTACTTACAGGGATGGTTTGAGGAAATTACTTCAGAAATGGTAGATAAAGCATGCTATACTATATAAATTGTTGCAATGACTACTACTATTATTAATTTCTGTAGGGAGAGTTTGGAGTCAGGATGGTAATTTGCATTGCAAAAGACCCAGTATAGAGTAGTCAATATGGATTCAACTCAATTAAACATGCACTCATTAAGTGCCTACTGTGTAAATAACAAGGCACTGGGAATACAAAATGTTTTATTCTCAAGGAACTATATATTCTACTGGAATTCTATATTTCACTTTGAAAATGACTGTAGGATTCTGCTTGCTTTCTTCAAAACCATCCCAAAATATGTTTGGGAACAGAGAAAGACCATTTGGAGAAGCAGGAGAATGTTTGAGTTCCGATTCTTCCTGTCCTTAGATTTCTTTTTCTCTCTACCTCACGCAATGGAACTTTTTTCTAACTGTGCTATTGTGGGGGAAGGGGCAGGCTCGATGCCTGCCTTCTACGCTAATCATGCTACACTGGCTTTCGCTGCATGGTTTTCAGGGGACTGGCCAAATCTGTGTAACAACAAGATGGTTTTGTTTTTTTTATCATGGTGCTGATGTATCTGTTATGTCAGCGCTCATAAGATCATACTCACATTTGTACTCTACACACTACAGTGGAGAAAACCAGCAAAATATTCCAAAAGGGATTTTTACCCAATAAGCGTGAAATTATGGTTAATTACAAACTTAATGTAAATGAATACAATCATGTAATTAAAACACAAGATGACATGATATTTATGACATGCAGAGATGGTCTTATGATACAATATAAAACGATGCTAAAAATCCTTATGGAACTTTGTACTTAAAAACCCTGTTCACTCAGCAGATGATTTTAAAGTTCAACATTTTGATGGTTTCAACATTTCATTTAAGAAATACAGTGTTTAGCCAATATTTTTAACTATTTGCTAAATATGTTTTGTAAAAATCAAACAATTTCATAGTTAGTTGAATGCTAAAAAAGCCTTGGGGTCTATTCTTTTGGCTGCATATAAACTCAAACAGCTGAAGCCATTTTAAAATATGCTTCATTAAAAATCACTGAAAATAGGAATCAGAAGGAAATGCTGACACAATTCTTTCTTCTAAATGAGGGCCTTTAAACATTACCAGATTCCTGAATGTGACCAGATGACAACATTCACCATGCCCGTGTGGGCGCAAACGTCCTTTCAAACATCTTACAGAGCAGCATGAGGAAAAGAGAGTTCAGAATTTCTTGTCACAGTTCTGCCACTGCCATAGGAGATTTCAGAGTGGACTGAGGGGGAAAAGGATAGGGGAGGGACTGTAGAGGGGTGGGCATTTGTGTGTGGAGACACAACCAGGAGACTGCTGCACAGGATTGGGAGTGTATAGATACCATAAATCTAGAAGGCAACGGCTGAATCCCAAAAAGTCTGCTACAGCAAAGAAGCAGGTCTCGTATATGCAGGCGGGTCAATTCCAGGGGGACAGGTAGCAGACATCAGGGTCCATGGTAGGAAATTAGTGAGCAAAGATTAAGGGATCCAGGTCCAACAGTCTACAGAATAAGAAATGAGGATCTGGCTATAAGTAGTGTATCTATAACAATATGAAAAGCTCCTACTATGTTTCCTGTCCAAGGTTAAGAACTGGTCTGAGGGTAGGGATGGGCCTTAATTTGTAGATGAAGAAAAAGATGTCCATGTGTCTGAAGAAGGAGGTCAATAGGGAAAGGTGCCAGACAATTCTGGACAGTCATCAAACTACCTATGTGACTTTGGGAAAACTGGATATCTTCTCATGTCCCTTTCCATTTTGTAAAATGAGAGAGATCACCATCGCCAAGGTCCTTTCCATCTCTGAAATTCCATGAATTTTAAAACTATTGACCACACAATGTATTTCTTTTAAAATTATATATGCATATGTATGTATGCACACACAGATGTATATATATATGTATATCTGTGTTTGTATATATACATAGCCACACATACCCACACCCATGTTTCCTGTACATATATTGTCAAGAGAAAAAGAAAAGAAAACTGACCATCTTAATACAAATCTTCCCAGTTAATTAAGGAGTCAGGTAACCATGATGTTTTAAGCAACGTTGGATAGAGCACTTTGGAAGAATTTTGTATGTAAAGAGTACTCACATATCCTTTGACAAATCATCATTTCTCAGAAAGGCAAATGATCATTGTTGTGCCCTGAATTTTGTAGTAGATATGAATATGGTTAAACTGCTTTTATTTGCTGGGTGAGGAGAGCTTTCCTTTTGCCCTCTCCACTGGCCACATATGCACCCCATGTTTTATCCAGGCCTAAATGAAGGCTTTGTAGTATTCATCGATACTAATAGCCTTGGCTGAAGTTAGCCATCCTTAGGAAAGGATCTGGGGAGAGAATCTGTGACTGCATTATTTATGAAAATATTCATTAAAAATGAGGAACCTGCTGAGATGGAGCACAATACAGAAAAATGACAGCTTCACGTCCCAAGAAGGAACTCCATCAGTCAGAGGGAACCTCTCCCTGAAGAAGCTTGGCCTCTGTGGCAAAAGGCCAATGTGAATGACTGCTCTCAGGTAGGCAGCTGGGCTCTGGCATGGAGGAGAATGAGCTGCTCAGTTTCTTCTGGCTCCCAGGTAAGTTTAGGGCCAGCAGGGGTGCATCCATCAGGTCTTGGCTGCAGGACTCTGACAGTGAAGGGTTTTGTTTCTCCCTTCTTTCTTAGTGGCAGCATTTTCTGCTTTGCCCAGTTCTGGTTTCAACAGGTGCCAGGGATTTCAGTGGGTCAAAGCATAAAGGTGCATTCATTCCTAAAATGCTCCTAGATCACAGCCATTGCTATCAGAGTGTTTCAGTGCCACTTCCTGGGTCAATTTGTGGCATAAATACTCTTCCTGAGGCACAATGATTTATTCATTCCTCTCAAAGATGAGGATCATATGGTGGGACTCATTATATGATAGATTTCAGCTTATTTGAATGACTGCATTGCTGCTGTTGGCCCTGAAGGGAGGCCTGGGGGCTCTGGGAACCAGACATCTAATACCAGGGAGTCTTCCTGGGAACATTTTCACTTGCAGGCCAAGTATCTAAATGGGCTCAATGTGAGTCAGGTACTGCAGCATTCATGGGACTCTCCCCAAGGGAGGGCCTAGCCTTCTCTTCTCTCTCTCTCTCTTACACACACACACACACACACACACACACACACACACACACACACACACACACACACACACACACACACACACACATGCCCATGTGTGCACACACCATTGTCTGTAAAGGGCAATGCTCTGAGAGTTATCTGGTCTCATTCACATTGATCTCTAGCCCAAGGCTCTCCCCATTCTATTCCGTTCTATGCACTTAAGTCAAAATAATTTTCCTTAAGCACAGATTTGACCACATGACTCCTCTACTTCAACAATTCCAGTGGTCTTCTATTGAGTCTAGGATAAAATGTAAACTCTGTTTAACCCTTCATAACCTGCTCCTAAGCCATCTTTCCTGCCTCACTTTATACTAATTCCGCTTTTGCACTCTGATCAGTCAAACTGGCTTTCTCTCTGTTTCTCGTTCACAATATCCTATCTCCCATCTTTGTCATTGAAAAAACCATACCAATGCCTGGAATTTACTCCTTATCTCTGCCTCATGGAGTTCCTCTCTTCCTTCAAGATGAAGATCAGGCAATGAATTAATCAAAAAACATTTATTAAGTGCCTACTATGTACAAGACACTGAATTAAGCACTATAGGATACAAAAAGAAAGGCAAAACACAGACCCTGTCTTCAAGGAGTTTACAATCTAATACAGAAGCTTACAATCTGATGGATACCATTGTTCTTCTGCATTATTCACAGTAGTAGTCCTCAGGTATGTTGCTATGACTAGTGTTACAGGTGCAGAGGACCCTTTAAATTTCTATCTGGAGTGCTATATCAAATAAGTCACCAGGTATCATATGGGGCTCTAACTGTTCCCTTCAATCAACTGTATGAGTAGTAGCTTTGCAATGTCCAATCGTGATACTCAGAACTTAAGATACCATTGTGTATGTACAGATCTTGCTACTGTTTTCCTTTGAGAACCCAGGGTGTTTGTTTAAGGGGTTGTTTAACCTCTCACAGTTTATAAATAGCTTCACTTGTGTTTGCCCCCATCCCTCATGGGTATTAGGCTGCATAACAAACTAATGGTCTCATTTTTCCACTTCTAGGGGCCAAGATGGCAGAGTAAGAAGTAAGTTACTCTTACCCTCCATTATTGGCCTTTAAAATCCCAGAAACTATCACCTCAGGAAAAATCCTGGAACAGCTAAGCCAGCTGAAAGACAGGGTGCAGCAGTCTTGTAGTACAGGAAGCTAGGGGGGGATTAACCAATAAGGTCATTTTCAGGGTGGGTGAGGGGGTGCAGTACAGGACAGGAGGCATCCCAGCAAGTCAGTGGCAAGCCCCACCTCAGCAAACCAGGACAACATCCTGAGCAGGTGGAGCAGGAAAGCACCAACACCAGTACCCCCTAAGTGCCTCAGCACAGGCAGGGGAATTGGTAGACAACACCTCAGAAAACCACCATGTGTTCTCCAGCAGCTGAATCTCTCAGCACTTCAGCATAATTCCAGGAAGCATAATTCTAGGAGGCACAGCTTCAGGCTAGTAAACATTCCCCAACAGCCAAACATTTGATTGCCAAGCCCAGGTAAGCAATCATCCCCCAGGCATCAGACTCTTGACCCCCACCCTGAGAGCTCCACTGTTGCTAACCCCAGCTCAATACCAGGTAAGCTCCCAGATTCCTAGAGCCTCCAGCTGCCAGCATCTGAGGCCCAGCATACAAAGCCAGTGACTATGTCTTGACTAGGTCCTGGGTTCTTAGCACAAGAAGTTTAGGCTGGTGTCACCTCTGCTCCCAAAGGAGAGATCAACTTTAAAAGTCAGGAATTAGGCAAATAGCATAAGCAAAAAGCAGAAACAGACAATAACTCTAGATTCTTATTATGGGGACAGGGAAGATCAAGGCACAAATTCAGAAGAGGACATCATTGTCAATATACCCACATCTAAAACCTTAAAGCGGAATATGAACTGATCTGAAGCCCAAAAAGCCTTTTTGGAAGAGCTCAAGAAGGATTTTAAATGTCAAGAGAAGTAGAAGAAAAACTGGGGGAGAAAGGAAAGGTATGCAAGAGAGAGTCAGTAGTTTGGAAAAGGAAGGGCAAAAAATGATTGTAGAAAACAAGTCTTCAAAAAATACAACTGACCAAATGGGGGAAAAAGTACACTGAAGAAAACAACTCCTTAAAAAGTAGAATTGGTCAAATGGAAAAGGAGGCACAAAAACTCACTGAAGAGAACTCCTTAAAAAGCAAAATGGATCTAATGGAAAAGATTATTAAAATCTAACAAAAAACAATTCATTAAAAATTAGAACTGGGCAAGTGGAAGCTAATGACTCTATGAGATATCAAGAAACAGTCAAACAGGAACAAAAGATGAAAAAAATAGAAGAAAACTTAAAATACCTCATTGGTAAAAACAACTGATCTGGAAAATAGATCTAGGAGAGAAAATTTTAAAATTACTGGTCTACTTGAAAATGATGATGAAAGAAAGGGTCTATAGGTGGGGAGAAGAGCTAAGATGGCCAAATAGAAACAGGGACCTACATGAGCTCTCATCCCAAGCCCCTCAAAATACCTATAAAAATGATTCTAAACAAATTCTAGAGCACCAGAAACCACAAGATGACAGAGTGAAACAGATTTCCAGTCCAAGAAACTCTGGAAGATTGACAGAAAGGGACTATTGCACTGGGCTTAGAGTAGAGTGCAGCCCAGCATGGGCTATACCACTAGAGACAGAACTGGAGCAGGCCTCAGGGCACTGAATAGTGGGCAGCTGTTGCAGTTCCCAGTTTTCTCAACCCACAAACTCCAAAGACAGCTTCAAAGGTCAGTGGGAAAACTATCTAGCCTGGGTGAGAGGAGAGTATAGTCTAGCCCCAGTCCCAGCTCTAGCCCCCAGGCAGCAACAGTCACTGCCATAGTAGTGGCTGCTTCTGGAGCTCTCATCCTATAAACTGGAGGAATCAAGCAGTTGATCTGGATCGCAGGCCTGAGTGGCTGTGAGGAGGGCAAGGAGGAGTGCTGGTGTGGTGGAGCTGATGGTGGCTGAGGAGAGGAAATTCCATTTACAGTTCTAGTGTAGAAAAGAGTGCTTCTGATTGATCACAGACCAAAGTGCAGGCCAGGAGAAGAGGAAACACCTCTCCTTTGATTATATCACTTTGGAGGAATTGAAAATTTACAAGTCCATAGAGATATCTCTGAAAACAACTACATAAAACCTCTGAAACATGGGTTTCACTCCCATCCACTTTCAACACCCTCCACTTTAACAAAGAGCTCAAAAGTCAAGTAATTGGCTGGGAAAATGTCCAAAAGGAAGATCAAAGCATACAACTGGAAGAAAAATGTAAGTTCAAGGCTCCTACATCCATAGCCTCCAAAAAATATATGAAACAGTCTCAGGCCATGGAAGACCTCAAAAAGGATTTTGAAAATCAAGTCAGAGTAGTGGAAGAAAATTTGGAAAAGGAAATGGCAGCTTTGCAAGAAAATCATGAAAAATGAGTCAACTGCTTGCTAAATGAGACCCCCCAAAATGCTGAAGAAAATAACACCTTTAAAAATAGACTTACCCAAATGAATTCTTATTTGGGCCCAAAAAAACCTCATGAACCGAAGTATGCCTTAAAAAGCAGAATTGACCAAATGAAAAGGAGGTCCAAAAACCCACTAAAGAAAATCCTACTTTAAAAATTAGAATGGAGCAAATGGAAGCTAATGGCTTTATGAGAAATTATAAAACAAAGCCAAAAGAATCAAAAAATAAAAGACAGCATAAAATATCTCATTGGAAAAATAACTGTCCTGGAAAATAGATCCAGGAGAGATAATTTAAAAATAAGTGGCCTATCTGAAAATCATGATCAAAAAAAAGATCCAAGACATCATCTTCCAATAAATTATCAAGGAAAACTGCCCAGATATTCTAGATCCAGAGGGTAAAATAGAAATGGAAGAAATTCACTAATCAGCTCTTGAAACAGACCCCAAAAGGAAAACTCCTAGGAATATGGTAGTCAAATTCCAGAGTTCCCAGGTCAAGGAGAAAATATTACAAGCAACCAGAAAGAAACAGTTCAAGTATTGTGGAAATACAATCAGGATAACACAGGATTTAGCAGCTTCTATACTAAGAGGTGTGTGTGTTCATCCTTCGTTGCTGAAGAAGACCATGCCATCAGAGAAATGATGACATGACTTGCACTTGGCTTTGTTTTGAGTGAGGGAGGGCTGTGCAAATCACCAGCCTCACTTCTCCTCCAGAGCCATATGAATCCAGTGATCAGATATTCATCAGGATGACTGGAAATGACCCAGGATGAAGCAATTGGGGTTAAGTGACTTGCCCAAGGTCACACACCTAGTGAGTGTCAAGTGTCTGAGATGAGATTTGAACTCAGGTCCTCCTGACTCCTGCACTGGTATTCTATCCTCACACTAAGGGATAGAAGGACTTGGAATATGGTATTCCAAAGGTCAAAGGAGGTAGGATTAAAACCAAGAATCACCTACCCAGCATAACCGAGTATAATACTTCAGGGGAAAAATGGAATTTCAATGAAATAGAAGACTTTCAAGTATTCTTGTTGAAAAGACTAGAGCTGAACCAAAAATTCAAATACAATAATCAAGAGAAACATGAAAAGCTGAACAGGAAAGAGAAGGCATAAGAGATGCATTAAAGTTGAACTGTTTTTATTCCTACATGGAAAGATGATACCTGTAACTCATGAGACCTTTCTCAGTATGAGGTTAGTTAGAGGGAATATATACATACACACACATTTATGTATGTGTGTATGTATGTGCATATTATATGTATATGTATGTGTATATGTACATAAATATGTGTGTGTATATATGTATGTATGTATATAGATAGAAGGCACAGGGTCAGCTGAATATGGAGGGAGGACACTTAAAAAATAAAATTAAATGTTGAGAGGAATGTACTGTGAGCAAGAAAAATGGAGAGGTAGAATGGAGCAAATCATCTCACATAAGAGAGAGAAGAAAGAGCTTTTAAAATGGTGGGGAAGAGCAGGGAGGTGAGGGAATAACTGAGTCTTAATCTCATCAGATTTGGTTTAAGGAGGAAATAACACACACTCAATTGGTTATGGAAATCTATCTTACCCTGCAGGAAGGCAAGGGGAAAGAGAATAGGAGAGGGAGGATAATGGAAGGGATGGCAGATTAGGGGAAGGGGTAATCAGAAGCAAACACTGTTGTTGGAGGACAGGTCAAAGGAAAGAAAGGAATAAGTGAAGTGTAGGATAGGATAGAGGGAAATGTGGTTATTCTTTTGCAACATGACTGTTATGGAAATGTTTTGCATGGTTATATATGTATGACCTTTATCAAATCACTTCCTTTCTCAATGAGTGTGAGTGGGGAGGGAGGAAGGGAGAGAATGTGGAACTCAAAGCTTTAAAATGCATGTTAAAAATTGTTTTTGCATGCAACTGGGAAATAAGATGTACAAGCAATGGGGTATAGAAACTTATCTTGCCCTACAGGAAAACAGAAGAGAGGGAAATGAGAGAAGAGGTGGGAGTGACAGAAGACAGGGCAGATTGGGAGAAGGGATGGATGGTGTGCATGCTGTCCTGGGGTGGGGGTGGGGAAAAATGGGTAGAAAATTTGGAATTCAAAGTCTTGGAAGTGAATGTTAAAGTGAATGTTAAAATGGAAGTGAATGCTAAAAACTGAAAATAAATTATATCAAAAAAAGAAAAAGAAAATATCCTGGACAGCATCTTTCAGGGAATTATCAAGGAAAACTGCTCTAGAACCAGAAGGTAAAAGTCATTGAAAGAATCCACCAATTACCTTCTGAAAAAGATCCAAGGAATACCAAGGAAATTTGTAGCCAAATTCCACAATTACCAGGTCAAACAGAACTGCAAGCATCCAGAAAGAAACAATTTAAATATCATGAAACCAAAGTCAGAATTATACAGGACCTTGCAGCTTCCATATTAAAAGATCAAAGGGCATGGAATACGATAATCCATAAGGCAAAGGAGCTTGTATTACAACCAAGGATCAAACTACCCAATGAAACTGAACATAATCTTTCAGGGGAAGAGATTGACATTCAATGAAATAGAGAACTTCCAAACCTTCCTGATGAAAAGACCAGAGATCACCAGAAAATTTGATCTTCAAATATAAGACTCAAGAGAGGCATAACAAGGTAAACAGGAAAGAAATAAACAACATATTATTAATAAAGGCAAACTTCCCTATAAGAGAAGATGACACTTGTAACTCTTGAGAACTGTAATTGTGACATCTAAAGGGTTATATATAGACAGGGCATGGGTATAAATTGACTCTGATGTGATGATTAAAAATCTAATTAAATGATGAAAAAGAATTGATTGTACTGGGAGAAGCGTAAAGGAGGAGGCAGATAAGGGTAAATTACATCACATGAAAAGGCACAAAAACCTATTACAGTAGTGGGAAGAAAGGGAGGGAGATGAGCATTATTTGAACCTTAATCTCATCAGATCTGGCTCAAAATGGGAATAACATAATCAATGAGGTATAGAAATTTAACTTATCCTATCTCTAGGAAATAGGAGGGAAAAGGGGAAGAAAAAGGAGGGGTGTATAGAAAGGAGGGAAGATATAGTAAGGGTAAAGAGGAAGAAAGGGGAGAAGGCTCATAGAAGGGAGGACAGACTGAGGGAGGTGGTGATTGAAAGCAAAACTCTAGTGAGGAAGGAAAGGGAAAAAAGAGAGAAAGGCATAAATGGGGGTGGGGTGGGGAGGATAGGCTAGAGAGAAAGACAGAGATAGTAATTGTAACTGTGAATGTAAATGGGATAGACTCTCCTATAAAATAGAAGCAGATAGCAAAGTGGATTAAGACCCATAATCATAGAATATGCTGTTTACAAGAAACATTTGAAGCAGAGGGATACACACAAAATAAAGGTAAAAGGCTGGAGCAGAATATATTATGCTTCAGCTGAAGTGAAAAGGTAGCAATCCTGATCTCAGACAAAACAAAAAGAAAACAAAAAATCTAATTAAACGAGATAAGGAACTTACATCCTGCTAAAGGATGACATAGATGATGAAGTAATATCATTATTAAACATATATACATCAAGTGGTATAGCATCCAAATTCTTAGAGAAGTTAAGGAGTTAAAGGAAGAAAAAGATAACAAAACTGTACTAGTGGGAGACCTCAGCCTCCCCCTCTCAGAACTAGATAAATCTAACCACAAAAAAGAAAGAAGTTAAGGAGATGAATAGAATTTTAGAAAAGTTAGATATGTCTGGCCTGTGGAGAAAACTGGGATAGAAAGGAATATACCTTTTTTTCTCTAGGTGGTACACAGCACCTACACAAAAATTGACCATGTATTAGGGCATAAAATCCCCACAATTCATTGTAGAATGAGAGGAATATTAAATGCATCCTTTTCAGGTAACCATAAAATAAAAATTAAATGTAATAAAGGGCCATGGAAAGACAGACTAAAAATCAACTAGACATAAAATAATGTAATCTTAAAGAATGAGTGCATCAAACAACAAATATTGGAAACAATCAATTACTTCATCCAAGAGAAGGACAATAATGAGACAACATACCAAAACTTGTAGAATGCAGCAAAAGCAGTTCTTAGGGAAAGTTTTATATCTCTAAATGCTTATATTAATAAAATAGAGAAAGAGGAGATCAATGAATTGGGCATGCATCTGCAAAAGCTAGCAAAAGAACAAATTAAAAATTCCCAGTTAAATACCAAATTATAAATTCTGAAAATCAAGGGAAAGATTAATAAAATTGAAATTAAGAAAACTATTGATCTAATAAATAAAACTAAAAACTAGTTTTATGAAAAATAGATAAACCTTTGGTTAATTTAATTTTAAAAAGAAAGAAGAAAATCAAATTACCAGCATGAAAAATGAAAAAGGTAAATACACCATCAATGAAGAAGACATCAAAACAATAATTTGGATCTATTTTGCCCAACTATATGCCAATGTACCTGAGAATCTTCGTGAAATGGATGAATATTTACAAAAATATAAGTTGCCCAGATTAACAGAAGAGGAGATAAAATATTTAAATAACCCCATTTCAGAAAAAGAAATTGAAAAAGTCATCCATGAACTCCCTAAGAAAAAGTCTCAGGGCCAAATGAATTTTCCAAGTGAATTCTATTGAACATTTAAAGAACTAATTCCAATACTTTATAAACTATTAGGGAAAACAGATGAAAAAGGAGTCCTACCAAATGCTTTGTATAATACAATTATGATGCTGATACCTAAAGCAGGACAAGCCAAAACAGGCAAAGGAAAGCATAGACTAATTTTCCTGGTGGATATAAAAGCAAAATTTTTAAATAAAATATTAGCAAAGAGGTTATACCAACTTATCTTAAGGAAAACACATTATGATCAGGTAGAATTTATAACAGGAATGCAGTCATTAAAATTCTATCTGTTGCCCCCTAACTCCCTTCCAGAGAGCCATTTCAAATAACAAATTATATTTTAAAGAAGAGGGGGGAAACCCTGCAAAACTGATTAATATATCAAAAAATCTCAAAATATGTGTAATATATCACAATCATAGACCTCCCAATTTTGCAAAGGAATAGAGTAGGGCTGTCTTCTGACATCTTTTCATTGGGATCATACTTGGCCTTTATAATTTTACAAAATTCACTTTGGATTGTTTTGTAGTGGTTCTTTGTTTTCATTGTTGAAATCATTTTGCATGTTGGTTTTAGGAGGGCAGTTATTTTCATTAAGTTCTTGGGGGCATCTCAAATATTTTTTCCCTCAAATTTCCTCAAATCTTGCCTTCTCCAGACTTTCCTGTCTACATCAGCCCACACTCCTTCGTCTGAAATCCTTTAGCAATAGGATCATAAAATTTGCTGTTGGAAGATGCTCTTGAATTAAATTAGTCCAACTCTCTTTTATGAATTAAGTAAAGGAGGTCTGGAGAGGATCAAGTGATTTGTCTGAGGTCACATGGTCCTTGTACCCATGTCTCGTCTCCTATTTTCCTACTCTTAATAAACAAATATTGCTCTGCAATAGGAGGATACTAAATATTTACTGAGTTGAGCTGAATAACATTCTCTAATTGTTACACTTGTGCTATTTCCCCCCACCTTTCCCCCACAATATATATTAAGATCTTTGTGGAAAGTGACTATATTTTATATTTCTTCTACAAAACCAGAATAGAAAATTTAGTTCTAATTACATAGTAAGTGTCCATTCATGGGCTACAGGATTAGGAACAGGCTTAAATAGCTAATATTAATTGATTATTTGAGAAATAAATTAAAACTGTCAAGAGCTGCAATTCTAGGTACCATTAATTTAGTTTGATAAAAGAGACTTAACTAAGCTAAACCATTTTTGTAAATAGATTATCCAAGGGGCACCCTTCTAATTGACCCACAAAATTTGCATCATCTGTCCTTAAATCCAGTGTTCTTTTGCTCTCCCTAGAAACAAACTAAGAAAAATACATACCTCTGGGTATTGTGTACCCAGAATCTCCTATCTCCTCCCTACTCCCAACACAAAACAATCAGGAATGGAAGAAGAAGAAACAAGAGGTGGAAAATATACCATTTTAAAATGCTGTTAAATTTCCTTTGAGTTTAATAAGCCTGCTACCTGATTAAACATTTTTAATTGATATCTTTTTTCAACCACCTTCATTTGGGAATATGTCTCTTCTTCTCCATCCCTAATTGGTGAGCCATCCTTTATAAAAGAATTAAAATAAAAGGGAGAAACAGCCTTTTAAGAAATGAGTCTGACAGTACATATTCAGATGTTCTTCACCCATAGTCCCCCACCTCAGAAAAAAGAGGTCCACTTTCCTTATTATTTTCCAGGGACACATTGGATCATATTTATGTAGTGTTTGGTCTCATGTTATGCATCTATTTTCATTGTTGCAGTTATGTGTTCCTTTCCTAGTTCTGCTTATTTACCCCTTTTATTCATCTATGCCTTCCCATGCTTCTCCATAATCTTCATATCCATTTGTTTCTCACAGTCAGTAATATTCCATTTAAATTCAGGTACCTCAATTTGTTTTGCCATCCAATTGATGAGCATCAACTTTGTTTCCATTTTTCTTTTGCTACCACAAAAAAGTACTGCTATCCACCTGATTTTTTTTTGAGGAGGAAAGACAAGGCAATTGGGGTTAAGTGACTTACCCAAGGTCACACAGCTAGTAAGTGTCAAGTGTCTGAGACTGGATTTGAACTCAGGTCCTTCTGACTCCAGAGCTGGTGCTCTATTCACTGAAGCCTGATTCTTTTTAGGCCAATTTGATATCATTTAAACCTGTAGGTGGATAGGTTGTCTTTCAGGTACTTTACTTGCTTATTTTTTTTATTATGTCTATCCTCTCATGAAGCTACAGTGTCCATATAAGTAGGTTGTAAGATAAACAAAATCCTTCATGTCCATAAACTCTGAAATCACTTTATCTGATCACAGTCCACCTTTCTGTCTATATAAAATGCTGCTTTTTGTTTTTCTTAAACTAATTTTATTTATTTATTTACATTCATTTTTTAAAAAATTTTCTCCCTCCTGTCCTTCCCCCACCCATTGAGAAGGCAAGCAATATTATAGAAATTATACATCTGGAAAAAGATGCACATACTCTAGCTCTTCCCCCACAGCTCATAAAATACCTGTAAAAAATGAATCTAAATTAATTCTAGAGCAGTAGAAGGCACAAAACGACAGAATGAAAGAGCTTTCCAGCCCAAGGTAGCCTGAAAGGCTGACAGGAACATGGACACGGAGCAGAGCACAGCCCACAGAGCCCAGTCCAGCCGTGGCTGCATGGCACTGGCAGGAATAGGTCTGGAACAGGCCTATGAGGCAGAATCCCCAACAGCAGCATGGTTCTCAGATCCTTCAACCCACAAGAGCCAAAGAAAGTTTCAAAAGTCAGTGAGAAAGCTTTTTCACCTGGATGAGAAGGGAGCACGTCCTTCCCTAGCTTCAGCTCTAGGCAGCAGCAGTGACAGCAGCAGCAGCAGCAGTGTCCATTTTTGGAACCCTCAGCCTAAAGCCCCTGGGGAAACTGAGCCACTGATCTGGGTCTCAGCCTTGAGTGACAGCCTGGTGATGAGGAAGATTGCTGGCTGGCATGGTGGAGCTGGGCAGAAAAGCTTTGGCAGCTCCCAGACCAGAGCTCAGGTCAGGAGAGGAACTTCTCTCCCTTGATTATGCCACCTTGAAAGAACTGAGAACTTATAGGTCCCCAGAGCATACCCTCTTGTTGACAAATGACTCAAAAGTCAAGTAACTGGCTGGAAAATGACCCCAAAGGGGAAAAAATAAGACTATAAAAGATTACTTTCTTGGTAAACAGATATTTTCTTCCAACTTTTTGGATGAGGAAGAGCAATGCTTACCATCAGAAGCCTCCAAAATGAACATGCAATGGTCTCAGGCCATGGAAGAGCTCAAAAAGGATTTTGAAAATCAAGTAAGAGAGGTAGAGGAAAAATTGGGAAGAGAAATGAGAGCAATGCAAGCAAATCATGAAAAGTGAGTCAATAGCTTGTTAAAGGAGACTAAAAAAAAATGCTGAAGAAAATAGCACCTTTAAAAATAGGCTAACTCAATTGGCAAAAGAGGTCCAAAAATGAGGAAAAGAATGCTTTAAAAAAGCAGAATTAGACCCTGGGAGGGAAGGGAAGGGAGGGAGCAGACGTGTGTGGGCACTGGCAGGAGCAGCAGTGTGTGACTGGGGCTCCCGGGGAAGCAGCACTCACTAAGACTGTACCGGGCCCTCACACTATCTCCGCCACCACTGGCAGCTTCAGCCAGTCCCTCTCAAGGCCCCTTCTCCCCTAGCTGTGGAGGAGTCCTGGGCCACCCGATGGGCAGTGTTGCCTGCGGACCTGGCAGGAAGGATGTGGGCTGGCACAGCAGGGCCCCTGGCCCAGGAACCATGGAGGTTGGGAGATGGTATGAATGGTACCTTCATGATGTTAGATGAAACTAATGTCCATCTGGCCCAAATACAGGCTGCAATCCTTCTGAACCAGCTCTACCTAGAAGATTATATATTACCACTGAAAAGCTAACAACCAGCCACACTCAAGCAGTCCCAAACAGAGGTGACATTAAGGTGGAACAGCTGTTTCAAGAATTTGGCAACAGAAGAACTAGTGCTTTTCAATCCATAGTAACAAATACCTCTGAAAAGTATCCTCCCACTATTGCTCAGGGTAAAAGTTCAGAGAGTTTGAACACTGTCAAATCTGGTAGTTCATCCAAAGCACTAAAAGTGGTACCTCTGACTCCTGAACAAGCACTAAAGCAGTATAAGCATCACCTGACTCCTTATGAGAAGCTTGAAATCATCAGTTATCCTGATGTTTATTTTGTGAGTCCAAATGCTAAGAAAAGGCATGGTGTCATGGGTGGCCCCAATAATGGGGGATATGATGATGCTGAGGGAGGCTACATCTATGTACCTCGAGACCCTTTGGCTTATAGATACGAGGTGTTGAAAATCATCGGCAAAGGCAGCTTTGGCCAAGTCACTCGAGTCTATGACCACAAACTTCACCAGTATGTCACCCAGAAGATGGCTTGCAATGCAAAGTATTTTCATTGACAATCAGCTGAAGAAATCAAGATTTTAGAGCATCTTAAGAAACAGGATAAAACAGGCAGCATGAACGTTACTCACATGCTAGAAACCTCTACATTCTGGAACCATGTCTGTATGGCTTTTGAATTACTAAGCATGGACCTCTACGAGCTGATCAAAAAGAACAAGTTTCAGGGGTCCAGCGTCCAGCTAGTACACAGATTTGCTCAATCTATCTTGCAGTCCCTGGATGCTCTTTACAGAAACAAGATCATTCACTGTAACCTGAAGCCAGAAAACATTCTTCTCAAACAGCATGGCCACAGTGCAGCCAAGGTAATTGACTTTGTTTTGAGTCAGCTGTTTTGACTACCAGCTGCACCAATTGACAGCTGTTTTGAGTACCAGAAACTCTACACATACATCCAGTCTCATTTCTACAGAGCACCAGAGATCATCTTGGGAAGTCAATACAGTATACCCATTGATGTCTAGAGCTTTGGCTGCATTCTCGCAGAACTTTTGACTGGACAGCCTCTCTTCCCTGGAGAAGATGAAGGAGATCAGTTAGCTTGTATAATGGAGATTCTAGGGATACCTCCTCCAAAACTTCTTGAGGAAGCTAAGCATGCCAAGTACTTTATCAGCTCCAAGGGTCTGCCTCAATATTGTTCTGTAATGACTCAGGCAGATGGGAGGGCTGTCTTTGTAGGGGGACATTCATGCCAGGGTAAGAAGCAAAGTCCCCCTGGCAGCAAAGACTGGGTAACAGCTCTAAAAGGGTGTGATGACTACTTGTTTAGAGAGTTCTTGAAAAGATGTCTTCATTGGGATCCCTCTGCCCGCCTGACCCCCAGCTCAGGCCTTAAGACACCCTTGGATTAGTAAACAGGTGCCCAGACCTCTCCCTACAGACAAAATGTTGGGGAAACAGATACTAAATCCTGTGAATACTTTGCAGGGATTGGGTTCCAAATTACCTCCAGTCACTGGAATAGCTAATAAGCTTAAAGCTAATTTAATGTCAGAAACTAATAGCAGTATACCTCTGTGCAGTGTCCTGCCCAAACTCTTCAGCTAGTAGAGAGTGATCTGTGTGGAAATGTGCATAAACGATACTTTGAATCATCCTGAAAGCATGCAGATTGGAAAATACAACATCCTCAGAACCCCTGTTTTTGACAGACCAGACTTTTTTAAAGGCAAAACTATTTTATATGTATGAAAATGAACTTTTCAAGGGCTAATTATCTAACTACCTTGTTTCAGCCACGTTGAAATATCTATTAAATTACTTTTTATAAAAAAAAAAAGCAGAATTAGTCAAATGGAAAAGGATACTCAAAACCTCACTGAAGAAAATAGTTCTTTAAAAATGAAAATGGAGCAGATGGAAGCTAATGACTTTATGAGAAACCAAAAAATTACAAAACAAAACCAAAAGAATGAAAAAATGGAAAATAATATGAAATATTTCATTGGAAAAACAACTGATCTTGAAAACAGAACCAGGAGAGACAATTTGAAAACTATGGGACTACCTGAAAGCCATGATCAAAAAAAGAGCCTAGACATCATCTTTCATGAAATTATCAAGGAAAGATGGCCAAGATGGCAGAGTAGAAAGACACATATAATCTGGTGCTTCCCCCACAGCCCATAAAATACCTGTAAAGAAAGGCTCTCAACAAATTCTACAGCAGCAGAAGCCACAGAACGATAGAATGGAGGAGATTTCTAGCCCAGGGCGACCTGGAAGACCGATGGGAAAAGTCTGTTGCACTGGCAGCAGAGCAGAACCCAGCCTAGCCTTCGCCATACAGCACTGTGAGGAGGACTGGAGCAGGCCTTGGGAGTGGAATCCTCAGCCGCAGCAGCCCTGGTTCACAGATCCCTCAATTCACAGGCACCAAAGGCAGCTTCAAAGGTCAAAGAGAACAGGGTCCTCCCCTAGCCCTGGCCTCAGGCATCTGTGGTGGCAGCAGTGGTGGCAGCAACAGCTACAGTGACCAGACAGGTAGCAGTCAGTTGCCATTGTTGGATAAAGCCCCTGGGGAATTGAGCATCTGATCTGAATCTCAGCCTTGAGCCTGGCCAGGGAGTAAACCCCTTTCCCTTGACTGTGTCACCTTGGAGGAACTGAAATCTTACAGGTCCCTAGAGTATGCCTGACTCTTGACAAAGGAGCCAAAAGTCAAGTAACTGGTTGAGAAAATGCCCACAAAAGGGAAAAAAATAAGATATAGGAGGTTACTCTTGGTGAACAGGTATTCTCTCCCATCCTTTCAGATGAAGAAGAACAATGTTTACCATCAGGGGAAGACACAAAAGTCAAGGATTCTGCATCCAGGACCTCCAAAATAAATATGCAATGGTCTTGGCCCATGGAAGAGCTCAGAGAGGATTTTGAAAATTAAGTGAGAAAGGTGGAGGGAAGATTGGGAAGAGAATTGAGAGCAATGCAGGAGATTAATGAAAGGCAAGTCAGCAGCTTGCTGAAGGAGATCCAAAAGAATGCTGAAGAAAATAACACCTTTAAAAATGGGCTGACTCAATTGGCAAGGGAAGTCTGGGAAGCCAATGAGGAGAAGAATGCTTTAAAGAACAGAGTTGACCAAAAGAAAAGGGAGGTTCAAAAGCTCACTGAAGAAAATAGTTTTTTAAAAATTGGAATGGAACAGATGGAGGCTAATGACTTTATAAGAAACTAAGAAATTACAAAACAAAACCAAAAGAATGAAAAAATGGAAGATAATGTGAAGTGTCTCATTGGAGGGACTACTGGCCTGGAGAATATATCCAGAAGAGACAATCTGGAAATTGTGGGAATACCTGAAAGCCATGATCAAAAGAAGAGCCTAGACATCATCTTTCATGAAGATGTCAGGGAGGATTGCCCTGATATTCTAGAACCAGAGAGCTGAATAAATGTTCAGGAAGTCTGCCAATTACCTCCTGAAGGAGATCCAAAAGGAGAAACTCCTGAGAATGTTGTGGCCAAATTCCAGAGTTCCCGGGTCTGGAGAGGATGTTGCGGGCAGCCAGAAAGAGGCAGTTTGAGTATTGTGGAGGTGCAATCAGGATGGCACAGGATCTTGTAGCTTCCGCATTGGGGGATCAAAAGGCTTGGAGTATGATGTTCCAGAGGTCAAAGAACTAGAATTGAAGCTGAGAATCACCTACCCAACAGAACTGAGTCTGATAGTTCAGGGGAAGGGGTGATCATTCCGTGAAATAGATAAGGGACTTTTGGGCATTCTTGGTGAAAAGACTAGAGCTGAAGAGAAAGTCTGACTTTCAAACACAAGAGGCAAGAGAGGCATGAAAGGGTGGGCAGGAGGAAGAAATCGCAAGGGACTGGGTGAAGTTGGACTTTTGCATTCTTTCATGGAGAGATAATATTTATAACTCTTGAAACTTTTCTCAGTATATGGGTAGTTGGAAGGATTATATACACACACACACACACACACACACACACACCCATATATGTATGTATATACATATACATATATATATACAGAGAGAGAGAGAGAGAGAGAGACAGAGACAGAGAGACAGAGAGCACAGGGTGAGTTGAATAAGAAGGGATTATATCTAAAAAACTAAATTTAAGGGGTGAGAGAGGAATATATTGGGAGGAGAAAAGGAGAAATGGAATGAGGCAAATTATCTCTCATAGAAAAGGCAAGAAAAAGCTTTTCCAATGGAGGGGAAAAGGGGAGAGATGAGGGGGAAAAAGTGAAGCTTACTCTCACTACATTTGGCTCAAGGAAGAAAAAACATGCACACTCAATGTCGTATGAAAATCTATCTTACACTACAGGAAAGTAGGGGAGAAGGGGATAAGTAGGGTGGGGGGATGGTGAAAGGGAGGGCAAATGGGAGGAGGGAGCAATTAGAAGTAAACACTCTTGGGGAGGGGCAAGGTCAAAAGACAGAATAGAAGAAATGGGGGGCAGGATAGGATGGAGGGAAATATAGTCTTATACAACATGACTATTATGGAACTCTTTGGCAAAACTACACATATATAGCCTATATTGAATTGTTTGCCTTCTCAGTGAGAACTGTTTTTGTATACACCTGGAAAATAAGAAATACAGGTAATGGGGTATAGAAATTTATCTTGTCCAACAGGACAAGAGAGAAGATGAGGATAAGGGAAGGGAGGGGTGGTAGAAGGGAGAGCACATTGGTGGAAAGAGTAGTCAGAATACATGGTGTTTTGGGGGGAAGAAGGGGGAGATGGGGAGAAAATCTGAAGCTCAAAATTTTGTGGAGATGAGTGTTGAAAACTTAAAATAAATAAATAAATAAATTTAAAAAGAAAAGAAATTATCAAGGAAAATCGCCCTGATATTCTAGAACCAGAGGGAAAAATAAAAATTGAAAGAATCCACCTATCACTTCCTGAAAGAGATCCAAAAAGGAAACTCCTAGGAACATTGTAGCCAAATTCCAGAGTTTTCAAGTCAAGGAGAAAATATTGCAAGCAGCTAGAAAGAAACAATTCAAGTATTGTGGAAATACAATAAGAATAACACAAGATCTAGCAGCTTCTACATTAAGGAACTGAAGGGCTTGGAATAGGATATTCCAGAAATCAAAGGAACTAGGATTAAAACCAAGAATCACCTACCCAGCAAAACTGAATATAATACTTCAGGGGAAAAAATGGTCATTCAATGAAATAGAGAATTTTCAAGCATTCTTGATGAAAAGAGCAGAGCTGAATAGAAAATCTGACTTCTAAACACAGGAATTAAGAGAAGCATGAAAAGGTAAACAGGAAAGAAAAATCATAAGGACTTACTAAAATTAAACTGTTTACATTCCTATCTGGAAAGATAATATTTGTAATCCTTGAAACTTTTCCAAGTATTCGGGTAGGTGGAGGGATTGTACACACACACGCAGACACACACACACACACACACAGAAACATATAGATATATCTATATGTATCTATATGTATACATCTATCTTTCTATATATATGTATATATATACATACACACACACACACACACACACACACACACACACACACACATATATATATATATATATATATACAGAGAGAGCATAGGGTGAGTTGAATAAGAAGGTATCTAAAAATATAAAATTAAAGTGTGAGAGAGGAATATATTGGGAGGAGAAAGGGAGAAATGGAATGTGGTAAATTATCTCTCATAAAAGAGGTAATAAAAAGCTTTTCCAATGGAGGAGTAAAGAGGGGAGGTGAGAGGGAAAAAGTGAAACTTATTCTCATCACATTTGGCTTAAGGAAGAAATCATATGCACACTAGTTTGGTATGAACATTTATTTTATGCTACAGGAAAGCAGGAGAGAAGGGGATAAGTGGGGTGAGGGGATGACAGAAGGGAGGGCAAATGAGAGGAGAGAGTAATTAGAAGTAAACACTTTTGGGGAGGGAGAAGGTCAAAAGAGAGAATAGAATAAATGGGGGGAGGATAGTATGGAGGGAAATATAGTTACTCTTACCCAACAGGAACATTATGGAAGTCATTTGCAAAATTACACATATATAGCCTACATTGAATTGCTTTCCTTCTCAGTGGGGATAGGTGTGGAGGGAGGAAGGGAAAGAAGATGGAATTCAAAGTTTTAGGAACAAATGTTGAGAATTGTTTTTGCATACACCTGGAAAATAAGAAATACAGGTAATGGGGTATAGAAATTTATCTTGCCCAACAGGACAAGAGAGAAGATGAGGATAAGGGAAGGGAGGTATGTGATAGAAGGGAGGGGATATTGGGGGAAGGAGTAATCAGAATGCATGGTGTTTTGGAGTGGGGGAGGGGAGAGAAGGGAGAAAGTTTAGAACTCAAAATTTCTTGGAAATGAATGTTGAAAACTAAAAATAAATAAATAAACATTTAAAAAGAAATTATACATACGAAATCATGCCAGTTCCATGGTAGCTATGTTACAAAAAAGGAAGAAAATAAAAGGAGAAAAAAAATATGCTTCAAACTGCACTCAGCGGTCATCAATTTTCTCTCTGCAAGTGGATAACATTTTCATCATTTTTCGTCTTTGAAACTGTCTTGGATCATTGTATTGATCAGAATAGCTAAGTCTTTCTTGTTTCATCATCATTGCAATACTTTTGTTACTATGTATAATGTTCTCCTGGTTCAGCTCACTTCACTCTGCATTATTTCATGTAAGACTTTCCAAGTTTCTCTGAAAGCATCCTTCATGTCATTTCTCATAGCACAATAGTATTTCATCACAATCATACTACAGCTTGTTCAGCCATCCTCTAAATGATGGGCATCCCCTCAGTTTCCAATTTTTTGCCACCACAAAAGAGCTGCTATGAATATTTTTGTATATACAGGTACTTTTCCTTTGATCTTTTTGGGATACAGCTCTAGTAGTGGTATTGCTGTATCAAATGGTATGCATGGTTTTATAGCCCTTTAAGTAAAGTTCCAAATTATTCTGCAGAGGGAACCAAGATGACAGAGTAACAGCATGGACTTTCTAGAGTACTCCCCCAAAGCCTAGCCAAATACCTGTAAAAATGGCTCTGAATAAATTCTGGAACTTTCAGAATGACTAAGTGAAGCAAATCTTCAGCCCAAGACAGAATGCCCATCTAGAGCTCCAGGCCCATAGATTGTGTGGAAATTGAGTGGTTGACACTACACCCCCTACCCTCACTGGAAGCAGAGAACTACCTTGACAAAGTCAAGTAAATAACTGGGGAAAGAGCAAAACCCAGAAAAAGAATCAAACTATAGAATCATATTTTGGTGACAAGGGAAACCAAAACATGCAAACAGAAGAAAACAAAGTCAAAGCTCCTCCATCCAAAGCCTCTAAAAAAAATATGAATTGGTCTTAGGCTATGCAAAAGCTCAAGAAGGATTTTGAAAATCAAAAAAGAGAAGTAGAGCAAAAATTGGGAATACAAATGAGAGTGATGCAAGAAAATCATGAAAAACAAGTCAACTGCTTCCTAAAGAAGACCCTCAAAAATGCTGAAGAAAACAACACTTTAAAAAATAGACTAACCTAAATGACAAAAGAGATGTAAAAAGTCAATTAGGAGAAGAATGCCCTAAAAAACAGAACTGGACAGATGGAAAAGGAGGTCCAAAAGCTCACTGAAGAAAATAATTCCTTAAATATTAGAATGCAGGAGATGGAAGCTAATGGCTTTATGGGAAATCAAGAAATTCCAAAGCAAAACTGAAAGACTGAAAAAATAGAAGACAATGTGAAATACCTCAAAGGAAAAACAAATGACCTGAAAAATAGATCCAAGAGAGACAAAAAGTATGGGACTACCTGAAAGCCATGATCAAAAAAAGAACACAAATATCATCTTTCAAGAAATTATCAAGGGAAAATGTCCAGATATTCTAGAACCAGAGGGTAAAATAAATATTGAAAGAATCAATCAACCACCTCCTGAAAAAGACACTAAAAGGAAAACTCCTACAAGTATTGTAACCAAATTTCAGAGATCCCCAGTCAAGGAGAAAATATTGCAAGCAGCCAGAAAGAAACAATTTGAGTATTCTGGAAATACAATCAGGATAACACAAGATGTAGCAGCTTCTACACTAAGGGATCAGAGGGCCTGGAATACGATATTCCAGAGGTCACAGGAGCTAGGATTAAAACCAAGAAACACCTACCCAGAACAACTGAGTATAATATTTCAGGGAAAAAAATGAGGACTTTCAAGCATTCTTGATGAAAAGACCAGAGCTGAATAGAAAATTTGACTTTCAAACACAAGAATCAAGAGAAATATGAAAAAGTAAACAGGAAATAGAAATCATAAGGGACTTACTAAAGTTAAACTGTTTACATTCCTACATGGAAAGATAATATTTGTAACATTTGAGACTTTTCTCAGTAATAAGGTCGTTGGAAGGATTATATACATATAGACAGAGGACACAGGGTGAGTTGAATAGATAGAGATGATATCTAAAAAATAAAATTAATGGGTGAGAGAGGAATACATTGGGAGGAGAAAGGGAGAAATAGAATGGGGCAAATTATCTCTCACATAAAAGAGGCATGAAAAAGCTTTTTCAATGGAGGGGAGGAGGGAGGAGGTGAGAGGAAAAAAGTGAACCTTACTCTCATCACATTTGGCTTGTGTAGGGAATAACATGCACACTCTATTCACTACGAAAATCTATCTTACACTACAGGAACATAGAGGAGAAAGGGATAAGTGGAATGTGGGGGGGATGATGAAGGGGAGGGTAAATGAGAGGAGGGAGTAATTAGAGGTAAACACTTTTGAGGTGGGATAGGATCAGAAGAGAGAATAAATGGGCAGTAGAATAGGATGGAGGGAAATATAGTTAGTCTTTCACAGCATGACTTTTATGGAAGTCTTTGGCATAACTTCCCATGTATATCAAATTGCTTGCCTTCTCAGTGGGGATGTTTGGGGAGGGAGGAAGGGAGAAAAGTTGGGACTCAAGGTTTTAAAAATGAATGTGAAAAATTGTTTTTACATGTAACGGGGAAATAAGATATACAGGTAATGGGATATAGAAATCTATCTTGCCCTACAAGAAAATAGAGGAGATGAGGATAAAGGAATGGGGGTGTGTATGATAGAAGGGAGGACAGATTGGGGGAAGGGGTAATCAGAATCATGATGTCTTGGAGTGGGCAGAGGGGAGAGATGGGGAGAAAATTTGGAACTTAAAATCTTGTGGAAATGAATGTTGAAAACTAAAAATAAATAAATAAATATATTTTTAAAAAAGAAACCTAAGAAATAAATTGTTCTGTAGAATGATTTGAACAGTTCACAACTCAATCAACAGTGCATTAGTGTTTCTATTTTTCCACATCACCCCCTCCCACACCCCAGCTTTAAAAAGCAGAATTAGCCAAATGGAAAAGGAGGTTCAAAATCTCACTGAAGAAAATAGCTCTTTAAAAATGAGAGTGGAGCTGAGGAAAGCTACTGAGTTTATGATAAACCAAGAAATCACAAACAAAACCAAAAGAATGAAAAAATAGAAAATAATGTGACATACCTCATTGGAAAAACAACTGACCTGGAAAATAGATCCAGGAGAGACAATTTAAAAATTATGGGACTACCTGAAAGCCATGATCAAAAAAAGAGCCTAGACATCGTCTTTCATGAAATTATCAAGGAAAACTTCCCTGATATTCTAGAACCAGAGGGAAAAATAAATATTGAATGAATCCACCTATCACCTCCTGAAAGAGCCCTGAAAAGAGAACCCCTAGGAATATTGTGGCCAAATTTCAGAGTCCCCAGGTCAAGGAGAAAACATTGCAAGCAGCTAGAAAGAAACAATTAGAGTATTGTGGAAATACAATCAGGATAACACAGGATCTGGCAGCTTCTACAATGAGGGATTGAAGGACTTGGAATAGGAAATTCCCGAAGTCAAAAGAACTGGGTTTAAAACCAAGAATCACCTACCCAGAAAAACTGAGTATAATATTTCAGCAGAAAAATGGTCATTCAATGATATAGAGGACTTTCAAACATTCTTGATGAAAAGACCAGAATTGAAGAGAAAAATTGACTTCCAAACACAAGAATCGAGAGAAGCGTGAAAAGGTAAACAGGAAAGAAAAATCAAAAAGGACTTTCTAAAGTTGAACTGTCTACATTCCTACATGGAAAGATAATATTTGTAACTCTTGAGACTTTTCTCAGTATGTGGATAGGTGGAGGAATTGTACACAAGCACACACACACACACACACGTACACATACATTTACATATATATATAGACAGAGAGAACAGATTGAGTTGAATCAGAAGGGATAATTTCTATAAAAAGTAAAATTAAGGGGTGAGAGAGGAATACATTGGGAGGAGAAAGGGAGAAATGGAATGGGGCAAATTATCACTCATAAAAGAGATAATAAAAATCTTTTTCAATGGAGGAGAAAAGGGAGGAGGTGAGAGGGGAAAATTGAAGCTTACTCTCTTCACATAGGGCTTAAAGAGGGAATAACATGCCCACTCAATTTGGTATGAAAATCTAGCTTACACTACAGGAAAGTAAGGGAGAAGGGGGCAAGTGGGGTGATACAAGGAAAGGTAAATGGGAGAAGGGACTAATTAGAAGTAAACACTTTGAGGAAGGAACAAGGTCAAAAGACAGAATAGAATAAATGGGGTACAGGGTGGGATGGAAGGAAATATTGTTAGTCTTGCACAACATGATTATTATGGAAGTCTTTTGCAAAATGACACATATATAGACTGTATTGAATTGCTTGCCTTCTCAGTGGGGATGGATGGGGAGGGAGAAAGGGAGAGAAGTTGAAATTCAAAGTATTAGAAACAAATGTTGAGAATTGCTATTCCAAATAACTGGGAAATAAGAAATACAGGTAATGTGGTATAGAAATCAATCTTGCCCTACAAGAAAAGAGGGAAGATGGGGATAAGGGAAGGGTGGGGCATGAAAGAAGGGAGGGTACATTGAGGGATGGGGTAAACAGAATGCAAGGTGTTAAGGGGTGGGGGGAGGGGAGAGATGGGGAGAAAAAATGGAAGTGAAAATTTTATGGAAATGAATGTCAAAATATAAAAATAAATAAGTAAAACTACAAAAAGAAAATTATCCCTTGATACATCCACCCCACTAACTCTTGTCCCGTATCTCTCCTGCACTTTTAGGCTAATCTTGAATGGCCATCTATAGGTATTTCACTTTCTCTTCTCTCACTCTCTTCTTAACCCTCTACTGTGTGGCTGCTGTATTTGGCTGCATCATTCAACCAAAACTCCTTTCCAAAATTACTAAAAATCTCTTATTTGCCAAATCCCATGGACTTTTCTCAATCTTTCTCAACCTCTTTGTATCATTTGAGATTGTTGATCACCCTCTTTTCCTTAATACTCTAGAAGTTTTAGGAACCTTATTGTCTGCTGATTTGTCTACATATCTGACCACTCCTCATTCTTCTTTGCTGCATCTTCATCCAGGTTGAACTTGATAATCATGAATGTCTCCCCAGTGTTATGTCCTATACTCTCTTTCTTCCTCTTCTATATGTGGTGATCTCATAAGCTCCTCTGGATTCAATTGTCATCATCATGCTAATTATTCTCCAATCTACTTATACAGCCCTAATCTTTCTGTGGACCTCCAATCTCATGTATTTTGCCCATTAGACATCTCAAATGGGATTTCTGTGGATATTTTAAACTCCATATGTCCCAAATTGAACTTAGTATCTTCCTGCCCCACTCAATCCTTCTCCACTTCCAAACATCTCCATTACTATCTAGGGTAACACCATTTTTCCAATCCCCCAGACTCATAACCTAGGTCTTCAACTCCTTGCTTTCTCTCAACCTCATCTCCCATATCCAATCTGTTGCCAAGACCCGTTGAGTTCACCCTTCCAACATCTTTCAAATCACTCCCTTCTCTCCTCTGATATTGCTACCACCTGGGTACAGGCTGTCATCTCCTCATGCATGAAATACTGAAATAACCTTCTAGTTGGTCTGCCTACCACAAGTCTCTCTCCTCTATGGTTCATTCTCCATTTAGCTGCCATAATAGATCCAATCAGCTCATCCTCCTATTAAATAAATTCCATTGCCTGTCTATCACCTCCAGGATGAAATATAAAATTCTCTGTTTCATGTTCAAAACCTTGCACAAGCTAGCTCCCTCCCCCATCTTTCCAGTATTCTTACACCCCTTTACCCCTTCCCTCCCACTCCTGGTACCTATTTTCCATGCAGTAACACTAACTTCTTTGCTGTTGCTTGAACAAGACACTCCATTTCTTCACTCTGCATATTTTCATAGGCTGTCCTCCATGCTTGCAACATTTCTTCTTTTTATCCTGTATATAACTTATTTAAATATATTCATTTACATGTTGTGTCCCTCGTTAGACTGTAGGGTCCTGAGATCAGGTACTGTCTTTTATTTTTCTTTGTATCCCTAGACTATAGCACAATGTTTGGCACTTAATAAATGCTGACTGACTTAATGAGCCTTTTACAACTTATCTTGGTTGGTTCTCCAGCAAGTCACATAGTCCAGCATCTTGTCCATGCTTGAAGCTTTTCTAGCTTGGTCGGAGCTATCAGTGCTTATGTTTTGCTGGAATATTCTTGGAGAAACTAGGTTGGAAAAGCACCACACAGAGGATTTATATAACAAGCTTTTTGTATCACTCACAATCTGAAGTGAATGATAATAGATGTTGCTAGGCAACAAAGAATCTCTTCTTGTCATCTCCCTAGGACTCTGGCAAGGATACTGAGACTCTGGAACTAACGCTTGGGTGATGCTCTGCCCTGGGAATGCTGCTGTCTTACAGAGGGCAAGCTCTTTGAGGACAGATATTGTTTCGCTTTTTTGTCTTTCAGTCCCTAGCACCTAGCATATAAAGAAATATTCGAAGAAAATCAAAAGATTAAAAGGAGAGGAAAATGTAAGTCATCTGCTATTAAAAATAACCAACCTGGAAAACAAGTCAAGGAGAGATAATTTAAGAATCAGTAAACTCCCTGAAAATGATGATTTAAAAAAAAAAGGCTAGGCAACACATTACAAAATGTCATAACTGAAACCACCCAGATCTGTTAGAGCAAGAAGACAAAGTAAAAATGGAAAAAAAATGGACTGATCATCTCCTGAATGAATGTCCAAAAGGAAAACTCTCAGGAATATTATAGCCAAAACCCAGAACTTCCTTATCAAAGCAAAAAATGCTGTAAATAGCAAGAAAGAAAGAGTTTAAGTAGCAGTCACAATCACACAAGACTTGATAGCTTCTATCATAAATAAGAGGAGACCTTGGAATACAAAACTCCAAAAGATATAGGCTTACAACAAAGAATATCTTGTCATGAAAAGCTGAGTATATTCCTACTGGAGGAGAACGGGCTTTAATAGAGCAGAGTACACTAAAGCAAGCAAATGATGACCAGAATTGAGTAGGAACTTTGAAAAGAAAAACCTAGAAAGGAATATTTACTATTCCCATAATTGGAAAGACTTATATGTTGACCTAGTACTAACATTCTAATAGGAAGAGAAATAAGTGTGCCTTAACAATCTTAAGGCTTTCAAAAGTTACTAGGGAAATTGAATAAGAAAAGTAGAGACTTAATGGTGGTTTAATTCTATTCTGAAGGTTTGAAGAGTAAGGAAAGGAAAAGCAAAAGGAATATATTAATGTAGAAAGGAGGAAGAATATAGTGGATCTTATTTTTTACAAGTAGAGTGTGTGAAAACAAAAATATACAAATATAGAGGATGGGATGGAGCAGAATGGATATCAGATGAGCCCCACTCTTATATGAACAGGACAAAGAAGGGTCAAATACACTTACATAACTCTCATATGCATTCACATACACATAATTTGGTGTACAAATAACCAAATTCAAACAAGAAAGAGGTAGGGGTGGAAGTTATAAGGGAAGATAATACTGGAAAGGGAATAGTCTCAGGCAAAAGAAACTTCTTGATCCTGAAGGACAGATTAAAAGAAAAAAAAGGAAAATAATTAGAATCTAAAGGTATGCCTGTTAATTGAGAAATGGCTGGACAATTTGTAGCATATGAATATAATGAAATAGTATTGTATTAAAAGATATGATGAAAGAGACAATTTCATAGAATCCTGGGAGGTTTAAATGGATGGTACCAAGTAAAATTAGCAGAACTAGGGAGAAAAAGTATGTGTAATGACACTGTAAAGAAAAAAACTTTGCTAACATAAGGAAAACTATTAATATAATTGTTTACATCAATAATAAGAGTAACAAAAATTGTATGATTAATAGATGCAGAAAAATCTTTTGATAAAGTACAACATTCATCTCTTTTCAAAACACTTGAAAATATAGGTTTAAATGAATTTTTCCTTAAATTGATAAAAAGCATTTACTTAAAACCACCAGTAAGGATTATATGTAATGGGGATAAACCAAGAAGCCTTCCTAGTAAGATCAGGTGTGAAGCAAGAATGCCCACTCTCACCAATATTATTCAATATTGTACTGAAAATTCTAACAATAGTGATAAGAGAAGAGAAAGAAATAGGAGTAATAAGAATAGGAAATAAGGTAATAAAGCTACTTTTTGCAGATGATACGATGATATACTTGGAAAATCCCAAAGACTCAACTAAAAAGTTAGTTAAAACTATGAATAAGTGTTTTTATGTAGGTATGTGTATATATACATGTACACACACAATATAGGATATAGAGGGTATGTGTATATATATGTATGTACATACATATATATATAAAATACACATACATACATATAGGATATATATGGTGTGCATGTGTATATATGTGTACATTTATATATATACATATATACACACATAGGCTATATACACACATATGTGTATATGCATGCATATACACATACATATATGTACATATATGTATAAAGTGTGTGTTTGGACATATCCACTATATGAATTTATTTTTGTTAGTATATTTTTTACTTTGTTGTTGCAATTATTGGAAAAGTAGCAAGACCAAAAAAAAGGAAAAAAAGAAGATCCCACTCATCAAAACATTTTTAAAAGTACAGAGAAAAGGGAAGCAAGTAGAAAATAATTTCAAAGTAACGTGTGCAATTCATTATTTTTTATTTTAAAAAGGCAAACTTTTACCCCTTTATATATTTGTGTGAAACCCTTTTTTGTGTTATACTTTGTTTATAAAAATACTCATTTTTAAGGCATTTGTTAAGTTCAGAATAAAAAAATTAAAAAGGAAGATTACTAATTTTGGTTATTCAAGAAAAGCTAAATTAATTTTTGTTTGCAAATTCAATTTAATCAAGAATATATTTAGAATTCCATGATAGACCAAAACATATGAATCTGTTGATTAGATTGCTTTGGAGACTCCTGCAACTGTACTTTTTCTGGGATGGAAGGGGGAAGACTAAGTCCTTGTAATCTATCTTATTTTGCTCTCTTGCTTTACTATTTCCCTAATGGAGAATTTCACAAAGGAGAAGTCATCCTCATAGTTCTTGCCTCCCTATACCTTTGCACGTGATTACTGGGGGAGCTGCTTTTAAGTTTGTTATATTTATTTGTTTTTAGTATCGAGTGTGGTGTGGTGAGTATGTGTATGTGTGTGTGAGTGTGTGTGTGTGTGTGTGTGTGTGTGTGTGAGAGAGAGAGAGAGAGAGAGAGAGAGAGAGAGAGAGAGAGAGAGAGAGAGAGAGAGAGAGAGAGAGAGAGAGAAAGGGAGGGAGGGAGGGAGAGAGAGATACAAAAAAGAAAGAGAGAGAGAGAGAGAATATGTGGAAATGAAGATGCTTATTTGAATCTGTGCCAGTTTTGTTTTTCTGAATCCTAGCTAACAGGGAAATTGTGAACAGAGACTTGAAACTCCTTGAGAGCAGGGACTGATTGGCTTTTCTTTCTATCCCCAGTTTTAAGAACAATGTCTGGCATGTAAGAGGCATTTAATAAAACCTAGTTGACTGACTGACTGATAACCCAGAAAAAGATGAATTTCAAAGTAAATTATCTAGGTTTTGGCAAGAGAGGTGACTATGCAGACTCTGAGTAAAACTGGAAAGCAGTAGCATTAGATAATATACGTAATTATTTGTTCAAACACTTAGTTGGGGTTCATGAATTTCTTGTTGCTGTTGTACAATTATTTCAGTCATGTCTCACTCTTTGTGACCTCACTGATTTTCTTGGCAAAGATATCGGAGTGATTTGCCACTTCCTTCTCCAGGGCATTTTACAGATAAGAAACTTAGGCAAACAAGGTCAGGTGAGTTGCTCGGGGTCACATAATTAGGAAGTGTCTGAGGCCAGATTTGAACTCATAAAGACAAGTCATCCTGGCTGTAGGTGTGGTGCTCTATCCATTGCACCATCCAGCCACTCAGAACTTGAGCGCCTACAGAGTGACAAGTTATTGGCTGCTTCGGGTCATGTATGACCTTAAGGACTGAAAGGACTCTTCTTGAGTTTTGAGACGATGAAACTATCACTGGATGAGCAGGAAGACCCAGTGACTTCAAAGGAAGTGACACATCAGATTAGCAAAGACAACAAACAGGAAAGTAACGGTTGTTGGAATGGGGAGAACAGGAGAGATGCAAGAAGAGAGGAATATTCATGTACTTTTGATGACTTTGTGAACTGATCCACGCATTCTGGAAAGCAACTTGGAACTATGACTAAAAAGTCACTCAGCTCTTTATAATCTTGGACCCAGTGTTATCACCACTAGTCCTATGTTCCAAAGAGATCAGTCAGAGGGAAAGGACTCATTTGTACAAAAATATAGCAATTGTTTTGTAATCACAAAGAACTGAAAACTAAAAAGGTGTTTATCTACTGGACTGCAAACATTTAGCTCCTATGAAATACCTAATAAGACATGATTTGATGCTAGAAATTTCATATATATGTATATATGTGTGTATATATACACACATGGGTGAAGAGAGAGAGAAAGAGAGAGAGGACTTTCATAGCCTAAAATGAGTAATAAATCCTCATACTACAAATAAAGCTCTCAAACTATCCCAAAGAAAATAAATTATGTTACTATTACTACAGCATCACCACAGATTGAACTGTTATTCACAATTAACTGCTGAGACGTATTGACCCATAAAAACTTAATATCATCTTAATAGATTCCACCATACAGAATAATCTCCAAGTTATATATTACCCCATGTATTCTGTTGACTACCAGAGTTATCGTGAGGATGCTTTCAGTGAACCTAGAGATGAAAAGTTTACATCCTAATCCTATTCTGCTACAAGAAACAGTTGCTTTATTCACACACACACACACACACACACACACACACACACAACTTTCAGAGATACTAAACTATGGCCCATGGGCCAAGTCTGACCTGCCATCTATTTTTGTACAGCCCTATGAACTAATTACGTTTTTTATATTTTTAAATAGGAAAATAATGAAGGTAAATAAATAATCTGAACAATAATTGAATGTAAAAACCATTCTTAGTTCAAAAGCAGGTCTGGATTTGGCCCTCAGGCCATAGTTAATGATCCCTGATCTAGACAATGAACAAAATAATACATCAAGTCCTGAATTATAGCCTTTTCCAGTTCCCAAGGTTTAAATTCTCACACTGAAAATGTAACAGCTGGCTCTTGCATGTCAGTGGGAGCTGGCTCCAGCATCCCCCTAGATGCTACCATGCTGAATACTCATAACCTTCAAACTATGAGAATGAAAAGCTTTCAAAACATAGAGGCCCAGAAGAAAAAATCAAAGCCATGTGGAAACAGGCTGAAGCACATGTCCCAGTTATTATCGCTTCTGCTACTGGAAGAATACTGAAGATGATTTCAGTGAGCCTACAGAAGATGAGTTTACATTCCAATGCTTTTACTAGAGTATAAATAGCAGTAATTTTATTTACATGTGTCATAGTACACTGATCATAAAATATAAGGGTAATAGTAGGATAGTGGGGGCAGATAGTTGGTGCAGTAGATAGAATACTGGCCTTGGAAAGACTCATCTTTTTGAGTTCAAATCTGGCCTCAGACACTTAGGAGCTGTGTGACCTTGGACAAGTCACTTAACCCTGTTTGCCTCAGTATCCTCATCTGTAAAATGAGCAGAAGAAGGAAATGACAAAATACTCTAGTATCTTTGCAAGGAAAACCGCAAATGGGTCATGAAGAGTCTGACACCATGGAAATGACTGAATAATGACAACAACAGGATCGTGAGTTATTCTTGAACTGTTTCCATGTGAACTCCATCAAATTTAAGATGGAAAGATTTGTAATACTAAAAACAATAAGGAAAAATTTTATATTGATAGGTAGATAAACACAGATATACTATGTATGTAGCACCCCAGGGACTACCTATAACACACTCATAGGCCAGATCCACTGAAGTATGGCTACTCTAGATTTAAGATACTGTATGAGTTAACACATCTAAAATGAGTCTCTAATAATGTATACAGATGTCAGTAGGACACAATTAGCTTAGAATAGGGGTTCTTAACCTTTTTTTGTGTCAAATATTCCTTTGTCAATCTCATAAAGCCTATATTTTTAGAGAAGCTTATTCATTGAATGGCCTTATCTCACTCTAAGTGAGTACCTGAATAGGTCAAGGTCTCCTACTGTATCCTAGGACATCTCTAGTCATCCCAATGAATATCTGGTCACTGGGGTTCAGATGGCTCAGGAGGGGAAAGTGAGCCTGGTGACCTTCCACAGCCCTCCCTCACTCAAAACAAAGTCAAGTGCAAGTTAGGTCATCATTTCTCTGATGTCATGGTCTTCTTTCAAAACGAAGGACAAACACAGAAAACCTATAAAAGCCCTTCTCAGAATAATGTTTTTAAATAATACAATAGAATCACAAAGGAAATCAATGACATTGAAATGCAGTTACCAAAATAATTTTTCAAAACAAGTTCATGAATCCCAGGTTCAGAACTCTTGCCATGGAGGAAAATTATTTAATGCAATAGTATAATAAGAAGATTTACATTAGAATCTTCCCCTCAAACAAAACAAAGCCTAGTATACACTGTCACAAGTATAACCATCTATAGGGAGAATGAACAAATATACATATTGTCCATGAGAACTCCTCCTCCTTCATGTGGAGAACATGTGTGGAGGGGGTGATTTGTACCACCTGAATTTAGAATTTTGTCTGCTTTCTTCCTTATATCCTGACGCTGCTCCTTACTGGACAGTGTTTCTGCAGGGATGAGAATGTAGTTTGCTACTTGCCCACAGGGGACAACTAGGTGGCACAGTGAATAGAACACTGGGCTTGAGTCAGGAAGATTCATCTTCATGAGTTCAATTCCAGCCTCAGACACTTCCTAACTGTGTAACCCTAGACAAGTGTCTTAACTCCATTTGCCTCAGTTTCCTCATCTGTCAAATGAGCTGAAGAAGGAAATGACAAACCACTCTAGAATGTTTGCTAAGTAAACCCCAACTTGGGTCACAAAGAATTGGACATGACAGAACTTGGCCATAGTCTTCATCACCTCCAGTTTTGCTCTACTGCTAAGTTATAGTTATTATAGGCTCTGGCTACTGGACCATTTATTAGAATATTTCCCAAGTTCTATTAGGGAAAACCAGAATTCTTACCTTAGTGCAAGTAATAGCCTCCTACTTCTCCTTCCTCAGAGTCTCAGCAGTATCAATTCCTAACCAATTCTCTTTCATCCACCTCATCACAGAAAGTTTGGCATTCAGGAAGAAATAGCCTTGAATTCTTCTCTGAGACTGTGGGTAAGGACATGTCTTTAATAACCATGTGCTTCCTATACAATATGCCATTGCTGATGAGGATTGGGAGGTGGTGGAAGAAAGAAAATTCTGCTTTCTGTACTTTGCAAGTAACTCAGGAGCTGTAGATAACTTACTCTCTTCTGGACAAACTAAACCATTTAAAAACTCTCATTCTCTCTCATTCATCCATGTAAATGAGTGAGCAGAGAAAGGGTACTGGGATACCACTGTCCTTGCCAATCCTTAGTCAAGTTTTCTGACCTTTTTATATGCAAATGTGGGTCCTCCAAGTCTGAAAGGTCTTTTTTTTTGCCCCATTCTGTTACAAACTACAAATATGTCCACTCAAACTTTAACAGCCTGTAATTCCCTCAATCCCCTGGGACTGGGGAACTCAACTGATCTGAAATCCCCAATAATTTCCTCTATAGATAACAAATACACATATGTTATAAGTATGTATGTATATATAGTATCCATATTTGTGTGTGTATGTGTAATTTTAAGGTTTACAAAATAGTTTCCTCATAACATAGTCTATAACATAAGAACTTCCTAGTTGTAAAGGCTATTATTCCCACCTTATGAAGAAATAGACTCAATGAGGTTAGGTTACTCATTATTAACTATGTTAACATAGCTAGTAACTATAGTAACTAGACTCCTACCATCTCTACCTGTTTCAGTACCTTCCTTCCTTCAAGACTTAACTGAGGTATCACTTCCTTTCAATGCAAAAGTGAAATTTCCTTCTTCAATTTTTTTTTCATGTAGGGTCTCTTTGTATTTATCTTTTCATGTCCACCACCAGCACAGTGCTTTGCACACAAGAAATATTTTAAAAACTTATGCTGATTTAAATTTGCTACATATGACATTTCCTAAAAACATGTGAGTTCGTGTAAAATGGAAAAGTAGTCCATTTCTATGCTGAAAATCTAAGCTAAATAACCCCTCTCTATACTGAAGGAATGAAGAATTGTTTTCTGATGAGATTCTTTACTAATATTTCCATGTAAAATGATGAAATCATAAATTATAACCCATTTAGTCATATCACCATTAGATACAGTGCCAATTTCTATGACCCCGCAAACCAGAACGTTCTCACAATTCTGGAAACATCCCCCAGGGACTAGAGATACTAGGTACTAGGGATTAGGATGTTTCTATGTCATAGGACTCGGAGGGTCAGGCATCAGTGAAATCCCAGAGAAAGGAACAGGAAGAGGAGTCTTATTTGGTGATTACCACTATTGCATGCTTTTTTTTTTCAAAATTTTTATTAATTTTATTTATTTTCAGTGTTCTACAAGCACTACTATATAACTTAGATTTCTTTTTCCCCTCCCTCCCCCCACATCCCCCTTCACTCTCTGAGGTTCTACACACATAGTCCTATTAAATACATTTTCACTATAGTCATGCTGTATAGAAGAATTAAAATGAACGGGAGAAATCATATAACAAACCAAAATGTAATACAAGAGAAAATGATCTGCTACATTCTGCAATTGAATTCCAAAGTTCTTTCTCTGAGTATGGAAGGCATTTTGCCTTAAAAGGCCATTGGGAGTTTTTTAAATCCTTTCATTGCAATGAAGTTCCAAGTCTACCAGAAAAGATGCACACTGTGGTTGTTGCTGTGTACAAAGTTCTCCTGGTTCTGTTCCTTTCACTCAGCATCAGTTCATGTAAATCTTTCCAGGCCTCTCTGAAGTCTTCCTGTTTTTCATTTCTTATAGCATATACCATAATTTATTCAGCCATTCCCCAATTGATAGGCATCCCCTTGATTTCCAGTTTTTGGCTACCACAAAAAGTGCTGCTATAAATATTTTTGTACATGTGGGACCCTTTCCCATTTTTACGATCTCTTAGGGATACAGTCCTAGAAGCGATATTGGTGGGTAAAATGGTATGCATATTTTTGTAGCCCTTTGGCTACATAATTCCAAATTGCTCTCCAGAATGGTTGGATCATCTCTCAGCTCCACCAACAATGAATTAGTGTTCCAATTCTCTCATATCCTCTCCAACATTTGTCATTTTCCTGTTCTGTTATATTAGCCAATATGATAGGTGTGATGTGGCACCTCAGAGTTGTTTTAATTTGCATCTCTGTAATCAAGGGTGATTTAGAGCATTTTTTCACACTACTATAGATATCTTTAATTTCTTCCTCTGAAAACTGCCTGTTCATATCCTTTGACCATTTATCAATTGGGGAACACTATTGCATTCTTACCAAAGACATGAATGCCCCAGAAAGAAAACAGGGTAAATGGCCAAGCACCATCAACATGTCACACACCTGGTGAGTGGTAATTCCCCATCTCTAATAGAGTAAAGTAGCTTTGTAAAATAGTAGTTTCAGTTTTTTGTAGCTACATTTGAGGAAGAAGAAAATCTAGCATTAGAAGTAGCCCTATTATGGACATTTACCCTGTTTCTACTAGGAAATTGTTCTAGCTCATTTTGAACCTGTTAAAGGGTCAATTTAAAAATTGTTTTTAAAGTGTGAGCCCCTGAAGTCAGGAGAACCTGAGTTCAAATCTGACTTCAGACACTAGCTGTGTGACCCAGTGCAAGTTACTTAATGCCAATTGCATCAAAAAAAGTGTTAGAATTACTAGTACCCATAGTTGTATTTTGGAGGGTAATAACATCTGGCATGAGGGGAGGCAGATACTTGTTGGATGATTGTCAATAAGGATAAGAACCTTCATAGCATGATACTGCTATAGACCAACCAGGAGGATGAAGGTAATAGAGATAATCTGAGTCTTTACCAGGTACAACATACAAGTAACTTGTGGTCCTTAATGGAACTTCATCAATGAATGTGCTCACCAGTTTCTGTTATGGGAGACAAAATGTATAGTGGAAAAAAAAAAACACATTGACTCTAGAGTCTGAGAATATGGGTCTGAATCCCACCTCTGACATTGACTAAATGATTGACTTGATCAACTAACCTCACTGGCCTCAGTTTTCTCATCTCTAAAATGGACTTGATACCATTTATATTCTCTTAAAGCACTTAAGTCATAATTCTATCATCTAATGATTATTTATGTGACTATTTTTAAGCACCTAAGATGTGCCTTGCAGTGTCCTAAGCACTAGGGATACATAGATAAAAACTAAATACTTCTTGCCCTCAAGGAGTTCAGCATTGACTATTAATTAATGGCCTGATGTGCCAAGACACATACCAATATAGCAAGGGATCCTGGAGCCTGGCAGAATAGGAACTCAACATGATATCATGTTTTAGATGGAGCTAATGCTTTACTTAGACAGCTGTGTGACTTCAACCTGCAACAGACATCAATCATCCAGCTTCCTACGCTTTTTTTTTAAACTATATGCAACAATACAGTCTGATTCTACTGGTCAACCTAGATGTAAAGGATATACAAAGCAGGATACTCAAAAATCTCCTTGAATGGCCAAATAAGGTGGGCTGACTGCTAGCTGGGTTTGCGGAAAAAAATGCTCACGAAAGGAGAATGTTAACTATGGCAACCTAGATGCTGACTGCGGGGGAGTGATAACAGCAGACCAATTAACCTGGGGGGAGGTAGCCATCTGTGTCAGAATGACTTGTTTTGAGCAAAGGCAAAAGCTACACGGCTGCCAACAATGACAACTCATAGAAAGAATAGCTAACCTATGGCTACATTCCACATGTTGCTGGCATGGCGAAGGACTGAAGGGCATGCACTAGGCTTTGCAGGCAGATGCATATACATCAAGTCAGTCATGTCATTTTAAAATGCCATACAAAAGATAGCAATTGACAGAATAGTGAAGCAGCAGTGTGTTCTCATATTTAACCTTACTTTTTCCAGTTCTGAAGATAAGTTTACAGTAAAATGTCATTCATTGAAATGTCCAGCACAGTGTCTTCCTACTAGATTGTGCTATGGGGAATTACATGGGACCCAAAAGGGCATGTTTCAAACTGTTAGCCTTTCATAATATCCCTAAATAAGGAGTCACGAGGCTTCTTATACTGAGGGGGGAAAAGCCCTTGTCTTTCGATGGCTGCAGCCCATTATGTATTGGGGCAGCTTCAATTGTGAGTAAATATATCCTTAACTGAGTCATTTTTTCCTTCTGGTAGTATTTCCTTATTGTTCCCTGAGAAGATCTCTCCATAAAGTCTCTAATTTCTCTTCTCAAGGACAACCTTTCAAATACTTAAAGACTATCATGATTCTCTCAAGTCTTCTCTTCTCCAGGTTAAATAACTGCCTATTTCAACTATTCTTCACAGGAAAGAGTTGCAAGTGCAGACACATACGCAATGAACATAAGGTACTTTGGGAAAGGGGTGCACTAGCAGCCAAGGGCATTGGGAAGGACTTCCTGATGGTTCTAAGTTCCAGTGGCACTCTCAAGCAGTGATGGTGCCAGAATGGTAGCAAAAGGAGGAGTTCTTACATTTGTGGTTGTTGATATCATCTTTTATTCTCAAGGAGGACCAATGACATCAAGAGGCTGATGACTTGACTTGCCATGAATTGATTTAAGTGAGGCAGAGCTGTGCAAAGTCATCAGCCTCACTCTCACCTCCAGAGTCATCTGAGTCCAGTATCAAGACATAGGTCAGGATGACTGGTCTTCCAAGATGCAATGAGAGACCTCAATCTTTTTAAGTCAAGGTGTTTCCTAGGTCTCAGTTTGTCTGAGGCAACATCCATTCAGTAGTTAAAGGCTAGGTAAGAACTGAGGCAAACGATGATTGAACTCATGAAGATGAGCCTTCCTGATTCCATGCGCAGTTCTCTATGTCCTGAGCCACCTAGCTGCTCGAGTCAGGTATTTATATCCAAGTCCTCTAACAATTCAAGATAAAGGAGAGTAGTGATTCATATTGTTGCTTTCCTATCTCTAAAAAAATCTTTACGAGAATAGTCACATTGATGGCATGGTATCCCTGATGAAATATTAGGTAGGAACAAGTAGGCTTTTGCAGATATCTATTTATTTCTATCTCTATATAGAGATAAAGATAGATGTGAATATATATATTATACACTATATATTACATATATAATTTAAAATTTAATATAATTTAAATTTATAATATAATTTAGATAGCAAAATACCAGTTGAATATCACAAAGCTGATTGATGTATAGAAAATAGAGGCTCTCACTGTAACGATCCTTTGCTGATTTAAAAAAAATTTGAGTTGATAGGAGAAATTAGAGCATTAAAGGCTCCCCATAAACAAGGTGTATTCCTCACAGATGTTAAAGTAAAGCAAAATCATATACCTGCTGTGACCGCAGATGACTCTGTTCAGTGATCAGTTGAGTTATCACCATCAAGTAAGGCATTACACAGAGACATATGCTCACCTAAGGTGTTTACTGGTGTCATGGCGGATGTTATGCACATAGTCCAAATAAGAAAGGAATTCCCTATAGACAATGACATGCCTCAAATGCTCTGATTAGAGAATGACATTAGGCTGAATGCATTGAAACCTGGACCACAATCAGGCTTCCTTAATAAGGTTTACCACCATTAAAAATAATTGACCTCAACATCTACAATGGAAAAAAATAAAGTGAATGAAAAATTATCTAGATTATAATATGCAGATGAATATAAACATCATATTGAATTAATGCATTAGCCTGCATTTTGCTTTCACAGGTACTACAGATGGGTGTTGAACTTGGCCAAGAATTGAAGAAGAGGAATAGATCTGGATGAATCTCATTTGGGAAAATCTATAGAACCTCAAGGACATCGAGCTGCTCTTTGTGAGCTCATCTTTTTGTAACACCAATATTCTTTTGAATCAAAAAAGGAATAAGAAAAAAAAAAGATTTGGTATTCAATGACCATAATTCCATTTTGATCTACTTGAGCAAGTTGACACACCAAAATGAGAAAGAGATAGAATGATAATAATTATAACAATATCTTATAGAAATTTAATCTAGATAAAACAACTGTCATAATGAGAAGACCAGAAGAGACTAAAAATTATCTCAACCAGTAAATACTCTACTTTCAGAGAAGAGAGATATGGCAGCTAGGACTATACTTGTTAAAAATATAAACTTGTTTATAAATTTTATGGAGAAAAATGATGGAAGGGTATGAGCACTATTACACTGTAAAACCATGAGAAATAATAGAAAAAAATGAGTTTAAAGAAAATTTAGTGAGAGACCAAATAGAATAAAGCTATCATGATGACATTTAAGGATAATTCTGGAAAGAAGACCACAGATAAAAATGGAAAAACATCTGTAAAGATTTCTATAACAAATTCTTTTCATCATTACGGATAGTGGAGTCACCACATTTGGATTCCACCATCTCAGTTCCAGATGTGCTTCTTGAGAAAGTAAAGACTGAAGAAAACAAATATAGGAGAAGCAGCTGGACCAGACAAGTTTGTGTGTGTATGTATGTATATATATATATATATATATATATATATATATATATATATATATGTATATATATAGTATGTACACATATATGTATATATGTGTATATATGTGTATGTATATAAATAATATATGTATATGTGTGTATATATGCATAAATATATGTATATATGTATAAATAATATATGTATATATGTATGTGTGTGTGTATATATATATATATGGATGTTTAGGCTACAAATAATGTAGTTTTTAAGTGCAGTGAGGCATCAATTTTCAAGATATCTGAAGAAAATATCAAATTCATGAAAAAATAATCCCACTTCTTATCACCACACACAGGCGAGTAAGAGAAAATCAATATCTACAAACCCAAATATGTACTTCCCCATTTATATAAAAATTTTGTGAGGAAAATATGCAAATCTTTAACATCATGTAACTGACTAAAAACGAACAAATAAATTAGTCAGCAAATATTAAGTGCCTACCAAGCACCAGTCATCGTTCTGTATGACAGGGCTACAAATACAATACTCCTGAAGCAATCCCTTCTTGAAGGGAGTTTACACTCTAATGCGAGGGGCAACCACATCACCTGTAAGTATGTGCAAAATAAAAAGATATAAAGAACACAAGATCCTACTGTGTTTTTTGTTTGTTGTTAATTTTTAAAAAACATTGATTTGGTAGAGCAAAATGCTGTCTTAAAGGCTCCACGTCAACAAGGTATCTCTCATGGACCTGTAATAATTGTTCATAATTCCTTGAAAAAATATGACAGATATTGTTACTTATTGCTAGTACTTATTACGCATTACCATTAATTATTACCAGTATTGTTTATTACTGGTATTCTTACCGGTAATCAAACAAGGCATAAAATGGTGTTTATTATTATCACAATTGTTATTATCACTACCCCAGAAGTGAAGAGATCCAGTGTGAAGTCCCAATTGAAGAGAGAAGGTTTGTAGGTGATGAGGTTACCTTCACTTTCTAGTTTCCAGAAGACAGTGAGCAATAGGCAACGTATTGTCACCGTAATGACAATAACAAGAATTGCTGACATTTACATAGCACTCAAAGCTTTGCGAAGCACTTCACCAATATTGTCTCGTTTAATTCTTACAACAACCCTGGAGGATAATTGCTACTATTGTTTCAATTTTATGGGTGAGGAAAATGAGATAAATAGAGGTTAAATAATGTGTCCAGGATCATACAGTTAGTAAGTGTCTGAGGCTGTATTTGAACTCAGGTTTTCCTAACTCCAGGTCCAGTGCTCTAACCATTGTACCACCTTGTCAGTGATGTAGAGACAATTTTTATTTAACTATGTTGAGAACTAGAAGGCTTTTGAGATCCCTTCCAACTCTTAGATTTTGTGATTTTTAGATTTATTCTTCATTTCTTGTGGACCAAGAAACTTTTAAGGAGAGATTAATGAGATCAATTACCATTATGGAGAGTACTTTTTTCCCCTGCTAGACTTAAGATCCTCTCTGAAATCTCATTGCATTTATTATCTTTGATGTTAATATGGCTCTTATAGTGCAGTATTGTAGGATTTAGAGCTAGAAGAGACCTTCTGAAATAAAAAAAAAATTGTAATTACTATTTGCTAAACACTAAGGTAAACATTAGGAATACAAAAAGGAAAGTCTCTGCCCTCAAAGAAATCACATTCTATTTGGGGAAGTGGTGAAAGGAATGACTATTAAGCACCTACTATGTGCCAGGTACTTGGCTATGCATTTTACCAATATGATCTCACTTTGCTTTTACAAAAACCTTGGGAGGTAGGCCCTATCATTATTCTCATTTTATAGTTGAGGAAACTGAGACAGAGTTTAAGTGAGTTGTTTAGGTTCACAAAGCTAGTAAGAGACAAAGGTAGACTTGAACACTAATCTCACAGTGTCACTGAGCTGCCTTCATACATTACTCATGGGGAAGTCCAGCTATAGGGCAAATGGAAAGATCCAATTATCCTGAGGTGTGAGGTCAGCGTGAATGGTGAATGCCAAGAGTCAAAGGATCATACCCTTAGAGGTGGAAAGGACCTTAGAGACAATCCGATTCAAGGCCTTCATTCTACAGATTAAGAAAGTAAGAAATTGTGACTTGCCCAAGATAATACAGTACAGGTCTGAAGCCAGGTTTCTTACTTTTTCCAGTTTATTATGCGGTCTCTCAAGTCCTTTGGGTTTAGTGACAAGGCAGATAGCAATACCGTGGAGTAATCAGGTGCAGAAAGCAGGGTGAAAACTAAGACCCAATGTTCCATAGAGCTTGATGTCAAGGCAGATGATAAGGCTCTGTGATTCTCTACCTTAATGGAAATATTATGTAACTGGGGGCTGGATCAGGAAGGGAAAGCAGTCACTAAGATAATTGAGGGAAGGGGAATCATGCCTTTCTGGTGGACTCTGACTTCTGTTGCCTAGTCATGCGTTCTGAGTAGATGGGGATTGGACTGGGGCACTTGGCTGGAGGGGACTGAGGGAATTGAGGGGATTAGGACGGCAAGCAGTTAATTGTGGGAATTGTGTGTACCACACTACCTTATGACTCAATTCCAGAGCTTTCTCAGTACCCTCTCTATTCAATTATGGGTCTAGTCCAAATTCTGTCTTGTGAGAAAAGTTTATTTAGTTATAGGAATTGGGAAAAGCCTTATTGTATTGTTTGAATCTGGCCCTTAATGGCTGGGAGGCTAGATCATCTCTACCTACAGTTTAGAGACTCTGAACTAAGGACCTAGATTATGCTGACCAGAAACCCAGTCAGATTCAAGATTGATGCAAGGAGTTTTCTCACAACTATACATCCCAAGCAACTCATATCTTTTCTGAAAACTGCTCCCATAATGGTCATGTTTCCATATTTCTTTGATGGTTTATAGACACTTGGGAGGAGAGGGACACTTCTTTTTTATCAATTCAGGGAACTGCATCTCTGCAGGGAACTCCCCCTCTCTGAATTTGAAAAATTCCTAATCTTTCATCCAATTAGAAGTCAGATTGCCTAATATTGTTTTGTTTCTGTTTAATTAATTGGCTGTATTTGGTTTATTGGTTTTTAATGTATAAAAGTCCATCTCCCCCTGTATTATGGTCCAACCCTTAGTTGAGAAAGGTGCCTGGTCCCAATTTATTGGGCAATTGGCATGCATTGCTTAATAAATTGATTTGCTTGGGAGATCAAACCTTTGTTTCCTCAGTCATTTCATCTCATCCTCCACAAATACTTAGTAAATACTTCAATTCAATAAACACTTATTAAAGACCTTCTGTGTGAAAGGCACTGTGGTCATCCAGCCTCTCCCCAAAGATTTCCAGGGAACAGGAATAAATTTCTAAGGTATCCCACTGCAATTTTGCATAGTTTTAATTGTTGGAAAATGTTTCTTGACCTCAAGCCTAAATTTATCATTTTTGCAATTTCTGCTTGTTGCTCCTTCCTGTCCCTGGGGGCAAAGGCAACAAATCTGATTCCTCTTCTCCATGACAGCTATTATAGCTCTTGGCCCAGGACTGTAGCAATACTGTCCACCTTGAGAATCACCATGTACCTATGATTATGTTCATCTAAAGCTGCCAAAAGTAACCAAAGAGCCAGTTGTACCAATGTATCAAAAAAGAAAAAAAGTTTCATTCTTAAAACGTGACACTGTGTTGCTTGATGCTTCAATTTGCTATTTTCCATGTACATGACTGACATGTGAAAACATTGCTTTTCTCATATGTTCATGTTCTTTTGGACTCAAAAAGAAATGACTTCTTTTTAGTGAGGGGGAAATTTTATTTTCATGAACCAGAGTACATTAGGTCATATAAAATGCATTTGCCATTTTGTCCAAAATATAAAGGAAAAGGGAGCCACTGGCAGTCTGTGTACCAATGTGTACCAATGCAAATATGAGTTAGGATGGGTAAGACAAAAATCTCTGGTGAGAAAACCTATTCTTAAAGGTTTAGGGGACAAGTGAACTTCCATAACAATGGTATCAGGTGATTTCTTGGACACTCTAAGTATATTTTTCTAAGACTATTCAATGGGCAATCTACAGATTTTCTGATTCCTGTGCACGTTTAAATGCGTGGATTTATTTATATTAATTTACTTCCTAAAGACATGAAAAGACAGAGAAGTTCAGTTTTAACTTTAAAAAAACTGCACATGCATGCGATTGATGTGTTTTACCTCATGGACTGTACAGAAATATTGCCATGGCTTTATCTGCTCGATCTTGAACCATTTATTATAGCTCCAGAGAACCCTGATATTAAGCTGCTCTTTGAGTCTTATCCAGGCATAATGTGCGGTTCAGTTGAAAGGCTGGTACTGTGAAGAAGATGCAGAGGGTGTAATCACGGCCATTACAGAGAGCCATCAATGTAGTCAAACCTACACTTTCCACAGTCAGCAGTAGGCAGCTTCATGAAAAGGAACTATTAGAAACCAAACCTAGCACTCGATGTGTAATAAATGGCAAAGAGAAAACCTATTAGGGAACGGCTTCTACAAAAAAGGGAAAATGCTGTCATACAGAAAGAGAAAAGATTCAGTGTTCGTTTAAAAAGGTCAACTTTTCAGGATAAACTGACAACGCCGGTATTGGAAAGCTGCCACCTCAGATCACCGTTTAGAGCTTCAAATACCACATTTCACCCTGTGAGTTACACGGGCTTGGGTTGGAAAGAGAACATATCTTCTCACTCATCTTGGGGGTTTTTTCTTCTTCATGAGGCTGGTGCATTTTTAGTCACTGACTAAATGGAGCCGGAGCATTGGAGTGTGGCATTTCCGTTACCACCTGTCTTTTGAATCTAAGAGACAACCTAGGTGGACTTTTTTTTTAGGCTTTTTTTTTCCTGCGCTTTCCAAACATGTTTTTTGCTCAATGCTGGGAAATCAATACCAAACAAAACTACATTTTCCCTGAAGCATAGAGAGGATCAGTGAAATTTCAAACTGTTGGGTAGGGGACTATGGAACGGAAGTCCTTTATAGTTTTGATATGAAGCAATATCATAAGAAAAAGAATAGAGGGCATAAGATGGGCAACTAGATGGCACAGTGGATAAACCATTGAGCTTGGAATCAGGAAAATTCACCTTCCTCAGTTCAAATACAGCCTTAGATCATTAGCTGTGTGACCCTAGGCAAGTCACCTAACCTCATTAGCTTCTGTTTCCTCTTCTGTTAAATGAGCCAGAAAAGGAAACCCAAAGCACTTCAGTACTTTTGACAAGAAAACCGCAAAGAGTCATGTTGACCGAAATGCCTTAACAAGCAGAGAGTATGACGAAAGATAAGCAACAGACCTGAGCTTGATGCAATATAAGGAAACAGTGTGGTACAATGGAAAGAGCACTGATTCTGTAATCAGAGAGTTCAAATCCTGCCTCTCACATTTACTTTTTGTGTGACTTTATGTAAATCACTTAACTTCTATGGGCTTCTGTTTCCTCTTCTCTAAAAGGAGATCTAGAAGCACAACTGATATCTAGACAAGAAGATTTGGGATTTCTGTCTTAGGATTTAAAGCTGGAAAGGACCTTAGAGAGTCACAAACTCAACTCCTTCTTCTTACAGAGGAGGAAAGTGAAGACTGAGAATGTCTACCATTAGGCACTTAGTAGAATTCTGGAGAAGGTCTGCATGTTTCTTCTCTCAGTTAAGTAATTAGAGTTTTAATTGACAGAAGGTATTCAGCACAGAAAAATAAAACAGAAATCCAAGGGAAAATGAAGTAAAGGGAAATAAATCTCAGTGGTGGTCTATGAAGTAGCTTTTATAGAGCAGACCAATCTGTGTCTTTTCGAACAACCAGCATCATAAAAAATGGAGACTGTACCCAGGGATATACTGCAAATTGAGATTGACTACTGAGATTGTAGTCCTTCATTTAAAGGAAAATACTGTGTCCTCTAATTATCAGGCTGCAGCACACTATTTCACACTGTTCCTCTCTTCCTCAAACTGTTACTATCCAGGGAAGCTAAGCATTTCTGAGTGCCAGGCTGACATGGAGGTCAGAAAAGGTGTGTTTTTTAATAAAGCGTCAGTGAGGGGTGGAATTAGAAACCAAGGTCTGATGGCAGCTCTAGATTTAACCAATTAAGAAAGAAAAACCTATAATAATGATGGTCAGCCACTTAGATTGATAAATCAACATGAAAATAATAGCATACTCCCTTGTAATGCAAACCCTTCTAGTGATTAGCCAGTACAAAGAAGGGCAACCAAAGAGATCCACAGCCATAAGGATGTGATGTTAATGGATTATAATTGTGAAGTTTGCTCTCCTAGCAATTGTCCTTGACCTCAAAGTGGATTCCAATTGTGCCATTTTCTATTCTTTCTATATTTCTTCATGGAATAGGATGTGAGGTTTCAAATGTATCTGTGTTCTATGAGAGCAGGAAGTTGACTGGTACACTTTGACTTTAACTCGTTGTCAAATATCAAATATCCCCAAAGTAGCTGCCTTGTAGGCTTCAATATGGTTGAAATCTGGGCTCTTTAGCACAGGTCTGACCATGTCACTCTTCTGCTCAGTAGCACATCCACTGACTTCTTCCTGTGCCTCTCAGATAAAATATAAACTCTCAAGCTTGACATTTAAAGACCCTCACACTCTAGTTGGAGTGCCCCTCTCCCCTTTGACTTTTAAAATCCTTCACAGTCTGACTCCAATTTATCGTTGTAGGTTTACTACAACTAGTATGATCACCACCACCACTAGCACCAGTAGTAGTAGCAGAAGTAGTTAGAGTTTATGTAGTGTTTTGTGTTCCAACTACTTTACAGATAGTGTCATTTTATCTTCACAAGAAACCTAGAAAGTAGGTGCTTCCCCTTTTATAGGTAAGGAAACTGAGGCAAACATCAGTTAAGTGACTTGCCCAAAGTCACACAGAAGTGAGTATCAGAAGTGAGATTTGGACTCAGGTTTTCATGTCTTTAGGTCCAACACTCTCTATCTACATCTAGGAATGGGGCAATTATATTTATGATTTTGATTGTTTGCTCTGGGCTAGGTATTTTCTTCTAGATGACATGTAACTTGGTAGTTCTCATTAAATATTTGCACTCCACTCCTTTCCCTGGAAAAACTATGTGTTTTTTGGGGTGGAGGGACTTTAATTCAAATCTTCTAGGGGTTAGTTCCTAGGAAAATCCTGAGAATGTTGATGATTAATTTAAGGTATGATAAGTTCATTGATATGGTACTGAGAAAGCAGTGATTCTATACTCAAGAAGTTTTAGAAACTGAAAAGATATGAATATATAGGATGACACATTTAGAGTTGGAAAGGATCTTTGAGGTCTTTGTGGTCATTGCATCTAGTCCTCTCATTTTACAGAAGAGAAAATCAAGGCACAGAGAGTTTACATGACTTGTCAAGGGTTACTCAGGATTTAGAGCAAGATTTTTACCTAGTTCTCCTTGATACAAAGTCTAGTGTTCTATCCAGTACACTATGCTGCCTTGAGAAATTCCTAGAGCTTCAGAGTTGAGACTGAAGAAGATGTTGAGGAAGCCCAGAATTGTTAAGATTAGACAAAAAGAAATCAATTTCTAGAGATGAAGTTTTTGATTCCCTAGATCTAGGGGCCTTCTGTAGCACAATACCAATTGGGTTGGTGGAGTGGAAGCTCAATTTTTATTCATTCTGAATTGCATTAAAGTGGAGAGAGTTCATAAACACTAGATAGGCAGTGTGGAGCCAGAGAAGGTAGGCTGGAGACAAAGACATTTCTGGGTAGGGAAGTCTCTTGTCCATATTCATCTGATGTATATATCCCTTTCCTTTTAAAAAAAACAAATTCAGTTCCAAATGCTATATCTCCCTCCTCCCACCTTCCTCACTCACTGAGAAGGCAAGAAATATAATTTATTTCTCCTTCCTAAGCTATGGCCAAGGTGGTTTCCATTGAAATGATGAGGTAAATAAGTTACAGCTTGTGAATTAAAATTATATTTTAATTACTTTGTAAAAGGTTAAAAATTTAGAAACTCACTTCCCATATGAGGAATCAGAGTAACAGCCAAGGTTTTCACATAAAAAGAATGAATTTGTAAAACCAATTTAGACCAATGAGGTTCATGCAAATTCCTCGCATGATTTTGGTCTGGATATTATTATATATATATTATATATAATATATATTATGTATACATTACATAATATATATTATATATTGCATTATATATAATATATATTATATATGTATAAATTATATATATAATATTAGAGGAATTATTTGTGGTCACTTAGAAAGGATGACAGTGATCACTCTGAGTCAGAACGGGTTTAAAAAGAAACCACGCCACCATAACAACTTCCCCTTTCCAAAGAAAAATCATAGACAAAGTCAGTCTGCATTTTAGTAAGGTGTTTTACAGAGTCTTTCACAATATCCTTGTGTATTATTAAGAAATTTGGTTTGGTTGATCATACCACTGAATAACCAGAATAAGTAAGTGGAGATTAGTGGGTCAATGGAAAGCAGGAGGGAGGTCTCTAGCAGTGTCCAAGGGCTCTGTCCTTGGTCCTCTTCTATACAGTGCTTAAAACAATCAGTGCCATCATTGGCTGCATGCTGATCAAATGTGTGGATAACTCAAAGTTGAGAGGGATAGCTATTACATTGAATGGCAAACTTATAGTCTGAAAAGCTTTTTCCAGACTATAGTAATTTTGAAAGACTATTTAAAGAAGAGCGACCAGGGTGGTGAAGGAACTCAAAACTGTAGCTTGTGACTGACTGGAACTGTACCATATATCTGACCGTGACATCGACTAAAGTAAACAGGATTGTTTAGATTAAAAAAAGGGAAGATTGAAGATATCAATAGATAGTAACTTCCCTATTTCTGGAATTCTTTAAGCAAAGGTTGAATGGCTACTTGTGAGTCATAATCATTTTATCAAATAAAAGTAGTACTAAATTGCCCTTGTCCCTGGAATTTGTTTTGAATGAGTTAAACTAAATGTCTTCTGAAGTCCCTTCCAATGTAGGCATTCTATTATCCTATGAGGTGCTAGGCTATACATACCTTATGCAAGGGTTCAAAATTGTTCAAAATTCCCCAGTGCAAGCTTGACATAGGTTGCAGAAGGGGAGACAGATTGCCAAATAGAAGGTCTAATTTGCTGTTTCTCTCTGACCATCAACACTCTGTGAAACTTCTTGAAACCCTGATGTAACAGTCCAGAAAAAATGAGAGGACTTGCCTCACTCAAACTATGACTTGTAAAGTCATAAGCATGACCAGAAGTTCACAAGCAGAAGATCAGGCCAGAATTGTGATACTGTAAGTTCTGGGGCAAGGAAGCTGCTTAGTAGATGTACCATTGGTGAGATTCAGTCCAGGATACCCCAGTTCATGCTTTTATACACACCAACATAAGCAGTGCAAATTTGTATTTTTAATTGTGTATTTACATAAAAAACTTTACTCAATCTACTACTTCGGGAAATTCTTAACAGTCAATCCTGTTACATTTGGTTGAATCCCAGCTAATTGTGCAAAAATGGGCTATAGTGGGGCATCACGTGGAGGGGAGGACGTGTGTCTCATACTCTCTTTATCTTGAAGTTCCTCCCTTCCTTCAGGGCCCAACTCCATTGATACTTCTTTTAGGAAACTTCCCTTGATATCCTCTCTCTCTTAATACATCTTCTAGCATTTTGTCAAGCTTTCCCCTTTACCATTTTCACAACCTTCCTTTTATTGCAGTTATTTGTATAAGTCTTACCCCTAGGAGAGGCAGCATGGCATAGTGGATAGAGAACTGGCTTTAGCAACAAGAGAACTTATATTGGATTCTGGCCCCTTACAAGTATAACTTGGATTTGTTCTGTGAAGTTTGGATTCAGTCAAAAGGTAGCACTTGAGAACCTAAGGGGCTACATGTGGCCTCAAGGCCACAGGTTCCCCACCCTGACCTAACCTCTCAGTGTCTCCAGGCAATTCTCCCAGACTATAAGTGCAGCGTATGCTAATATGGATTAGGAGAGGGAATTTCTCATAAGAAATTTTCTATGCCAACAAAATACATCACAGGTCCAGTTACATCCTATCTTATCTTCAGAGTTAGAACTAAGACTTTTTCCCCCAGTGGAGCAAAAAAAAAAAAAAAAAAAAAAAGAACATGACATGTTAGAAGAGGCCTTAATCCTTTCATTAATGGCAAGGAACCAGTAGTAGATTTTAACAGGAAATTTTACCACAAATCTCATAAAGAATTTTGAAACTTGTTGATTAATATAAAGCTAAAAACAGAGGAAAAATACCTTCATATTATCATAGATTTAGAGCTGAAAGGGACTTTAAAAGCTACTGCATCTAAACCTCTCATTTTAAAGATGAGAAAACTTAGGCACAGCAAGATTTTCTACCTCATCGAGGGTCAAACAACCAATAAGCAAGTGAGGTAGCATTTGAACTCAGATTTTCTTGACTTGAAAATCTACCCACTACTCTACTACTACTTTCTCTCCATTTTTAACAACAAGAAGCAAATATCCTTTTTCAAGTATAAAGGGTTTATGCAAGAGCCCTGTTTGCCAGTTGACTTTCAGAGGCGAAATCAGTTCCAACGTATTTTCTGCAAAAGGTTGGTCCAAAGCGAGCTTTCTGCATTTCTGAAAGATGTCATTTCTGTTACATTAGTATTTTACCATTTCACATGTTGTTGCCATGAAAGTGAATAACCCAATGTAAATTATGCATTTTAAAGAGCCTCTATTCTCCACAAGATAAAGACATGAATATCAAATAATTTTTATGGTAATGTTGACAGAGGAAACACAGCAGAAACCTGACCCTGGCTTGAAAATAATTTCCACTTAAGTCATTCATTGCATCTTAAAGATCTGTTGCAGTCACAAAGGCAGTGTTTCAATTAAAGAGAAACTGCCCAGGTTGTTAGGTCTGAAAATCACACTAAAATATTCAAATCATGTTTTATGTTTTAAACTGAGCCTTGCTGTAGAATTCTGCTTTCAAGAAACAATAAATAGTGAGGTACAGAAAGTAAACCAGATGAGGAAAATAATCCTCTAACATGCATGGTTTGTTAGGGACCTACGGTAGAGGAGCAATAGCCAAGTGCTAATGGATTTTGCAAGAGATTTTTATGATTTAGCCCAATACAAAAAAAGTCCCTTTTAAAATTGTCACTGCTGTTAAAATTTCTTTTTTATCTTTGTTTAGCACAAAGGATTGGTTTAAGAAGAAAAGAAAGCATGAAATAGCTGAGCATTTTAAGGTGAGGTTGTAGGGTAATGAAATTAAAACACTGATATAGGGCATATATTATACTGGGACCATTCACATTCAGCTCTATTTTTTTTAATGGTATCTATTAGGGTTCCCCTACTCCTACCTTAGAAAAATTGAGAATTGAATATGTTTTGTTTAAAGGCATATCTTCACAATAAAGAAAGTGATTAACAGGAATACTTCTTTGTCAAGCATGAAGCCTCTCTCTTTATATGATTTTATGATATTCTACTTCTGTTCCTAATAACATTATATGCTAGAATTATTTGAGTAAAGAGTTGATCAGCTTAGCCTGATGGGATTGAAGTGATAAAGCCTTTTTCTGGAACTTTGATTGCCTTCTATGAAGGACGTGGAAATCCCCATCATTAATTAGTTGAGGACACCTCATGGGCCTGGGTACTGGCCAAGTTGTTTGAACGTTTTTGACAATGATTGATAGCTTTCGCTATCCAGATTGATTTAATGGGCTGAAGGTACTACAGATCATAGCCACCCCTTTGTACTAGCTTTATAAAATTCAGGAGAGGAAATTCTGCCAGAGCTACAGTAAAATGAAACAGAGTAAAACTAAAAACGAACTTATGTCTCAAGGAAGACATGTTAATGGCAGTTTTAGAAATGCAATTTTGGGGTCTTTCAACTTTGTGGCTTCAGGAGAGGATGGAGTTATAGGAATGACTGCAAGCATAGTGTCAGCCAGACCTCTAGGGAGGCAGTGGTCTTCTTGTACTCTTCCAGGAAGGTAAAAAAGATGTGAGGTTGCTCCTCTTTCCTCATCAGAGGGGCATCTTCCAAATAACTCATGGTTGTAGCTAAAGGCAAACTGCCCCAAACTGTGTCTGGAATTCTTGCTGCTTCTTTGATTCTAGGAACAGATCCTTATTCTTTAAGAGGGTGGTAATGCCCAGTAACTCTGCCATCTTTGCTTAGATGGCTAGATCTAGGAACTCTGAAGCAACCTGACATTTTCCAGGAAATTCCCTCTCTTCTATTCAGAAGGCTAATTCATGTGTCTACATCTTCTTCTGGGACAATTACTTTCCACAGGTGCAGTTACCTCTCCAGAAGAAGAGTTGTTTGGATGGATAGGTTTCACATAACCCTAAGTACCAAACCTAGGACTCTGTTTGACTATCTTTCTCACTGTCTGCGTCTCTGTCTCTCCCCTCCTTTCACCCCCGCAAAGATGCTGAAGAAGGCAAGATGAGAGCCAGAATTTGATATTCAAAAAAAGGAATACCAGGAAATAAGATTGGAGACACATCTTGGAGAGCCTCATATAGGGAGGAAGAGGCACTAGGGCCTAGTAAAAGCCAGGATTATATGATTGTGAGAAGATAATATGGAAGGAAAATGCCTAGGATGATAAAGAGTTTGTTATTGATAGAATATAGTTTCAGAATATACAATGCAGTGGGAGGACAAAGGAATATAGGTATTAGGGAGCTATAGCACTGAAAGAAATGAGAAAGAAAAGTTGAGGAGTGGTAACAATTGTAGAAAACTCCAATCTCAGCAGGTGATGACTGAATTGCAGAAGTTAGAGGAGAAATTAGGTGGGGACTTTGCCACAGGACAGAGGAAGTAGCAACTGACTGGCTCCCTTACTCTTCATTTTCTAGTGAGGAGGAGGTTCTCTCTAAAAATACCATGGAGCCCATGAGGAAGCAGGGATACCCCCTCAAACACTTCAACTTGTCATTTCATCATGAAACTGCTCCCTATTGAATAGGCTGGCAGAGACCGACAGGGACTGTACCAAAGACAGGAGCCATCGACAACAGCAAACATTTGTAAGAAATGGCAGCAACTAAGGGGTAAGGGGAGAGAGCAAGACAGCCCTGCTATGTTTTGTGAAGAATATGAGAATTTTGACTGGAATAGATTCCACTCAACAAGCATTTATTAAATGCCTACTTTATGCAAGGCACAGCACCACCCACGAGACAAAAGAAATCAAAGATGAACGAGTTTGTGCCATCAAGGACCTTATATCCTAACACCAGAGTTCTGTATTAGAAATCTAGTGACAGAATAATTATGATGCCATTTAAGTGTTCGTTTGCTTTACATTCAGCCCAGGTAGAAAGAATACTATAGTTGGAATCCAGAAGACAGGGTTCAAATCATGACTCTGTCGCTGTCCATGTGATTTTGGGCAAGTCGTTTTGAAAATCCCTGAGCCTCAGTTCCTATTAATGTAAAATGGGGGGGGCGGGGAGGTTAGGCTTTCAGATCCTTTATAGCTCTAAATCTATGAGCTAGAATGGAGATTTATGCTATGTTGTGTAGCTGAGCATATTAAAACATGTGAAAATAATAATCTTTGAAACACAAACAAGTACCAAGGTACCCAACTGATTCATGACAAGGAAGCAGTTATTTGGGGGGAGGGTGTCAGATGCAGCAAAGAAAATTTTATTAGTTACTAGGTTAAGAAGAGAGTCCCTAAATCGTAAATACTTATACACTCCACTCTTTCTTCTCCTCTATTGGAAGTCTCTCTTATCTATATCCTTACCATTTGACCTTTGATTAAGTAGACCTGGATTTGAGAGTTCTTAGACTTCCCACATTTAGAAGACAGTCAGTCTAACATAGTACTGTCCAGAACAAGCAGGAACAAAAATGAGCTGAGTCTGGGACAGCAGAACCTTTTGCAAAAGCTCTGTTGATTCTAAGGATCTGGGTGAAAGTCTGGTAACTGATGAGGAGGAATAACCTTTTTCCTTCACCGTCTAGCCTAATGAAGATAGAACAAAATCACCCTCTCAGTTACTATATAGTAATGTTGCATATGCAAATACTTTATAGTATTTGAGATAGCCTGGTGTCAGGTCACAGTGGGAAAGATTGCTGAACACTAAGAGTAAAAGATTATGGGTTCAAATTTTGGCTCTGTTTTTTTTAGTATCCATTTTGACCTGTTTACCCCACCTGTACCTCAATTTCCTCAGATGTAAGATGAAGTCACTGAACTAGATGGATTCTGATGTCTCTTCCTGCTCTAAACCTATGATCTTAATATCCTATGATCTCTCAGAGCCTCAGTTCCTCATCTATGAAATGAGGGAGGTGGACTAGACCTCTGAGGTCTTGTCTCATTTTAAATCTCTGATTCTATGAGGATATATAGAATCAGTCAGGTGTTTGAATAATTTCTACTCATATTAGGTAATCTGAAACTAAAAGAATTTTTTCCCCTTTAATTCTCTGGCACTAGGAAAGATCTAAAAAGGGAATATTACAGCTCCCCCTTCTGCCTTCTCCCCCTCTCTACCTCCCCACATATACTTGTGTTGGCTGTTCACTAATTATGTTGTTCTCTTGAGTCCTAAAAAATTCTTAAGGCTGAAATGTTGACTTTGGGGGAGAAACAGTCATGTAATAAGGTCGGGGTCTTGTGATACCATGGGGCCAAAAGGACCTAGACTATTCCACATTTCACAACAATAATGCAAGATGTGATTCTTTGGTCATAATCAAATCTTCATAAATCAAACAGCCCAAGTGTGGTGGCAATCTGATTCTCAGGCTGATGCAGCTAAAAATAATTTGTCTTGTTAGTGCATTCAAAACAGTAGCACAAAATTACATAGGGCAAACTAAAGACTATGTTGGTGACACTACATGGGACCAGTTCCTCCTCCCATGCAACTCCATGGGAATTCTTAAACACACAGTCTCCCAGAGAGTTACATAGAAGGAGATTCTGGCCCCTTGTGGAGCGAGCAACATGTTCTTTTTATTCTAATTACTCTGGTAATTAGACTTCAGGCCTTTGAATCATGCCACAACAAACCACATGTTGTTTTTCCCTGCTTTATACAGTTATAAGGGATAAGAACGAGAACTGGAACTGGAGGGTTTTGTTGTTATTTTAATTGTTTGTGGTTGGGGTGTTGTGGATATTTCTTTTTAATTTTTTTAGGATTTTTTTCAATATTTATTTTTTAGCTGCTTCCTTCACCTCAAACACCTGGTGTACAAATTAGTATCTACAATTTAAATGTATTGTAGCTTGGGCAGAAAGGTTCTTTTTACTTTTTCATTATGATCTTACATTTCTATGGAAGAGAATATTGTTTTGGGGTAAGCCATGAAATGATATTCCATAGAATGTTAAAGTCATTTATCATTCCTCAAAGAAATATACAAGCAAAAAAAATGGGTTGATTGGTACAATAGAAAGAACACTAACTCTAAAGACAGAGGGCTTGAGTTTAAATCCTGCCTCATAATATATTATCTGTGTCTGACTTTGGGTGAGTTATACAACTTCCTTCCTTTCCTTATCTATTAAATGACGGGGTGGGAGTGGAGGGTCTCTGACTTTCCAGTTCTAGATTTATGATCCTACGGTCCTGCGGTCATGAGGCAAGAGCAAAGGATAGCCAGGGGTAACCTTGTAAGGTCAAGAGCAGTTGAGGAAGGACTCCAGGATATTGTGCAGATCTCCTGAATTGAGTTATACAGGATGGAAGGCATTGATGGGCTATACTCTGCATAGTTGGAGGGAATACTCATAACAGGGAGGTAATAATTCGTAACATAATTATTTTCCTTCATACAAAAATATCTCTGCTCTTTGCAACATTTTTTGTTGTTCAGTGGTTTCAGGAGATTACAGATATATTTGTGTGAATATGTAATACCATACTTGAATGCTCATACTATTTAGAGTCATGCAAAATTAAAAAAATAGAAGAGAATCTTTTTTATATGTCTTAAAGATCCATTCTTCTATTTACATTTGAATCTGGATATAACTGATATTTATTACTAGCACAGGAGATATGATAGCTACCCTCACTAGGCTGGACACCAACAATATAAAAGAATATGTAATCTACTGACTCTCCAGGCTGCTCACTCACTCCAGCATGCTCTCACCCAGGAAGATGTAGGTTCCCAAAGGTGGATGACCGCCACACCTAGATTGTACCCAAATGAAACTTACAGAGGTTACTCTATTGAAAGGAATCCACTCCTCTACTTACCACTACAGTTCTTGAGCTCCACCAATGGGACATGGACAATCTGAAATCTTAAATATAACCATACATTTATTTAACAATGATCATAATCGTGGTAGTAGCTAATATTTATACAGTACTTTGAGATTTAGATCTTTACAACAACCCTCATTTTACATGAGCAAATGGGGGTTTAGGGATATAGTCACTTCTCCATGGTCATAGAGATATTAGGTGCCTAAAGGTACTGTATCATCCAATCAGAACAGAGTTCACAGCAAGTAGCTCAGGTTGATTCTCTGAGGAAGGAAAATCAGCCTCACCAGGCTATTTTTATGTAGCAAAACAACTGCATTGTCTGTCTTTTCCCTTTCTTTTTTTTTCTTCTTAAATAAGAGGGGGCAAAAGACAGAAATATATACTCCCACGAAACTTCCCTTGTCAAGCTTTAGGTGGATCTGCAGAGAAGTAGCTAAAGCTGTTGTCTTCTTCAGTCAGTAACTAGCATCCAACACATTCTCATCAGTGTGTTGTGCTTGCTCTCGGTTTCTTCAAATAACTCCAACAAACTACCATTCTTCAACCTCATTTTCAGTCTCCTCTGTTACCTGTCTGTATCTTTCAATGGTTTAAATCAGGCCTTCTGCCTCAGCTTTCACTTAAAAGGTAAACAATTCCCCAAACTTCCCCCGTGAAATAGACCTTTTTAAAATCACACCTCAATTTCCAATTATTGATAAGATTTCTCATTTTTTTTAAGTTTTACCTTCTTAAGTAATGAGACCATGCCATCAGAGAAATAATGACATGACTTTCACTTGACTTTGTTTTTGAGTGAGGGAGGGTTGTGCAGGTCACCAGCCTCACTTCTCCTCCAGAGCCATCTGAATCCAATGACCAGATATTCATCAGGATGACTGGAGATGAGCCAGGATGAGGCAATTGGGAGTAAGTGACTTGCCTGAGGTCACACAGCTAGTGAGTGTCAAGTGTCTGAGGTGAGATTTGAACTCAGGTCCTCCTGGCTCCTGCACTAGTGCTCTATCCACTGTACCACCTAGCTGCCATTCATCTATTATAACAGCAACATATTACATCATTTAACTGCTGATTTAAATCTTTTCCTTCATGCAAAAATATTTGTTTTTTGCAGCATTTTTTGTTGTTCAGTGGTTTCAGGAGTGTATGACTTTTTATGACCCCATTTGGGGTTTTCTTAGCAAAGATACCAGAGTGGTTTGACATTTCCTTCTTCAGCTCATTTTACAGAAGAGGAAATTGATACAAACAGGATTAAGTGACTTGCCCAGGATCACTTAGCTAATAAGTGTCTGAGGCAAGATTTGAATTCACAAAGTTGAGTCTTCAGATCTGGCATTCTATTCACTGCAATGTGAAGACTTGTCTGAGGAGGGGCTATGAATTTGGGACATAGGTTAATGTTTTAGTATAAAATGAGAACAAGTAGAGGGAACTTTGAATGCCAGTAAAGAAACAAGTTGGTCATTTTCTAAAATGAGCTGATTTGCAAAATGGAATTTTAAAATGATTTACACATGCAGGTGTTTGCCAGACCTAATTTTCACATGCCTTATCTCCATGTGGTTAACTTAAAGACATTTCAAACAAAATATATCTAAAATACCGCTACTATTTTTCCCCTTAAACTCATACCTCATCCTACCCCCCTTTACTTCAGTCAAGGGTACAAGCATCCTTCTAGTAACTTAGGTTTGAAATCTAAGAGTCACTCCTGACTTCTCCTCACATCTTTTATTAAATCAGTTGCTAAATTTTGATGCTACCTACACAATGTCTCTCATATTTGTTTCCCTGTATATATTCACCCAGAAACTATTCTCATTCAGGACCACATTACTTCTCACTGGAACTATTGTAATAGTCTCTTAATTTTTCTGTCTGCCTATAGTATCTCCCCTCTGTAATCCACCATCCCACAGCTACCACACTGACATCCTTAAAGCACAAAGGAGGCCATGTCACTCCCCTGCTCAAGAACTTTTTAGTGGCTCTCTATGACCCTTAGGATAGTTCGTAATCTGCTCCGTTTAGCATTAAAAAACTTTCTCAATCTCCAATCTATCTTTCCATACTGATTCCACATTAGTATATAAATACACGATTTATATACTAATAAAACCTCTACTTTCCTCTTCCCCATATGTGACATTCCCTCTCCTCCATGGTTTAAATATGCTCTCTCTTTACCTGCACCTCTTGGAATCCTGATCTTTCTTCAGAGATCAGCTCAAGTGAAAACTCTAATTTCTGCCTTTCCCATCCCCCCCATCCACTTGAGTGTAAGTGTTTCTCCATCCTGAAATTCCTTTGTGACTTAACTTATCTGTCTACCCGTTCTTTCCCACCAGTAGGATGTAAGCACTTTGACTTTGGGGACTATTTTTTAAAATCTTTGTATATCCAGCACCTGGGTGCTTAATGGCTGCATGTTGAATTTAAATAAATAGTAAAAACTGATTATGAGCTCATTTTAAGAAATAAATTAGCTGATTTGTCTCTAGTGGGCACATAATAAGGGAAATGTCTAAGACTAGAACTTAATTGTTTATCACCATTAACCATATTTTAGTCTTTCAAAGTGACTGGGATTTTTCTGTAAGACATTACCTGAGAGAGGGTAGAGATCATGCTTTCTTTTCCCTACATAACCACATCCATGGCCATGCTTTCTCTGTGCAATGGTCATAATAGGATGTTTGGGATTGGTAGAAGTTTGATTCCATTTGGTTAAGATATAAATTGATACTTTCCAAATTGTTCTCTCTTTAGTGGAAGACAGAATCACATTTCCTGCTAATACAGGATGTCCTAAAAGTCTTATTAAAAGTTAGTCTTTAATAAATTTAACCTGTACTAGGACTTTTGGTGGGGCGGAGTCAAGATGACGGAATAGAAAGACACACGTACTCTAGCTCTTTCCTCGTAGCCCATAAAATACCTGAAAAAAATGATTCTCAACAAATTCTAGAGCAGCAAAAGCCACAGAATGAAAGAGTGAAAGAGATTTCCAGCCAAAGGTAACCTGGAAGGCCAACAGGAAAAGTCTATCACACAGGATGAGGAACCCAGCCCTGACTGTGCGGCACTGGGAGGAATAGGATTGGAACAGGCCTCCAGGGCAGAATCCCTAGCAGCAATGGAGAGTCTCAGATCCCTCAAACCACAAGTGCCAAAGAAAGCTTTAAAGGTTAGTGAGAGGGCTTTCCCAACTGGGTGAGAGAGGAGCAGGTTCCCCCCCAACACTGGCTCCAGGTAGCAGTGATGGCAGCTGCGGTGACAGCAGCAGTAGTGGTGGTGGCAGCTGCAGCATCCATTTGTGAAGCACTCCACCTAAAGCCCCTGGGGGAATAGAGCAGCTGATCTGAACCTCATTCCTGAGCATGGTTCTGGGGAGAGGTCCTCTGGGGAGGGAGAGTACTAGGACCCTCCTCTTGACAAAGGATTCAGAAGTCAAGTAAATGGCTGGAAAAATTCCGAAAAAAGAGGGAAAAGAATAAGACCATAGAAGGTTACTTTCTTGGTGAACAGGTATTTCTATCCACCCTTTCAGATGAGGAAGAATAATGCATACTGTCAAAGGAAGTCAAGGCTTCTGCACCTACAAAGTAAATATGCAGTGGTCTTAGGTCATGGAAGAGTTTGAAAAGTGAGTCAACAGCTTGCTAAAGGAGACCCAAAAAATGCTTAAGAAAATAACATCTTTAAAAATAGGCTAACTCAATTGGAAAAAGAGGTCTGAAAAGCCAATGAGGAGAAGAAGACTTTAAAAAGCAGAATTAGTCAAATGGAAAAGGAGGCTCAAAAGCTCACTGAAGAAAATAGTTCTTTAAAAGTGAGAGTAGAGCAGATGGAAGTTAATGACTTTAGGAGAAACCAAGAAATTATAAAACAAAACCAAAGAATGAAAAAATAGAAGATAATATGAAATATCTCATTGGAAAAATAAGTGACCTGGAAAATAGATCCAGGAGAAAAAATTTAAAAATTATAGGACTACCTGAAAGCCATGATCAAAAAAGGAGCCTAGACATCTTCTTTCATGAAATTATCAAGGAAACCTGCCCTGATATTTTAGAACCAGAGGGCAAAATAAATATCGAAATAATCCACCGATCACCTCCTAAAAGAGACCAGCAAAGAGAAATTCCTAGGAATATTGTAGCCAAATTTCAGAGCTCCCAGGTCAAGGAGAAAATATTGCGAGCAACTAGAAAGAAACAATTTGAGAAGTGTGGAAATACAATCAGGATAGCACAGGATCTGGCAGCTTCTATGTTGAGGGATTGAAGGGCTTGGAATAGGATATTGCAGAAGTCAAAGGAACTGGGATTAAAACCAAGAATCACCTTACCACCAAAACTGAGTATAATACTTCAGGAGAAAAATGGTCATTCAATGACATAGAGGATTTTTAAACATTCTTGATGAAAAGACCAGAACTGAAGAGAAAATTTGACTTTCAAACATAAGAATCAAGAGAAGCATAAAAAGGTAAACAGGAAAGAGTAATCTTAAAAGACTTTCTAAAGTTGAACTGTTTACATTTCTAATTGGAAAAATGACATTTGTAACTCTTGAGACTTTTCTCAGTATTTGGGTAGGTGGAGCGATTATACACACACACACACACACACACACACACACAAATATAGACAGACAGCACAGGTTGGGTTGAATCAGAAAGGATGATACCTATAAAAAATAAAATTAAGGGGTGAGAGAGGAATATATTGAGAAGAGAAAGGGAGAAATGGAATGGGGCAAATTATCTCTCATAAAAGAGATAAGAAAAAGCTTTTTCAATAGAGGAGAAAAGGGAGGAGGTGAGAGGGAAAAGTGAAGCTTACTCTCTTCACATTTGGCTTAAGGAGGGAATAGCATGCTCACTCAATCTAGTATGAAAATCTATCTTACACTACAGGAAAGTAGGGGAGAAGGGGGCAAATGCGATTAGGGGGATGATAGAAGGGAGGGCAAATGGGAAAAGGGAGTAATTAGAAGTAAACACTTTTGGGAAGTGACAAGGTCAAATAAGAGAATAGAATAAATGGGGGACAGGGTAGGATGAAGCGAAATGTAGTCTTATACAACATGACTATTATGGAAGTCTTTTGCAAAATGACACATATATACCCTGCATTGAATTGCTTGCCTTCTCAGTGGGGAGGAGTGGGGAGGGAGAAAGGGAGAGAAGTTGGAATTCAAAGTATTAGATACGAATGTTGAGAATTGTTATTGCATATAACTGGGAAATAAGAAATACTGGTAATGTGGTATAGAAATCTGTCTTGCCCTACAAGAAAAGAGAGAAGATGGGGATAAGGGAAAGGTTGGGTATGATAGAAGGGAGGGCACATTGAGGGAAGGGATAATCAAAATGCAGGGTTTTATGAGGTGGGGGAAGGGGAGCGATGGAGAGAAAAATTGGAACTGAAAATTTTGTGGAAATGAATGTCAAAATCTAAAAACTAAATAAATATAAAAAGATAAACAGAAAAATAAAAGACTTTTGGTACACTCTAAATAATAATCATCTTGCATTTATACAGCAAGAGTTGCAATGAATGTTCCTCACAATGGCACTGTTAAATAGATGCCACAAGGATTATTATCTCCATTTTACATATGTGAAAATTGAGGTTTGAAGAAGGGACAGGATTTGAGCTCAAGTCTTCCTTTGTTCCAGCTTGGGCACTTTTGCTACTGAGCTACCTCTCCAGTATCAAGTGGCCATTTAGTCTTTATCTTATTCTGATCTGCTATGATTTTAAATGAGCAAAAACACATATGTTATACATTCATTTTGAGTAGATATATAGATGACTTTCTTTGCACATAAAATGAAGCAATTCTGCAAAAAAAATATTTCTAGAATATAATCCTTTATTTGTATCCTTCCCATGAGTTTTCTGCAAAATTTATTTTTGGAATATCTCTCCCTTCTTTTCTCTTTTTTCTTCTCCCTCCCTTTCTCTCTCTCTACATTTTCCTTTCACTCTCCTTCACTCTCTCCCTCTCTCTTTCTTCCTCTCCCTTTTCTCCTCTCCTCTTCCCTCTCTTCTCTCCCTTTCTCTTTCTTTTTCATTTCTCTCCTTTTCTCTTCCTTCTCTCTTTTCCCTCTCATTTTTCCTCCACTTATTTCCTCCTCTCTTCTTTTCTTTACATGCCATTGGGTTCCATCTCCACTGAAAGAGAGAGTGTCTAGAAAAAAAAGAAGGGAGCAGTAGTATTTCATTGTTCTTGTTTACATTGATGGAAATCCTTAGCAATCCCCTTTCAGAGATAATCATAATTAGTCAATTAAGGAGCTTCTTGTAATTCTTTTTATTTTTTTTAGTTAAGTTTGAAAATGAATCAAAGTTTATTACCTCAAGGTAAGAGGAATAAAAGATTTTTAAAAATTCAACAATATTTCTTTCCCTGGTTTGATAGAGCTTCTCAAGCCTGTGACTTTTCATAGCTCTAGTCCACAGAATATGAATGAGAAAAGATTAGTAGTTAATAAGTGTGAAGCTCTGGAAGATGAATGTTGGTGTATACAACAAAGGTTAAGTATTTATCATTATTATGGTTATTATTACCAGTGTTATTATTAGCATTACTAGTATTAGATAGTAGTCAGTTCCTTGCATCTTTGACCTCTTCAGTTTCTATAGGCACTAATGATTATTTACATAAATTCCAATTGCATACAGTCTTCAGTGAATTGAAATACCCTGGAAAATATACGCATATTCAAGGAGTGGTGTAATATGGTCACTGTAGCTTATATTTATTTACCTGCTTTACAGATTTTCCTTCCTACTGATTCTAAGCAATCTATAACAACTTTCTCCCCCTTTTGTCTTCTTTTTTCTTAACATGATGAGTTTGTTTTCCTGGCTGTGAGTCTATCTTTATTGAATCTATCCTGATTTGAACTGTAGTATCTGTAATTGTTGCCTGAGTTACAGGATGTCTGTTCTTTGGTATTTTACTTTTGTTACACTAGCACTAATTGGATACTGCATAATGACAGTGTTTTCACATTGATCGCACTGTAAACTGCCTTTCAAAAATTTATGAATACATTGTTGGTCTTAGAAATATTTCATTTACATTAGCATGGACATTATACCTTAGTTTATTTCTTGATTCTATATCTTTACTCAAGTGTGTGTTATGCAAGTCACAGTTCACTTATTGCTTTTCAATAGCTTCATCACTTCCTCCTGGGAAGATCTCTAACCTCTTGTGAATAAAAGGTTTGAGGTGAATAAAATAACCCATTATTGAAATCATGCCTTGGGTTGGGTGGTAAAGGCAAGGTACAAGTATCTTCTTGGATTAAACTGGGAAATTTTCATGATGCTACACCCAGATGCTCTATAATGCTGAAAGTTTGGCTAAAGTGATTTCTGGAACTTTTTAAAGTATATAACTGCATCAGAGAATTTCAGAGCTGAAAGAGATCTCTGATACCACACAGGCCAATCAATGTCTTTATAAGAATTCCCAGTATAACTTAATTGATAAGCATTTATTCATCCTTTGATCAAAGACTCTCAATGAAGAAAAACTCACTAGTCTCTGAAGCAGCTCTATTCACTTCTGAGAAGTTCTAATTTTTGGAATCTTCCCCCTTAGCTTGAGCTAAAAGCTGTCCCTTTGCAAACTTTACCTGCTCCTTTAAGTTCTGCACTCTGGGGTCAAGCAGAACAAATCAAATCTTTGAGTAAAAACAACTGACCTGGAAAATAGATAGAGGAGAGATAATTTAAGAATCACTGGACTCCATGAAAGCTGTGACCAAAAGAACCTAGGCATCATTTTTCAAGAAGTCATAAAAGAAAGCTGCCCAGATCTATTAAACCAAAAGGAAAAGTTGAAATAGAAGGAATCCACTGGCCACTTCCTGAAAGAAAACCCCAAACTAGAACTCCTAGAAACCAGATAGGTCAAATTCAGAGCTTTTTGCTAAAGGAAAAATTACTGCAAGCAACCAGAAATAAAGAACTCAACTCCCAAAGAGCCACAGTCAGATCACACAAGATTTATCAACCGTAACTCGGAGTGGAGAGCTTGGAACGTGACACTCCAGAAAGCAAAGCATATAGACTTATAATCAAGAATAACTGCATCTGCAAAACTAAGTATAACCCTCTGAAGGGAAAATGGATCATTAGTGAAATAAAGGACTTTCAAGCATTCCTAATGAAAAGATCAAAGATACAGAGAAACGTTGAAGTACAGGAGAAATATAAAAAAGTAAACATGAGTGACCAATTTTTAAGGACTAAAGGCAGATAAACTATTTGTATTCTAATAAAGGGAGATGATATCTGTGTCCCCTCAGAATCTATAATCATCAGGGGTCATAGAGGGAGTCTAATTGGTCAGAAGCCTTGGAGTGGTTCTGTTACATTTTGATGCTCTTAAAAGAATAATGGAAGGGGAGGGAAGAAGAACAGATGAGAGGGGCTGAAAGGATAAGGGAGTTTATCTTATATTTTAAGGGTGCTCAAGTAGAAATCTTCATAAATGAGAAAGCAGGGATGGAAGAGTAGTTGAAATTTGAAATTCACTGTCATCTGAATTGGTGAAAGGATGAGAAAACACTTTTGAGTACAGAAATACATTTAACCAAACAGAGAAATAAGAGGAAAAGTGGAGAAAGCAGAGGTGGGAATAAAAGGGAGGATACAGTAAGGTAGTAATCCTAAGCAAAACAAACTCTAAGGATGAGAAAAATATTTATAGTAATTCTTTTTGTGATGGCAAAGAGTTGGAACTGAGGGAGTGTTCACCACTTAGGGGAATAACTGTACAAGTTATGGTATCTAAATATGTTGGAATACTATTTTACTATGACAAATGAGGATGAGAATAATTTCAGAAAAAAAAAACCTGGAAAGAACTTGTGAATTTGATGCAGAATGAATTGAGCAAAACTGGGAAATGGTTTATACAATGACAGCAATATTGTAAAGACAAACAATTCTGAAAGTAACTTTGGTAAATGCAACGATCAGTGATAGAGATTGATGGATAAAGAGTGTAGATTAAAACTTTTTTTTTAACATGGGCAACGTGGAAATTTGTTTTTTATTAATCATGCATGTTTGTAACAGAGGTTTTGTATTTTGTTTCTTTCTGAATTTTGGGGATGGGGTTATGAGAAGGAGAGAAGAAATGTTTTCGTTGATTGAAAAAATTAATGAAAATATTTGAACAGGAGGAAGAGATTAGATTTAATTGCATTTTGGGAATTTTAGCAGAGATTGGAAAAAAATGGCTAAACAAATTGTGGTACACAAATATAATGGAATGTTATTACAATGTAAGAAAAGATAAATATAATTTTGAATACAAGTAAGAATTGAAAGACACATAAGATTAAAGTAGGAAAAAGGAAACAAATAAAATAACTAAAACAATGTAAATGGAAAGAGCAATTACAGCAAATTAATCTAAAGTGAATGTTGCAAAATTTAAAGAAAAGATATGAGAAAGTATCTCTTTTCCAGAGATAGAAGGAAAATAGGTTTAGATCACTGCATATATTTTTAGATTTTTAAATGTGTTGATTAGTTTGAATGATTGTCTTTCTGTTCTTTTTCTTTTCTTTTTTACCCTTTAAAATATTATTTGCTTTATGAGTTGGTTTTCTGCTCATTTCACTCACCATCAATTCATATAAGTCTTTCCAGGTTTTTCTGAAGTCCTCCTATTCATCATTTCTTATAGCACAATAGAATTCCATTACAGTCATATACCACAACTTGTCAACCATTCCTCAGTTGTTGGGTGTTCCCTTGATTTCCAGTTCTTGGCCACCACAAAGAGAGCTACTTTAAATATTTTTGTACATGTGGGACCTTTTCCCTTTTTTATGATCTCTTTGGGATTTGGCCTAGAAGTGATACTGCTGGGTCAATCGATAAATATTTTCTAAATTTCCACAGCATTTATATCATTATAAGGGATATTTATGTTAAATACAAAAAAAAGTAAAGGACAAGAAGCTTTTAGGACACGTAGAAATCTTAAGTACTATCATTATTATTTTCTTCATATTCACAGATCTGTCTACTGTCACTATTATTTCTGTGTTTGGCTGAAATCTGGAACCCGAAAGTTGTTAATTTTATAGTTTACTGGCCTTGGTTAATTTTTGCTGGGTCTGATATTATTAGGGGTTCTGTGCTTTCACCTCCTGGTGTCATACTCAAAATATGCCACATAATCTCTGCATACCAGATGAGTCTATAATGGATCATCCAGGTGAGGGTCAATAGTGAATAACTCAGAGGAAAGGTAGCAACATACTGTGTTCAGTTTTTCTCTGCCATGAACACACCTGATCTTGATGACTTTGTTTTTCTCTTTCATTTGGTGGAAAAAGGAGGATAACAGAATTGCAAATGAAAAGTGACCTAAAAATATTATCTATGATATTTAACCCTAGAAAATAGAGGCCTCAGACTATAGTCAAATATCAAGAATAAGGAATAACAAATAGAACACTGTAGTGCTATAATAGCAGTATTAAAATATTAAAAGATGTAGAGGAAGGCCTTCAATGTTGGGTAAAAACTCTATGGAAAATTTTGAGAAGGACATGGCAGGAATCATATAGGATGAAAAGGAATGATAGGGTTGTGCTGTTTATAGAAATCATATAATTTCTGCATGCCAGATAGACTTTTAGAATCGGATAGAATGAGATTGCATTTAGGGTTAGGGTTAGGGTTAGAATTGGAGGATTAGGGTTAGAGCACATTTAGGGTTAGAATTGGGTTACAGTTAGGGTTACGGTTCCTAAATGCACTCCGATTAGTGGTCTGTAGACCCCCAAGTGGGTCTAAATCACACCACTCAAATCCCGGATCCCTTTGAAGTATCACATACTAGGTCCATTAATATGGCTGGAATCTGAAAGGAAAGGGGAAAAGATGATATAGGATTAAATCTTGGCCCTTAGCACCACTTTCAATTTTTTCTCCCCAAATGGAATGGAATCATCCCTGGCAGCTTTCTCCATCATGCCATTTACAGGTCTGATAAAGCTTTGAAGTCCATCTATTGAGAAAGAAAATACTTATTAACTGACTAGCAACAAAGACAAATAGAAGATAGTTTTCATCAATAAAAGTATGATTTCTCCAATGAGCTCCTGTAGAACTCATAAAGTGACTAGAAAACTTATATGAATAAATTTTCTAGTTTTCTCCATTCACCATCTCATTTGGAAGCTTTTAGATTCTGTGCCTTTAGAGTTAAGGCAGGAAAATCAATGTCAAATACAGATGACTTAGAATGAATGGGGAATTGCCTTTGTTCAGTCATTTTCTAATCATGATCCCATTTGGAATTTTCTTGGCAAAGATACTGGAATGACTTGCCATTTCCTTCTCCAGCTCACTTTATAGATGAGGAAACTGAGGCAAACAGGATTAAGGGAGTTGTCCTTGGTCACACAGCTAGTAAGTGTCTGAGGCCAGATGTGAATTCCTGAAGATGAGTCTCCCTGATTCCAAGGTTAGTGCTATATCCACTCTATCACCTAGCTGCCCCTGAATGGAGAATATCAAAGAGAAATCAAGCAGCAAATTTCATAAAATCTGGAGCCTAGAATCAATTCCTTATTTTATGTAAGAGAAATGGCTCAGTGAGGGACCTCAATGACTGTTCATACTGTTACTCTCTTAGTCTAGTAACATAGGCTAAGAGGAAGTGAAGATATCTAAGAGGCAAAAGGTGAACATGAGTTTGTAGGAGGAAGAGGTAAGAATATCTAAGGAGCAAAAGATAAAATGAGTGAAAAATCATGAAGGACTAAAAAAGGACAAACTATTTACATTCTAATATAGGGAGATAACATGTGTATCCCCTCAGATCCCTATAATCATCAAGGGTCATAGAGGGAATCTAATTAGACAGACGGTTTGGGGTGATTATGCTGTGTTTTGATGATTTTAAAAGGAAATCGATCAAAGGGATCTTAAAAAAAAGATCGAAGGGATCATAACACTGAAGATTTGCAGGGGCTATAAGAGATCAATAAATCAACCCCTTAGGTAACATGAAATGGGAAGCATGGTACTATGGAAAGAGCCTAAGTCAGTGAACCTGGGTTTGAATCAGCTCTATTTCTTTCCACCTGACACTTTGCCATTCCTCATCTGTAACACAAAGCACTTGCACTCTATTACCTGTGAGACACCTTTTAATTCTATGGTTCAATTACTCTATGATCTTAACTATGCCTCCAAGATTTCATGATCCTATAAAAGAGAGATTTTGTGTGATTTACTAGTTAGTGACAGTGCTAAGCCAGAACTCTGGTCCTCTGACTCCCATCTGGTGTACTGCATTCTCTTCCTCCAAATGGAAGACACTACTGAGATTCAAAAATCCATGTAGAGCACTTCATTAGTTTCTTCATTCCACAATTTCTCTAGGAAATTTCTGGATCATGTCATGAAATAAAATATGTAATTCATGTTTGAAAGAGTCAAAATTTAAAGTATCGACTATTGTACTGTGGAGGCAGATACAACATCATGTAACTAAGATTTGTCCTTTTTTGTGTTCCCAAATTCTTGGATTCTGGATTCCCAAGACTAAGGTTTAGAAAACTTTTAGTTTAGATCATTCATATTCAAGACTTGCACTTGGTATGTACCAGTTCTCTTATGGTCTAGAAATAATGGGAAAAATATAGAGATTTTATATTTAATCTTTGCTATTCAGGCTGCTGGTCTACTCTTGGTACCTGATGCCAGATAAAATAGTTCAGCAGGATGAGGTGGAACAGATTGTGTGGATCAGTCATCCTCCAGTGGTGATGATAAACAGCCCTTCATAACAATTATCTAGTTAAAACACCATTAACAATTAATGACATACATCACAGAACTTATTGAACCCATTAAAGACTAATTTACTGGCTATAAAAATATGGCATTAAGAATTTATGGATCATTAGCTTTTATTCGGGAATGAAATATTGCTGACTGCAACTCCTAGAAATTGTTGAAAACAATTATTCATTAAAGCCACTGAAATTAAATGATATCATGACACAGAAAAAGGAAAGAAAGCAAGGCAAGTTTGTTAATGTTTTTTCGCAAAGAAGCTCTAACTTTGCATGAATGGATCAAGATTGCATTTTCAAACAAGATTAAGATCGACAATTAAAGAATTAAAACAAAGTAATTTTAATGTGCAATAAATTCTTCCTCTTTTACTGGAAAATATATTAGATTATGACTGATAAAAATTCTGATCATGATTAATCACGGAGTTATTTTTGAACACTATTAAGGAAATTATAACAATGTTAAAATTAATTAATTCTTCTCAATATGTTATAAATATATTGCAATCTAACAGCTGTTGCAGTCTTGACTACGACTACATAGTTTTATAGCTCAGGAACAAAATTCAACTATCAGAAATGACCCAAGCCAAGTTGCAGTGTCCACTTTTTACTCTTCAGTGAACCCAGTTCAGTAATTTATTTGTCTTATATGCATTGGTGGATTTCAAATTATTTATCCACATGGAGTAACCCTTCCATCTCCTGGGAATTTTGTTGGCAAGACTAAATACATTTACTAGACTCTGCTCAAAAGAAAGTATATTGGCTTTATTTCTAGAACTATCTACTTTTCCAGCTTTGGAACCTGGTATTTAAATAGTGGCACAGGTAAGCTTCCAAGTAGTTGGTCTCAGACTACCATTGATATAGAAAAAAAAAAAAACTAGCAAAAAAAGAAAAAGAAATGCAATTTTAGGCTTCATTAACCCAAACATTGTGTTCAGAGCAAGAAAATAGATAACTCCATTGTTTGGAACCTTTATGAGACTCCATCTAGAATACTGTGTGAAGTCTGAGGTATCCAATTTGGAACAGGCATTGAAATGTTAAGGTATGTCTCACAGAACAACCAAGATGATGAGGGGACTGGAAACAGAGCCACAGGAACATTGGTTGCTTAAAGGAAATGAAGAGAAAATGTAACACAGTTATGATAAGAACTTTTAAATATATTAAGGTAGTCAGGTAGAAGGATAAGACTAAAAGGTATAAGTTATAGGAAGAATTTAGCTCAATATAAAGAAAAATTTCCCAATTAGAGCTTTCAAAAAGTGGAATGGAAAATCTCTTTGAGTATTGAGTTCCCTTGGAAAAAGTTTCCATTTTGAAGATTGAAGCCATGCTTACTGGAGATACTGTGAGAGGAGATGCATGATACAATCTCTTCCAACTATGTGGTTCTATGATTCTCCATTAAAAATGTAATAAATGGGTAGAAATTATTGGCCTTTGGCCAATAGGGTATGTCTTACCACCTCAGTTCATAAAGGAAGAAACTGAGATCTAGACAGGTGATGCGATATTGCAAAGTCATAAAATTACTCAGTGGCATAACCAAGACCAGACTCAAGGCTTCTTACTCTTCGCATACTGTCCTCTGGGTATTTTTCAGAGAAATCATTTTTAAATGGTATTTTCACCTTTATATATGCAGAAATATTTTGTGAGTCTATCCTAGTACTGTGACCATCAGAAAACATAGTCTTCTCCCAGTTAAGTAACTTAGGGCTTTAAAGAGAGATGGCAGAAAACATTATTGCGTAAACTTGGTCATTTCTCTCCAAAGCCCTTCTGATGCAGTGTACTTCATTAGGCATTTTTTCCATATATAACTAGCACTTGGGGGTGGTATTTTTATTGGAAAGGGATTTATATGACTTCCTCATTATCAAAGTAGAACAAAGTCACACTATTGTACAAGCGTGATTGACTTCTCTTTACATCCTTTATCAAATTTTCACAAAAGAATGTCACATTATATATCTACTATATTGACAGAATCATCACTAGATTAATTTTACTCCTTTGAAAATGCCTAGGGATTGCCATTGTTTCAGCCAGTTGCTTTCTTGGGGCCTTACAGATGGATCACTTACAGACCATTTTATATGTATAAAATTGCCATTCTGTCTGCTCCTGACAGAACCCCAGGAGATCTGTGGTCCTGGCAACATCTGCAGGACAACACTATCAAAACTCATGTTATTACAATACGCTCACTTTTGTTTACAAAAGTCACTGTTACAATTTACTTCTAAATATCATTTTTTGAATTTTCTCATATTAAATACTAAAGAAATATACTAATCACCATGTACATTCTGCAGAGAAGTTCTTGATCACCTGTTTCTCTTTTCTCCTACATAAATAGAATTAGTTCAGGAATGTAAGCAATCTGTAATTCCTAATGGCTTCATGCTAACAACAACAAAGAGAGAATTCTTTTCAAAAATCTAGCCATTTGTTTTTGCTTTGTTTCTTTAAAATCCTAATTATTATAATTAATATAGTGCTACCTTGAAGCTCAATATTCTAACTAACAGTTGTACTCGACAAATAATAAATAATAAAAACAACACATCTAATTAAAGACCTGAAGAAAAGTCATATTTATTCTGGAGCTAATTATTGGTTGGAACATTTCTTACTATACATTATACCACATTCACTTAAATGATGTAGGGACAGATGCTACCCAAAGGTCTGTAATCGATATTTTCCTCAAAGTACAAACTCTGATTCCATTTCTAAGAATGACAATGAATGACTCTTAGAAAATCCAAAGGAATTTCTTCCATAACCTTGCTTCAACTTCTAGATTCTAAAGCTCTTAGGGGTCTGACAAGAACTTGGAGTAGAATGAAGCAGTACAGCCCACCTCTTTCCCACAATGATACAAAGTTTAGGAAAGAGCACCACATCAACTAGGGATCAAGAATCCAAAAGAAGAAAAAAACACAAGAACCTAAGAGTCACTTTTTCCAGACCAGATCATAAAAGGGAGACTGAGATCTATGAGCACCAGGGTGGGGATCCCTTCAGGCTGTTCCACATAGAACCTACAAATATAGGACCTGTGGGTATATGTACCAGGGCAAGGAATGATATCATGGATCCAATGAAGATGGGCCTAAAACTGTGGGACACAAGGAATAGGAGTTGGATTCAGAGAGCAGCTGGCCCCCTAACCAAGGAGCTGGGTGGCAGTTCCAGAATGCATGGAGGGAGCAGTCCCATATTCAGCTCAGATTGTTCCTAAAGCTGTAGACTGAGCAAGCAGCATCTACGTGGCTCTGATCTGAAGATTGTGACATCGGTCCATAAGGCCAGGCTCAGGCCCATGGCTGAGTAACCAGGCAAGGAGCTCAAACAAAGAGTGAATTTGTAGTTCTGTGGCTCTGAGCCTGAAAAGTCTTCCAGCTGGTTGAAAAGGACTGGCATTGGAACCAGTCTATATGAATTCCAACCAGAGACAAGTTTGTAGCTGTGTTACCTAGACTGAAAACATGGTAAAAAGCCTGCAGTGCTCAAACCAATGACTGGATGCAGCACTCAGAATCCAGAGAAAACAGCAGCAGTGTCCCAGATAAGGACTAAACCAGGTACCAACATTTTTTTCACAGTTCACAGAGTATAGCTCTAACATAGAAGCCCTATTTGGGAATTAATACTGGAAAAATAACTAAATGGAAAAGAAATCAATGACAAAGAACCAGGAATGCTTACCACATAAACCCAAAAGAAGAGAATAGCTCAGATCTACAAAGTATGCAGTCAAAGAAAAGCATAGCCTGGCCACAGGATCAACAACAATTCCTGGAAGAATTGAAACAAGAGTTTTTTTAAAATTCATATTGTAAATGAAATGACACCATTTGAGAAAAGAAATGAGAGAGCTAAAGAAAGAATTTGTAAGGAGAATTGATTGCCTAGTATATACATATAAACATTTTAGTGATTGGAAGGGACTATGAGTGAATCATTCCATTCTAATAGGAGAAAGAAAAACAAGTGAACCCTCAGAATTTTAATGCCAACAAGGATTATAGGTAGAACTAAGTAAAATAAAGGGCCTGGGAATTTTTTTAAGGCTTTGATTATCTTACAACAAAATAGAAAAGGAATGAAAGAAAATAATACTCAAGAGGAGAATGGGGGAGAAAGAGAAGGAAAACTTATCTCCAACAATCTCGGTGTACAAGATTATACAAAGAAGAAGCAGTGGGGTATGGCCATCCCTTGAACCTCACTTTCATTAGAAACAGTTAAAGGAGAGTCGAACACACCCACAGACCTTGGTATAGAAATAAAGTCATCAGTAGCAAAAGAGGAGCAAATTAGGAGAGGGGATGAGGTAGATTTAGGGAGATAGTCATAAGCAAAGCAAACTCCACCCTGGAAGATTAGATCCTGTAGAGAGGTTAAAAGGAAAGAAAGGATAAAAACCTGTGATTAGTATCTGGTTGAGAGAAAGAAAATAGGGGCAGGGAGCAGAATAGATTGCAATGAAAAAAGAAGATTGGGCATTTTCTCTGCTACCCACTATCCCTCAAGAAGCTCCCCAAAGAGGAATTATAAAACAGAACTAGAGCAATCTACAGCTATATCCTAAGGACAAGGACATAAGAATCTAAACAAAGTAATAATCTTATGGATTAGTAGTGGAAAACACTAATTCCTAACACTCCCTTAGTAACCTCCACTCTCCTACCAGTTTCCACATTGCAAGAGAGTATGTAAACCAGTCATGGATCCACCTAAAAATTTCCCTGTTGCTACCGTCTCTTCCAGAACATGCCTTTGTTGTAGTTTCCCCAAGAGTGTTTGACAAACAAACAAACCAGACCTCAACTCTTTTCTGTCACATGTGGAAGAGGGGGAGGTAAAGGAGGATGGGATGAGTTTCTGTCTGAACCAACTATACTCAGACTTGAGTGACTCCTAACTTAGGAAACCTCAAGTTTACAGAAAATTTGCTCAGGATACCCAATCTACTCTCTTTCACATGTCACATATCAAAGCTGCAAAAAGGAACAGACTGATTTAGCCTAGCTAGAGAAGCAAAAAACAGAGAAAAATGTGGTGGAGGAACAGAGTGTGATTTTACTTTGGGCCTAAAGAAAAGGGGACTGGCATCTAGTTGAATTCCTATTCCTCCTCCACCCTCTCCAGAAGTTACTTGGGGCAGGTGCACAAGTCAAAGAAAGTGAATTCCCCAATGTGGAAAGAGATTGAGGCAACTATAAGGTTCAGTCTTCTGAAGTAAACTCATCATCAAAGGGCAAGGATTAAGAAAGTAAATAATGGGGAATATAAAGAAAAAAGGACCACTCTAGTGACAATCTCAGGAAGATGAAAATTCAATGAAAAATCTAGAATGCAAGTAGATAAATCAACAGGAAGATAGTAAAATCAGAAGAGATGATGAGTACCAATGCTTCTAAAAGAATACAAATATTTCTAAATAAATATTTTGTGTCAAAGAAAAATTGAACCAAAATCTGATGAAACACAAAACCCTATAGGTTTGAACCATAATGAGATATTCCAGAATGGCTGAAGATAAATCAAAACCTTGAGAGAAGAATTCTAATGGAACAAATTGTAGAATGTCTGGCCTACAGAGCAAAAACAATTAGTAGAATGTAAAGTTTACAGGAATAAGTCTCTCCAAAGTGAAAAAAAAGGGAGAACAACAGATTAGGAATACAAATAAGTATACTTAAGTAAAGGAAATTCTGGAAAAAAGAAGAAAAAATAAGAAAAAAATTAGAAGAGTCCATGATCTCTATCCAAACAAAACACATTTTGGTGTCAAGTTTGGATGTGTAGAAACAACTAGGCCTCCCAGAATAATACTGCAAGTCAAAAATTCTGAATACCACAATGCAAGAAAATTGTCCAGAACTTTATTATTGGCAATTACCTTGCTAAAATTCAGGTATACAATTTCTACTGCATTTCTCTGCAGGATGAGATGATGTTCTATTGGGGCTATTGCACTCAGCCTGGAAAGACTTCTATTGGAGCTAAAATTCTGATTTAGCAGATAGAGAATGGACCTGTGATTTCATCAGTGTAGGGAACTCCTAAATGAGGTAACTCTACTAAGACAGGTCAGTATCTTCTCTGCAACTTGAGTATTGAGAGGCTAAGTGATTTGTTCCAGGTCACTCAGTCATTTTGTACCAGAGGCAAAATTTAAACCCAAATCTTTCTACTTACAAGGCTGACACTGTACCCATGACATCATGCCACCTCTCAGTAGTCTACTAACTCCACCAAGAAAACAAAACAAAAACTATGTTCCTTATTATTTGAGGATTATGCCAATAACATGACAATGTTAAGCTGAAATACATGGAACCTTACTAAAATATACTGAGTCCTGAAGACTGTTAGCTTTGAGGTCAATAATCCAGAGCATGTTTCATCTCTTTGCCCTTCCTGTTCTCCATCGTCTCTCATTCTGTACATGCCCAGTACACTGTGGGTGCATAACTAATGTTTCAGGGGAAAACATCCTGAGGTTCTTCCCTTACTTCTCCTTATTCTAGCATCAGCCAGCCAAGCCTTTCTGGTCTTACCTTTGTTTCCTATTCCACTCTTGAAGGGACTGGGAACATAATGTTTCCTAAGTAGGAAAAAAATACAAGTCTGAAATAGTAGCTGAGGTGTTAAATAGATAAATGTAATATGTGAAAATCATTATACATGGTTATATTATGAGTAGGCTTCATTGTTTTCAGACTTTCCCCTCCTCTTTCCTTAAATTCATCTCATTATTCTAAGTTCTAGCATGGTTAAATAACCTCTCACACTTTGATGCTTACACCCAGAAAGATATTTACAGGCATTTATCTCTGTCATTAGTCATTGTATAATTAGTCATTGTACAATTAACGTAAATCATATCTAGCTCTTTTCATCTTTACTCATAAATCATAAATCAAACAGTCCTACTAGGCCTTTAATCATCTCGCTTGCTCTTTCCCCAAACTCCTCCCTATTTATCTGTATCTCTCTGTTTCCAAGGTTGGACACAATCCTAGAGAGTGACTCAGGATCAAAGACACAGGGTTGGTACAGCTTGGTTAGGGACCTATCGTACCATACATAATGGAGGCAACCTGAGGATTGGAGTAGCAATGGCTGAAATTGAGAAAATACGAGTCATACTGCCCTTCGCTGTTGTGTGACTAATGAAATTAAAAGCTTGCTATTGCTGTTAATATGAAGACCCTATGGTATCCTATGCCTTGATCATGAACTTTGACCTCTTTGCTATTGAACCTGATGCCTTTTTTCTCTAAGTAGGGATCAGAGAATTCCACCCCACTATGCTACTTAGTGAGCCTGTTGTTGAGATGAATCTGAGATAATTATGTCATGTAGCCTAGACATAATTGTGTTACATAGCCTAGAACCAGACATGAAAGGCTGAATTTATAAGCTCATCTTGTTGAAATAGAAGAGGTTCCTTTGCTTCTTTTAACATTTTGTTTTTGTTTTCCCCTTGGACTATATAATTTTATTGGTTTTTTACAGTAATGCCCTTCTATTGAGTAAGACTCTCTACTCTATACCCCCACAATTAGTGACCCCAACCTCTGGGTATTATTTGAGTTACAACCCTCTCCAAACCATAGCTCATGAGTCCCTAATAATGTATTCCTTTTTGCCAGTAAGCCAGATGATACAATAAAAACAATTTAAGGAGTAATGAAAATAAAGCAGTAACAGGATGTTTCCTCCATAAACCTGAAATGTACTGTGCCATGAAAACACAAATGTTCAGCAGTTAGATTGTACTTTGATAGGAACTCTTATGTGGGACTTTCACATAAAGGGACCTCATGGACTTTTACATGTGAAGGCACCTACATGTAAGTATCATGTGATTAATAGGTATGCGTAACAGAATAATTAATAACTCCAATGTTGTAAACCTGCTGGTGTCTTTTAATGATATCACTGAATTTCTTTATGTCAGACATGCTCCCTTGCAAATATTAGAGAGGTAATTTGATAAGCTCAAGCAGGACTCCTGGCAAGTGCATGCTAAAGTCCTCAACACTATCTTTCAACAAAATGGAGAAAAGAGTTTTATTCTTCTGGATGAAAAAGAGGATGATTACCTTCAGCACTCCCTACTCAGTGTTGAATGTGATTGAGAGTTGATAAAGGATCTATAACCATAGCATCCCTTATGGATGTATTAGGTACATTAATACACTAATACATAATAATAAATAATAATGTATATTAATACAGATTATTAGGCAACCTTGAAAATAGTCAAAGTTGATGACCAGCTGGAGTAGAGGGTAACGCTTGGTGGGGAGCAACAGAAATCAGTGCCTCTATGGAGCAGGGAACAGCAATGTTTGATGGAGAACCTACCAAAGTCTATTCCTTCTTCCATGTGATAATCTTTGAAATACTTTAAAGACAGCTGTCATGTTTCCCCCTTAGTGTTCTCTTTCCCAGAATTCCCAAGATACTTGTGGGCATACCTCCTATAATTCATTAAATAGAGAGGGGAGGGTACAACTTCAACAACCAAACAGGGTTGTCTTAGTCTCAAATGGGAGAATATTTAAAATATGCCAATATCTTTATCATCTTCCATATGAAAGAAGAGGGAGCCTACTCCTGTACCCTTCATGGCATCCTACAGTTCTTCATCTTTGTATTTCTGGACACGGTAACCCTTCTGCTTTACATTAAAGCTAAATTTACAAACCAGGACACTGTTGGCTAATAACTGATGTGGACAATTTCAGAAAAACCTGGAAAGACTTATATGAACTGAAGCTGAGTGAATTGAGCAGAACCAGGAGAACATGTGCACACTAACAGCAACATTGTGTGATGATTAACATTGATAGACTTGGCTCTTTTCAACAATACAAAGATCTTAGACAATTTCAAATTACAAAAATGTTATCCACATCCAAAGAAAGAACTATGGGGTTTGAATGAAGATCAAGACATACTATTTTCACTTTTTAATTTTTTTCCTTTCTCATGGTTTTTCCCTTTTGTTATCATTATACTTTTACAACGTGACTAATGTGTAAATATGCTTGATAAAATTTTACATGTATAACCAATATCAGATTGTTTGACATCTTTGGGGAGGGGGAAGGAAGGCAAGGAGGGAGGAAAAAATTTGGAACTCAAAATCTTATAAAAGCCAATGGTTGAAAAGCCATGTATCTTTACATGTAATTAGAAAAAAAATAAAATAATTTTAAGCAGAAAAACAAAAAATGAGTTAAAAAGCAAAAATAAAAGGAATTAAAAACAGCAATTCATCAAGAGCTTGTATGTTTATTATTATCCATGAGACTTTATATCAAATTTCTTTACATATTTTTATTGAATATAAGCAACATTTTGATGAGATAAATTATAATTTGGAAGATGTTTAACATAATGTAATAATTATATATACAATTATTTTAAGTTTACATAAACTTAACTTAGATGTTGGACTTTTCTTTTTGAACAAAGTTTTGTAATCTTTGACTTTATACCTGACAAATATAGTCTGAAATCTGGTCCCACATCAAGTTTATTTCTGAATTCTGATTTAAAACAAGAAGAAAATGAAAAAGTTCATTCACACAAATACGTGGTGGGAAATGGTAGGGGAATTTTACAAACTATTGCTGAGAGATAGAAATTCATTTTTTAATTTTAGCCCCCTAAGCAATTTATAGTAAGGAATAGTTAGGTATGATATAAAGTATTTACTTTCCTACTGGTTAATAACAAGCTCTATATAAAATGATAAATGTACTTAAAGTACAACTGAATGTATTGCTTCATTTTAAACTCTTCTTTATAAACTAACCTTTGTAAGAAAAAAATAAAACAATTTCTGACACAAACCTCTTTTTAACATTTTCACTTGGAAAATAGCAATTAAGCAGATACTCAAAACTAGAACACCTATCAATTTTTTCTGCTAGTAGCAATTTTAAGTGCTTAACCCTCATGGCCATCTTTAATAAACATACTGCCCTATGCATATGATAATGAACTATATTGCCAGTGACCATTCTTTCTAATTCATGTTCCTATCCAATGAGCTCCAGAATTGTCTCACCTACAAAAAAACAAACAAAAAACTCAACAACACTTTACTTTAAATCAGTTTCCAGTAAGCTCCTCCCAATTTTCTATATGCTGTGTGCCCTCAATGTCTTTGACTCATCTTCAGCTGAAAGGAACTTAAAGATAAGAAATCTGGGGTTAAAAGGTCTGGTATTCCTTATTCCTCTCCTTCTGCCCTGCCATCTGTTCACATATACCAGGCAGAAAAATATAAGGAACATATTCCAATGAATCTGTGATTTCATCAAGGTGGTTATTCTTCAATGAGGCAATCAATTTTTGATCCTTCTTAACTTTTTTAAAAGTGGTTTCCATGGCCTGGATAGAGGGCTCTCTCATTCACAAACAGAAGAAAGCTTTAAGGAAAGGAATTGGAGTTCTATGCTTTCCACTTTGCTTAAAACCTTCTCTTTTATTCTTGGATTATAACATCTTTTCTAACACAAATCTACACTGTATGAAAATCATACTATCAGGTTGTACAAAATCTCTTAACACTCTACCTTTCCCTACAGATAGCTCAAGAGTCATGAGACAGGAATGACCTTCTATTTATATTTTTCTAAAAGGATTTCAAAGCACCAGGTATAACTTCAGTAAAATGGAGTTTGCATGAAAGGTCTGGCCAACAAAGTTGGGATGTCAACAAATATTGATAGCCTATTTTTTATCAGGAATACGTTGTGAACTTCTAAGGATTCAAAGAATTAGATTTAGTCTCTGTCCACTAGGAGTTTACAACCTAGTTGAAGAAATAGGGCACGTTTACAGAGAAAGTTGTGGAATGGCAGGTAGACTCAGAATGATGAAATGTTTCTAATTCCATTTCTGTCATTAATTAACTACTTTACTTGAACAAGTCACCTCCCTCTCTGGACTTCAGTTTCTTCATCTGTTAAGTGGGCTACATGATTTCTCATGACATTTCTGACTCTGTGTGACTTCTGTTCCTTCGTGCAGTCATTGTGGTTGACCTGGATGGAGGAAGAGGGAAGTGTGTGCACTCACATTTTGGAGCCAGTCTTAGGAGGTAGCAGGGTACAGTAGAAAGAATGCTGAACTTGGAGTTACAGGATCAGTGGCACCTGGTGCATCATGTGGGTAGTTCATATTTGGGGATCTGAATGTGCTTATTAGTCAGATGTAGTGATTGGATTGGAGGTTCAGATGGATTCTCATGGCAGGGCTCCACTGTACTCAACCTTACTGCTATGCTGCTCCCTTGAATATCTGCTGATTGGAAATTAGGTTGATAATTTTGATGTGATGGTAAAGCTATCCTACTGCACATATGCTGAATCTATTTAGAAGCCAAAAGAGGAATTACATTATTTGCAATCACTATAAAGGCTCTTTCCCCTTGAAATGGGTGGGAACAAAAAGGCTGAAGAATTCAAACTATCTATAAATAAAATCATGAATGAAGGAAAATCTAAACTTCCTCAATGATGCTATCTCTTGGGCTTCTTTATGATGCCAAATCTGAACTTCATATAGTCACACCTGGAGGCATAGGGTGTCATAAAATGAGCTATTGGCTTGAAGTCAGAGGACATAGGTTACATACAGTCCTGTTTTCTATCTCATTAGAATCACAACAACCTTGAATAATAGGTACTCAGTGTTATTATCTTATTATCTTCATTCTATGTGACATGCCCACAGTGACGCAACAATTAAGTATCAGAGGTGAAATCTGAACTCAAGTCTTCCCAATTTCAAATCCAAAATATTGAACTAATCCACTCTGCCTTGTTGCCTCTCTAAATGCCAAAGCGCTATATAAATGTCAGCTATTATTGTCAAAATATTGCATGTCTAAGCCATTTAAAAACTTATTTGAATAGGTGCTTATTGGTGAAATCACCAGAAATCCTTGTTGTTAAGGTTTCAGGTTGCTAGCTTTCTACTTCAGTAAAATAAGACATGTTAATACCTGGTTTGACTAGTCAGAAATCAGTATAATGCCATTAAAATGACTGTTTTAACCCTTCAGAATATTGTCCCTCCCTACCTGACTAGCCAGCATTTCTCAAAGTCAATGCCCTGTACAACAGGCCAAGCAAATTTCATAGCATCAGAGATTTTGATCTGGAAAGGACCTTAGAGTTCATCGAGTTGAATTCCCTTATTTTACAGATATGGAAACTGTGAGGTCCAGAATGTTCACATAGGTAATAAAGGGTCAAGCAAGTTTTTCAACCTGGGATCTTCAACCCCAAATTAATTCCTCCTCCACTGCACCATACCAATCAATGAGGTCAACACATTGGTCAGAATTTCCAGAAGGGAAGGCTAACTTCATATCCTTCCTTTTTCTCTCCCTTTCCCTTCAGAAAAAATATGAAAGTGTAGGTTAAAGCAAAGTTTACCAGGAAAATATTCCATTGCTATTTGGATCCCAATGCCATTATGTACATCTTTGAGAGCACCCTACCTGTTTTACCTTTTCTCTTGGGATCAGAACTCTATGTTTTTTGCTATCTTCCTTTCAGTTTCTCCTCCCTCATTTAGAATACCCCTACTGCTAGCTATCATCTGTTCTCAAATGCCATCAGTAGAGCAGTTCTATTCTAATCCAAATGTTTTCATTTCCATTTGCCTCTCTATTTTTCTTTATAAATCTAGAAATGCAACAGAAATGAATCACAAGTATTACTTTTCCTTTCCTTGTGCATATATTATTTCATCTGGAGCTAAATATAACGAAGAGAAAACTCATTGAGACTTCCAGGCTATTTTTTTGTGTGTGTTCTCTGCCCTCATGTGAGGCAGCAGATACTCCCATAGAACAACGGAATATTAAAACTAGGAGAGATTATTGCATTTAGAGTGATGCAACCTTAAAGATAGTCTAGTTCTAACCCATACTTTTACAAGTTGAAGAAACTGAGACCCAGAGGAGTCAGGTGACCCAAGACAGACAGATAGCTATGACAAAGTCTTATAGGACAAACTGCCTACATTCCATATGTGGTCAAATATAGTCAGTTTTCCTTTTATACTGTTACTAAGATTTATCATAGCAGTGAAAGTTGGAATCAAAAATAGAAATCATCTAGTCTGACCCCTCATTTTCAGATAATGAAATGGGTATCCAACCTCTCTCAGTCTCAGTTTCCTCATCCATAAAATGACGGAGTTGATCTAGATGAGTCCTGAGGTGTCTTCCTATTCTAAGTCTAGAATCCGATGAAAAAAAAGTTTTAATGATATGCTAGGTCATTTTTTGTAATGTGTTGATTTTGAACTCAAAGTCCTTTGATTTCAAATACAATGCTTTTAGTACTATGCTACTTTGTTCCTGTGTCTAAATTTCTTCCCCTTACTTTCATCGTACTCTGATGACATTACTAATTCTTATCAGTACCTCCTTAGCCCCAGCCTCTCATATATCCCAAATGAAGACTTTAAAATTCTGTTTTGTGCCTATTGATCGTCAACCATTTCACCTCTCCATCGATGTCTTTTTAAAACCCACTTATTCCTTTTAATTCTCCTCTCAAAATTCAAATTACTGATAGTTGGATTAATTTAATTGGAACAAAATAACATCGTTTTGGCCAAATAGTTCATGTTAGCTTTCTTACAAGTAACCAGCATAAAGCAAAACAGCTATAGAAATCAAAAGTATGACCAACAGTTCAATTTACTTATCAAACAAAGAAATAGTTTCAAAGGCATCTCAATTGGGTCCATTGGTTCAATTCTATACCAATTTACCTTTCCTTTTAAAGTCTTATTAACTGACTTTCCCTTAAGTTTCCCTCCAGCTTCAATCCCTAAATCCCTTTTCCACTCCATCCTTTGAAAACACCTTCCATTTCACTCCATCAAGCATTGTTCTAAGTTTATGTTAAATACTACCTCTCTAACTAGGATCCTAATTAGAATCACAAATAGTAGGGTCAAAAGGAAACTCAAGAGTTAAGCTGAACTAGATATCTACTTCTCCAAATCATTATCATACAAGGGTTAAGCACTGTAACGTAATATGAACTCTTGATAGGAAACTCCAAAAAATAAAATGGCATTGCAGAGGACTATGGCAGAGTATATTGTGCTCTCCCAAATGTCTCCAACATTTCAGCAGTTATTCTAAATTTTCAATAAAAGCATTAGGCATACAGCTATACTTACCCAAAGAGGAAAGAAGTGCTTCTTCCTTCTTTATGGCTCATTTTCTTCATCCTTAGCTATGTAGAAAAAGTCCACCTCAAGTAATTTCCAGATCTTAAATAATTATTGAAGCTTGCTTCTGATGATTGCAATTTGTAAATCCAAGTACAAATCAGCATTAATTAATCAGTTGATTCTGGGCTAATTTGTCCTGGGTTTAGGTTTTTATAAATAAAAAGGCAAAATTCACTTTCATGAGGTCGCATAGGTACCAAAGGGATCAGCATCTCCCTTTTCAGAGTCTCTTCTCAGAGTTTTTTTTCTTCTTTTAGTTTTCCTGAATTTCAGCTGAAACTCAGAGAGAGGTGATATCTTCCAGCCACATAATGTCAGTGACAAATCTATATTTTTCCGGTGGTATACTATGGCTTCCATAGAGGCATCCAAACTGGTCCACAAACCTCTCATTTGTATTTAACTCAGAATTCATGAATATATTGTATATGGGATCTTCCTTCAAAAAGTTCTGGCTGTAAGAATGATTGGAATGTTTTTGTCAACCTTAAGAAGAGGTCTACAGAGTATAGAAAAATGGTGTGAAAAGTCTTTTTAGAAAGTGAAAAGTGTGAAGTCTTTTTAGAGTTTCTAACCCATAGATTTTTCTGGTTTTCAAACTGCTGCTAAGAACTAGTATGAATTGCATTTCACAGAGGCTCTCTTTCCCAAATCCTTTAAGACTTCAGTCTTCTTCCCATTTCCTGAAACAAAATTTGGCCACCTTGGTGATTTCTAATAGCATAGGTTTTGTATGGATTCTGGCTATGTTATTTCTCTGACTTTTTTTCTTTCTGCTTTGTGCAAGTGAGGTTTTAATCTGTAATGCTAGTTCCTTCTGAGCACATTTTAAAGCATTCTCCCACCTCTTTTTTGTAGCAGTCCATATTTTCTACTTCAAGAACTAGTGTTTATTTCTAGCTGATAGGATTTGCTCTTCCTAAGCCCTGTTTTACATGTTTCTGGCAGGGTTACTATGGGGTGGAAGGGCTATGATTTCCAGCTGGTCAGCTCTCTGGGTCAGCTCTCTTTGCTTCCAGGATGTCTCTAATTCTTGCCACAAGTGAAATGAAATTCTCCTTTGACCAGTCATGTGAGAATCACTACCTTTTCTCTCACTGGAAATCTTTGACATTATATTTGAACATTAACTGTTTTCAGAACTTCAGTGTGACCTAATGGACTGAAAAGAACGCTCAGTGAAAAAGAGTGTCTTTGTATATAATGTATCTGTAAATTTACCTTAATCTTGCGTTTAATAGCAAAGGAGGATATCTTTACTATTTTGGCAGGAAAAAAAGTGAAAGATGGAAATCTTTGGGCTTATTGGCCATTCTTATGTTACTTTTAACATTTAAGCTTTTTCCACCTAAAAACTGAAACAGTCAAACTGAACTGTTTTAATACAAACATTCCATACCTGAAAGGATGCATAATGGTAAAGTTCATCAAAATTCTAGATTAAAGGTTGTTAGTGTAACATTTTTTTCTGTTATACAACATATATATGTGTGTACATGTATATGTACATACATACTGTTTATTAAGGATTTATCATCTCTTCATTAAATGCCACTGTATAGATATTCCTAAGTACATAGTGAGCAACATATTGACTAAAGAGAGATAATGGTGAAAACATGATTAAATCTAAGTTACCCAATGTTTTCTTTAGAAACTTTCACATTCACATTCAAGTGAATTCTAAGCCAAAAAAAAAAAAAAAAAAGATTAAAACTTGACACTTCCATATGACAACAGTGCCAGAAGGCTGGAGCCAATGATTGCATGAGAGTCTACTTTTTGATTCCCATCACATATCAGGTATGAACTATTGTCTGACCAATGGGAGATCCGTAGTATGTACTTTTAAATTCTTGATGCTGTAGACCTTGAAGCATGATCACTACTAGCCAGATCCTTTTGGAAGCAAGACTAATCAATGAAGCAATATGTTCTGTTGTGGCCATCTCTGATGGGATAGGGTTGCAACAGAGCAAGAACATCACTGATATCAGGAGATTAAGAAGCAAAGCTAGGACCTGTAAGGAAAAATTGAAAGACATATTAAATTTCAAGATGTACTGATCATAAGGTCAGTTGCATATAACATGAATTGTTTCATGTTGAAATTATTCATTTAGAAAAGAGATATTAAGTTAATAGAACTGCCTTAAAGTATATTGGAGGTGGAGTGTCAATTTGGCTCTGGCTTTTTTTTAGCTTTCTTACACTTTTAAATTTATTTAAATGAATTGCTCTGTGCGGACAATTGGGACTCCCACCAAATCATTTGCTACCCCAGGGAAACATACTTTCTAATAGCATCCAGCTTATGGCAAGGAACATTGGGTGGATGCTTCATAGATCTTCCTGAAATTGTTTTGATATATTCCCCTTTCAGTGTAGCTTTGATAGAGCCTGAAGTGAGGAACAAATGCCAAAGGTTGGTTACCACCAAACAAAATCATGCAGTACAACAGGCATTTTATTAGGTGCATCCTATATAAAAAGCACTAGCACTAGGTGAATTATAATTTAAATAAAACCCAACCTCTGCCATTGCTATACATATGTGTATGTATGTGTTTATCCTCCACTTTGTTTTAGCACTTTTATTTAAGGTTTTGAGTTCCAAATTCTATCCCTTCCTCTTTCCTCCTCTTTTTGAGAGAATAAGCAATCAGATATAGATAATACATATGCAATTATGTAAAATATTGTCATATTAGTCATTTTTTTTACAAGAAGACTCAAATAAAAGAAAAAATTAAAGAAAGTGAAAAATGTCATACTTCAGTCTGTATTCAATCAATGTCAGTTTTTCCCTCTCTGGAGGAACATGTTATGTTTCATCATTAGTCCTTGGAACTGTTTTGGATCATTGCATTGCTGAGAACAGACAAGTTCTTTATCAAACAATGCTGTTATTACTGTGTGGAATGTTCTCCTGGTTCTATTCATTTCACTGAGCATTAGTTCATGTAAGTCTTTCCAGGTTCTTCTGAAACCATTCTGCTTATCATTAGTTATAGAACAGTAACATTCCAATGCAATCATATACCACAGTTTGTTTAGCCATTCCCCAATTGATGGGCAACCCTTTGATTTCCAATTTTTAGCTCCCCCAAAAAAGTAGCTATAAATATTTTTTGTACAAATAGCCTACCATCCAGTCCTTTTTGAGATATAGACCTAGCAGGCATATTGCTGGATCAGTTTTAAAGCCCTTTGGGCATAGTTTCAAATTGCTCTCCAAAATGGTTGGTACAGTTCTCAATTCTGCCAATTAGTGTCCCAGTTTTCCTGTATCCCCTCTAACATCTGACAATTTCTTTTTTTGTCATATTAAGCATTCTGATAGACATGAGGTGGTAACTTAGAGTTAGAGCATTTCTCGGGTCAAATTGACAGATAAACTATTCCATGCTCTTTTAATTTGCTTATGGTATCACCCTTTATGTGTAAATTGTGTACCCATTTTGGCATGTGGTGTGAGGTATTGGTCTATATCTAGTTTCTGCCATACTGTTTTCCTATTTTTCTAGCAGTTTTTATCAAAGGATGAGCTCTTGTTCTAAAAGTTTGGATCTTTGGGTTTAACAAATACTATATTACTTTGGTCATTTACTGTAACATAATTTGTACCTAATCTATTCCACTGATCCACCACTCTGTTTCTTAGCTGGTACAGAGATATATAATCCAATTTGAGATCTACTACGGCTAGACCACCTTCTTTCACATTTTTTTCATTGATTATCTTGATATCCATGAGCTTTGGCTCTTCCAGATGAATTTTGTTATTTTTTTCTAGCTCTATAAAATGATTTTTTGATAATTTGATTGGTATGGCACTGAATAAATATATTAATTTAGGTACAATTGTTATTTTTCTTATATTGCTTCAGCCTACTCATGGGCAATTAATATTTTTTTTCAATTGTTTGGATCTGATTTTTTTTTGTGAAAAGTGTTTTATAGTTGTGTTCATATAGTTGACTCTCAAGTATTTTATATTGTCTACAGTGAATTTTAAATGGAATTTCTCTTTCTATCTCTTGCTGTTGAACTTTGCTGGTAATATATAGAAATTCTGACGATTTGTGTGATTTATTTTGTATCCTGGAACTTTGATAATTAATAATTTCAAGTGGTTTTCTAGTTGGTTCTCTAGAATTTTCTAAGCATAACGCCATATTATCTCCAAGAGTGAAACTTAAATCTTTACGCAGATTTGACAAACTTTGTAGAAGAACTCTGAAGACAAAAATATTTTCCAATCCCTATAAAATTATAGATACAAACTTTGCCTTAACATAGTCAGTGATGACTTAATGAGGTTGTGTTTCTGTCTTTTATACTTTAGTGTCATTGAACACATTTTCTCATTCATTCCTTTGTTGTACGTATATTTTTTGAGTATCTACTATGATCATAGCACTGTGCGAAGAAGTACAAGATATCCCTCAAAGAGTATAGCCTAGTGCTTGTAAGTACTGGAAGGAAGATAAAATGTGTATGTATGTATGTATGTATGTATGTATGTACATTTAGTTATATAATATCGATATATAGATACATGTGTAATCATAATATATATACACTCACATATACATGTGCACTCTTCATTTATATCATATTTTATCATTTACAATGCACTTTTCTTAAAATAATCCTCTGAGGTAAACAATGTATAGGGGGTTTTTCTGGTCCCCTTTTTATGACAGGAAACTGAAGCAGAGAAACACTGTGACTACTTGTTCAGGGTGACACATCAAAGCAAATGTGTAACTGGAATTCAAATTCAGGTCTTATGGTTCTAAGAACAATCCTCCTTCCTGTACGTTGCGCTATTTGTAGGATGAAATTACAAGGCAGTAAAAATGATAGGTACTGTATGAGTGATATGGATAATTAAAATACAACTTTAAGAGTTCAGAAGAGGGAAAGAATTTCTAGGAGAGATCAGGGATAGCACTTCTATATGGGAAAATCTGGAACAGGACCATAAAGGAGGTATCATGTGAACTAAATTTTGAAGGATGGTCAGAATTTTGGTAGGAGAAACTTCAGGCAAGGCATTCTATGTGGACGGAAAGATATGAGCAAAAGCATGGAGGTGGGAAATCTATGGTGGATTTGTGTGAGAGAAAAAAAGGAGGGTTCATAGAAATTTTCCAGTGAAAAATTCATGTGGGAGAATAATAGAAGATAAGGCTGGAAAAACCAATGAAACCAAAATTATAAGAAAAGCAGAATACTGGGAGAAAATTTTTGCAAGAAGAATCATGGAAAATAACCAAGACAAGATAGGCTTGGTGACAGAATGTGGAAGGCCTTAAACTGTAAGCTAAAAAGTCTTTCAGATGGTAGCTTCTTCTGGATCACTTTGAGAATTGGCCAATCTACATTCTTCTAGATTCCAAAGGCGGAAGGTCCCAACTGTCTGTTACCTAACCAATACTTGCCCTAGCCTGGACTAAGCAGTCAGGTACCACTGGCAATTGTTTCACTGTACTAATCTGTCTATGCAATCTTGGCACAGCTGGGACTTTATAAGAACTTGTTCCTGGATTGGTTCTGTTTTTAGATATAATATTCTGAATGGAAATGTCACTCGATTAGCAATCCCTTCCAATCTCCAAATACACTTCATACAGACTGAAGAATCAAACCCCAAAAAGTTAACTGGGGAGGAAATAAAATGAGTACTGTTAATTAACAACCACAGTATGAAAAGGACAAAGCAAGTGGTGAAAAGGGAAGGAAATAATCATGAAGTAGGAAAATTATCTCCAATATGATGATACTGGGTGCTTCTAGGCCAGGAACTGACCCAAAGGGTAGATTCTCCTGCTAAGGCAAGACAGTCTAATAGTCTTTGACTTCTTTCCTTAACTTAATGCTTCCCTGACCAAAACAAAGCAAAAATAAACAAAAAAACCAAATCCATTTATTTATATTTTAATCTGATTATTTCATGGGCAGTGGGGACACTGGTTCATGCCTCACCTTTTTGAGGTTTTTTTTTCTTTTTTTCCCTTCCTTTTCTTTCTACTATTAGGATTGGTAGGAAAAGCAGTGATGGAACTTGGAGGTAGTGTGTTAAGGGGGAAGAAAACACCATAAGAATGGCCAAAGTGGGCAGAGGACCACAAAGATAGCCTGGACCAAAATTCTATTTAGCAAATACCATATCAGGGAACAAACATATGATTTCTGCACAGATATTAGAGACAGTAAAAAATATTTGAGCAATGCAACTGAGAGTGTATAGATGCTGTAAGATTAATATGGTCACAAAAGAATTAAAACAATCTAACCTATAAGTGGGCTAAAATCATGATGTTAGAAAGGAAGTAATTATGTAGTCAAAGATTGACAATAATCAGAGGTTTCCAAAGTGGGAAAGACCACCCCCTGGAGGGTACTGAAATGATGGTGGGAAAGGGGGGAAGGGGTGGTAGTAGCCATAGGTGTCATTGCAGGGGCATTGAATAAAAATGAGGAGGAGGTGGAAACATCAGGAAAGAAGAGAAGAAAATTTTGAAAAACCATTTGAACAAGTTTCATCTGTTCTATAACAGAGCTAAAGTCATAGTGATCACATTATTTTCCAAATAAACACACAAAATGCAAGTTATAACCAATCACTGGCTAAATCTGCTGACAGGTCTTAACAAGCGTGTCACACATTGTTGGGAAGTCCAGCATGCATCAGCAGGAATGTGTACATGTAAGGACTTGTTTATAATGCAATACTATATGGTTACATTATTTAATTACATATTATAGTATTTATATATAATAGTATTTTGTACTTTTTGTGAGTATATGTAGTGTTACACATATACTATTAATGTCTTTAACTATTACTATTTGTCAAAGCTATAATTAGCATTTTCTGGCCTCTGGCAAGGGCTATTAAACCTACCTGGCATAAAAAAGTCAAGCCAACAAACATTTATTAAGCACCTACTATGTGCTTGTTTCTGGAGACACAAAGAAAGGCAAAAAATGGTCCCTGTTCTCAAGGAACTCAAGTCGTCTAATGGGTTAGAGAAAATGCAAATAATCATGTACAAAACAGATATATATGGGATAAATTGGAGATAATTTCAAAGGGAAGGCATGAAGAATAAAGATGACTGGGAAAGGAAATTTCAGGAAGGTAAGACTTTAGCTGAAACTCAGAGAAATCCAGGGAAGTCAGCAGACAGAGATGAGAAGGGGAAAAGTTCAAGGCATGGGAAGTATGAGGAACATCAAGGGTACCAATGGCCCTGGAATGTAGAGCAAAGGGTAAAGAGACTGAAAATGTAGGAGGGTGCTAAGTTAATAAGGACTTTAAAAGACACAGAATTCTGGATTTGATCCTGGAAGTAACAGAGAGCAACTGGAGTTTATTTAATAAGGAAGGTGATATAGCCAGATATCATTTTGGGAAGAACAATTTAACACCTGAGTGGAAGGTGGAATGGAGTGGAAAGAAACTTGTGGCATGCAGACTGACTGGTAAACTCTTGCAACATTCCATTTATGGGGTGATAAAGTCCTGCATCAGGGTGATTGCAGTGTCAGGAGGAAAAAGGAGACACACACAAGACACAAAATCATTAAAGCAACGTTTTTTTTTTCATTCAAGTTCAGTCGTAGGAGAGTGAGACAGTTGTTAGAGTTAGCATGGCTGGAAACTTGGGAACACAATGCCACTCGGTGGGAGGGAAGGTGTGTGGCATTTAGTAATGTTCTATTTTTACTAATTATTTTTGCTAACTAGTTGCTAAATTACAATGTTTCTCTGCGGCTAACAGCTTTTAAATTTTGGCGCCCTGGGAAAATATTCCAGTTGTTCTCAACAATTGTAGCTTTCTTCTAATTTGTCTTTCCTATAATTGTCAAGTAGCTGCCTCCTCCCTCCCCTTTTTGTGAAGTGAACACTCACTTCCCTTCTATAGGCTACTTTTTATGAGGGAGGAAATTTGTATTGTGGAGGGAACTTGCATTTATATGTGGATTTTCTCTCCTTTTCCTTCCTGGTCCCTTCTGGCCATGAGGAGTAGATAGACAGAGGAAATGTCCTTCCTTCACACAGAATAGATAATGTTCCCAAATTAGTGCTTCTCTGTGCACTTCTATTACAGATCAAATACATCTCTGTGTGTATTACAGCTTGGGCACAAGTTCTCAGGAAATCCACCCTTTCAGCATATGCATGACTGCCTCTCTATACAGAAAGAATAACTCTTCCAGGTAAGCAATTTGTCTGTGATTCATTTTATCATTTATTTATCTCTATCCTGTTTTCTCTTGTTTGGGCATCATTCCATTTAATATCAGATGGCCTGTCACCATATTCAACCAACATTGTGGTACTGGAATGGTTTCACTGCAGAATGTATAGGTGTTTTGGCCACTGCCTTATGACGTAAGTGTAATGATTTTCAAAGAGACTTTTTCTTTTTGTTACTATAATTTATAAAATATTAGGTAATTGGGTAATTTAGAGAATTTAGGTAATTTCTAATCCCCTAGTATATTCCTTCCTTCTGGGAATCTGAATCATAGCATGTGCCTTTCTTGGTCATTTCCTAAAGCATTCACTATCGGTGTTTCTTTCTACCCCCACAGTTTATCTGAGGATATTTAGGACCTTAAATATGATTCTGATTCCTGTAAAAAAAAAAAAGTATATTAGACTTGTCCTATTCACTTTCTTCCTCTCCAGGTACTTAAAAAAATTCCTTAATTTTCATTTACTGGGTAGGGATTAAGAGTGAGGGAGTGTCATCATTCTCCCTAGTTCTCATCAATGACCTTGGGAGAAATCAGGGTTGCGATAGAGACTAGATCTATAATTTTATTGGGATAGGGAAGAATTTTATTTTTATTATATTATTTTTATTATTCCAAGGAGAAGAAACTCCTGCCAAGGCAGGTCAGTACTTTCTCTGCAACTTATAGTTTTGGAGGGTTTCCTCAGAACATTGAAAAGTTCAGTGACTTGCTCAGAGTCACAAAGTCAATGCATCAGAGATGGAACTTAAAACAAAGCTTTCTTGGCTTCAAATCTGTCTATACAATGTACCATGGTGCCTCTGGAAGAAATGAGAGAAGAAAAACAAAATGATAAAACCTCAACTTCATCCAAAACAAGATCAAGTATTACATAGCAATCAACAAAGATTTAGCTGTTAGAAATCCGACCTGGAGAGGCGGAGCCAAGATGGCGGAGTGAAAGCAATGACTCACCTAAGCTCCTGGACAAACTCCTCTGGATATCTCTGAAAGGAGAATCTGACCAAACTTTGGAGGTGTGGAATTCAGTGGGTGACAGACTTTGACAGATTCGGAGCGCAGGTTAGACTGGAAGGTCCACGGGAAGGATCTGTTCCAGCGCAGTGCGGTCAGTGCAGCAGGGCGGAAGGGACCTGAGAAGCCCGAGAGTGGCGGGCGAAACAGCAGAAGGGGGCAAATAGTCTCATAACACCAAAGGCTAGAAAAATAGCAAAGCGGGAATCTTCCTACTGTGGCGGAGGCGATCTGGAAGGACAGACGACCCAGGGCAGAGAAAATTCGCACTGAGACCCAGGCAAGACTCAGCGCGGGGAGACGAGCCCCAGGAGGGGCGGGAACACGCATTAGCATCTAGTCCTGACCCAGCCCTTCAGGGGAAAAGGGAAGACAATAGGGAAGCTGGGATCATCATCCCCTGACCTTGCCTTTGCCTCAGGTCAGCTGAGGAGATCTCCTGAGACCAGACCACCCCTCCCACACACCTAACAAGCTAACCCCAGGGTTGATCTGGGAAACAAAAAACAAAAACCTGCTTTTAGCCTCGACACACATCAGCTCAACACAAAGATCTGTACCTTCTGACTGAAAGAACCAGAAGCTACAACACACAGCCAACATCATGAATCAGAAAAAGCAGACGAAAAGTGCAAAAACCATAGAATCTTTCTATGGGGATAAGGACCAAAACACAAACACCAGAGGTCAGAGTTGAGACTGTACTTCCATCTGAAACCTCAGAACGGACTATGAATTTCTCGCAAGCTCAACTAGATTACCTAGAACAGCTGAAGAAGGAAATAAAAGAAAAACTGGCCAATGATTTTAAAATTATAAAAAAAGAATTCACTGATGAGAACATCACTCTGAAAAGGAAAATTGAACAAATGGAAAAGGAAGTTCAAAAATTAACTGGAGAGAATAATTCCCTAAAAGGAAGAGTTAATCAAATGGAAAAGGAAACCCAAAACCTAATTGGGAAAACTGATCAAATGGAAAAGGAAACACAAAACCTAACTGGGAAAATTGGTCGAATGGAAAAAGAAGTACAAAAATTAAATGGAGAAAATAGCTCCTTAAAGGGAAAAATTGGTCAGATGGAAAAGGAGATGGAAAAGCTAACTGAAGAAAACAATACGATGAAGATTAGAATTGGGCAAGTAGAAACTAATGACTCAATGAGGCAACAAGAATCAGTCAAACAAAATCTAAAGAATGAAAACATAGAAGAAAATGTAAAATATTTAATTGGAAAAACAACTGACCTGGAAAATAGATCCAGGAGAGAAAATTTAAGAATTATTGGCCTGCCAGAAACCCATGATGAAGAAAAGAGTCTGGACAATATCTTCCAGGAAATCATCAAGGAAAACTGCCCAGAAGTACTAGACCCAGAGGGCAAAATAGTCATCAAAAGAATCCACCGTTCCCCTCCCAAAAGGGATCCCAAACTCAAAACCCCAAGAAATATCGTTGCCAAATTCCAGAGCTATCAAGTGAAGGAGAAAATACTACAAGCAGCCAGAAAGAAACAATTCAAATATCAAGGACATACAGTCAGGATCACACAGGACCTTGCAGCTTCTACATTAAAAGATCGAAAGAATTGGAACCCAATATTCCGTAAGGCAAAGGAGTTGGGACTTCAACCAAGGATCAACTACCCAGCAAAGTTCAGCATAACATTTCAGGCAAGGAGAAAGTCATTCAATGAAATAAGGGATTTCCAGAGCTTCCTGACCAAAACACCAGAACTCAATAGACAATTTGATCTTCAAATGCAGGTCTCCAGAGAATCATAAAAAGGTAAACAGGGGGGAAAAACAAAAACAAAAACTTGCTACTCAATTAGGGCAAACTGTTTACCTCCCTATAAGGGAAGATGATACCTGTTAATCTTGAGAACTGTGCAGCTATTATGATAAAAGGGATATATGTAGAGGGAACGGGTATAAAGTAAATGATGTCATGTCAAAAATATGATTTAAGTATGAGAAGGGATTGTAATAGGAGGTGTGAAAAGGGGGAAGCAGAAAATGGCAAATTATATCACAGGAAGAAGTACAAAACTATAGTAGAGGGAAGGAGGGGAGGGAGATGAGCATTGTTTGAGAGGTACTCTCATCTGATTTGTTTAAAGGAGGGAACAATAATCTTAAGTAGATAATCCTAACTAGCTCTATAGGTAGTAGGAGGGGAAGGGGGAAGAAAGGGGAGGGTGGCTAAAAGGGAGGGAAGAAGCAATAAGAGTAAAGGGGAGTAAAAGGGAGGGGGGCTAAAAGAAGGAGGGGAAGACTGCAGGAGGAGGGGGAGAAAAGTGAATACTATGGAGGAGGGGAAGGGAGACAGGAGAGCTAAAAGCACAAATGGTGGGAAAGAGGTTGGAGGGAAATACACAGATTGTAATCATAACTGTGAATGTGAATGGAATGAACTCTCCCATAAAACGAAGACGGATAGCAGAATGGATTAAAAGCCATAATCCAACAATATGCTGCTTACAAGAAACACATTTGAAATGGGGGGATACACATAGGATAAAGGTCAAAGGATGGAGCAGAATATATTGTGCTTCAGCTCATGTAAGAAAGGCAGGAGTAGCAATCCTAATCTCAGACAAAGCAAAAGCAGAAATAGATCTAATCAAAAGGGATAAGGATGGAAACTATATCCTGCTAAAAGGCACCATAGACAATGAAGCAATATCATTACTAAACATGTATGCTCCAAGTGGTATAGCATCCAAATTCTTAGAGGAGAGGTTGGGGGAGTTGAAGGAAGAAATTGATAGCAAAACTATACTAGTGGGGGACCTCAACTTCCCCCTCTCTGAACTCGAAAACTCTAACCTCAAAATAAACAAGGAAGAGGTTAAGGAGGTAAATAAAACTCTGGATAAGGTAGATATGATAGATCTTTGGAGAAAATTAAATGGGAATAGAAAGGAATGTACCTTTTTCTCAGTGGTACATGGAACATTTACAAAAATTGACCATGTACTAGGACATAAAAATCTCACAATCCAGTGCAGAAAGGTAGACATAATCAATGCATCCTTTTCAGATCATAATGCACTAAAAATTACATGTAATAAAAGGCCATGGAAAGAGAAACCAAAAATCAATTGGAAACTAAATAATCTAATTCTAAAGAAGGGTTGGGTTAAAGAAGAAATCATAGAAACAATCAACAATTTCATTCAAGAGAATGACAATAGTGAGACAACATACCAAAACTTATGGGATACTGCAAAAGCAGTTATTAGGGGAAGTTTCATATCTTTGAATGCTTACATAAATAAAATAGAGAAAGAGGAGATCAAGGACTTGGGCTTGCAGTTGAAAAAGCTAGAAAAAGAACAAATTGAAAATCCCCAAGTAAATACCAAATTAGAAATACTGAAAACCAAAGGAGAGATTAATAAAATTGAAATTAAGAAAACTATAGAATTAATAAATAAAACCAATAGTTGGTTTTATGAAAAAACTAATAAAATTGATAAACTTTTGGTCAATCTGATTAAAAAAAAGAAAGAAGAAAATCAAATTCCTAATATTAAAAATGAAAGGGGTGAACTCACCTCCAATGAGGAAGAAATTAAAACAATAATTAGAAACTACTTTGCCCAACTTTATGCCCACAAATTCGATAATCTAAACGAGATGGATGAATATTTTAAAAAATACAAATTGCCCAGATTAACAGAAGAGGAAGTTGAATACTTAAACAATCCCATCTCAGAAAAAGAAATTGAACAAGCCATCAATGAACTCCCTAGGAAAAAATCTCCAGGGCCAGATGGATTCACAAGTGAATTCTATCAAACATTTAAAGAACAGTTAATTCCAATACTATATAGACTATTTTTGAAAATTGGGGAAGAAGGAGTCCTCCCAAATTCTTTCTATGATACAAATATGGTTTTAATACCCAAACCAGGAGGAGACAAAACAGAGAAAGAAAATTATAGACCAATTTCCCTAATGAATATAGATGCAAAAATTTTAAATAAGATTTTAGCAAAACGAATACAGCATCTTATCACGAGATTAATACATTATGATCAGGTAGGATTCATACCAGGATTACAGGGCTGGTTCAATATTAGGAAAACTATTAGCATTATCGATCACATCAACAACAAAGCTAACAAAAACCACATGATTATCTCAATAGATGCAGAAAAAGCTTTTGACAAAATACAACACCCATTCCTACTAAAAACACTGGAGAACGTAGGAATAAAGGGAACTTTCCATAAAATAATAAGCAGTATCTATCTAAAACCTTCAGCAAGCATTATATGCAATGGGGATAAGCTAGATGCATTCCCAATAAGATCAGGGGTGAAACAAGGTTGTCCATTATCACCACTATTATTCAATATGGTACTAGAAATGTTAGCTGTAGCAATTAGACAAGATAAAGATATTCAAGGAATAAGAATAGCCAAAGAAGAAACTAAGTTATCACTCTTTGCAGATGATATGATGATTTACCTAGAGAATCCCAGAGATTCAAGTAAAAAATTACTTGAATTAATAAACAACTTTGGCAAAGTTGCAGGTTACAAAATAAACCCACACAAATCTTCTGCATTCCTATATATTAGCAACAAAGTCCAACAGCAAGAGACAGAAAGAGACATCCCATTCAAAGCTAGGGTAGACAGTATAAAATACTTAGGAGTCTACCTGCCAAAACAAACCCAGAGATTATATGAACACAATTACAAGACACTTTTTGCACAAATAAAGTCAGATTTAAGTAAGTGGAAAAACATTAGTTGCTCATGGGTAGGCCGTGCTAATATAATAAAAATGACAATTCTACCTCAATTAATATACTTATTTAGTGCCATACCAATTAAACTATCAGACAATTATTTTCTAGAGCTGGATAAAATAATATCAAAATTCACTTGGAAAAACAAAAGGTCCAGAATATCAAAGGGACTAATGAAAAGAAATGCTTGGGAAGGTGGCCTAGTGCTACCAGACCTCAAACTGTACTATAAAGCAGCTATTATCAAAACCACTTGGTATTGGCTAAGAAACAGAGAGGTAGACTTGGCACTCAAGACGCAGTAGGCAAGGAATATAGCAACCTTCTCTTTGATAAACCCAAGGACCCCAGCTTCTGGGATAAGAACTCATTGTTTGACAAAAATTGCTGGGAAAACTGGATAACAGTGTGGCGGAAATTAGGCATAGACCCATACCTGACACCGTACACAAGAATAAAGTCCAAATGGGTATATGATTTAGGTATAAAGATTGATACCATGAATAAACTGGAGAAACAAGGAATAGTGTATTTCTCAGATCTATGGAGAAGGGAAGAATTCTTTACTTAAGGAGAGATAGAAAGCATTATGAAATGCAAAATGGATAACTTTGATTACATTAAACTGAGAAGTTTTTGCACAACCAAACCTAATGCAACCAAAATCCGGAGGGATGTAGTAAATTGGGAAAGAATTTTTACAGCTAAGCTCGGGAATAAAGGCCTCATTTCTAGAATATATAGAGAACTGACTCATATGTATAATCATACAAGTCATTCCCCAATTGATAAATGGTCAAAGGATATGAACAGGCAATTTTCAGAGGAAGAAATTAAAGATATCTATAATCATATGAAAAAATGCTCTAAATCACTATTGATTAGAGAGATGCAAATCAAAACAACTCTGAGGTACCACATCACACCTCTAAGATTGGCAAACATGACAGAACAAGAAAATGATAAATGCTGGAGAGGATGTGGGAGAGTTGGAACACTAATTCATTGTTGGTGGAGCTGCGAGCGTATCCAACCATTCTGGAGAGCAATTTGGAACTATGCCCAAAGGGCTACAAAAATGTGCATACCCTTTGACCCAGCAATATCGCTACTAGGACTATATTCCCAAGAGATCATAAAAATGGGAAAGGGTCCCACATGTACAAAAATATTTATAGCAGCACTCTATGTAGTTGCCAAAAACTGGAAGTCAAGGGGATGTCCATCAATTGGGGAATGGCTGAATAAATTATGGTATATGAATGTAATGGAGTACTATTGTGCCATAAGAAATGATGAACAAGAAGACTTCAGAGAGGCCTGGAAGGACTTATATGACCTGATGCTGAGTGAAAGGAGCAGAACCAGGAGAACTTTGTGCACAGCAACGACCACAGTGTGCGAGAGTTTTTTCTGGTAGACTTGGAATTTTGTAATAACGCAAAAACTTCTTATAAAAAAAAAAATCCCAAAGGTGGTTCTCAAGGCAAAATGCCTTCCACACTCAGAGAAAGAAATATGGAAGTCATTCACAAAATGTAGCAGATCATGTTTGTGTATGTGTATGTGTTTGTGTATCATGTTTTGATTTGTTATATGATTTCTTTCATTTATTTTAGTCTGACTACATAGCATGACTATAGTGAAAATATACTCAATAGGAAAGTATATGTAGAACCTATACAGAAGTGTATGCAGTTGTGGGGAGGGAGGGGGGTAGTGGGGGGTAGGTGTGGGGGGGATAAAATCTCAATTGTATGGCAGTGATTGTTAAACATTAAAAAATAATAATAAAAAAAAACCCCAAAAAACAAAGATTTACTAAATTTTGATTATTTGCCATTTAAATTTGCTAGGTACTGAGGTTTCAAAGATGAAAATGATTGTCCTTGTTTATGTACATCCATGCATTCTGGCCAACCATCCCATCTCCCCATAACTGGAACTTTATATTCCAACCCTGGGACACTAGGCTCACAAGCTGAATATTTGTCTCCCCTTGCCTGGAATCAAGCCTCCTCTCCACTTCCTGGACATCATCATACCACAATACTGGACATACTATTCCCTCTACCTCCACTCTTTACTATCAGCTCTACTTTGTGTGTTGTCTTTCCCCATTGGAAAATAAATTCCTTGAGCACAGAGATTGTATTTTTGGTTTGGTTTTGTATCTCTGTGCTTAGCACAGTGTCTATCAGAGAGTAAATATTTCATAAATGCTCTTCCTGCTTATCAATCTACCTGTCTCTGTCTATCTATCTATCTACCTACCTACCTACCTGTCTGTCTGTCTGTCTGTCTGGCTATCTATCTATCTATCTATCTATCTATCTATCTATCTATCTATCTATCTATCATCTATCTGTCTATTCATCTATCTACCTACCTATTTATCTATCTACCTAGCTAGCTGGTTTTCTATGTATCTGTCAGGGGAGACAAGATATTCACACATAAGTATTTGCAAAACGAGTACATATAAATTCTTTTCAAAACAAATTCAATGTATTTTTTTTGTAGTGAGGGAGGAGAACTAACAGCTGAGAGGATCAAAAAAGATAGCCTTTATCATCACACTTATTTTCTTACCCTTTGGAAAAGTACCTAGAGATCTCCTTTACTTTCTACTTCCTAATCCCTGAACCTCCTGAAAGAGAGTGGTTCATTTTACCTAACATCAAAAGACAGGTGTCATCAAATCACAGCTGGAAATAGACATTCGCAGAGGTCCCCAGTTGAACGTAGAGATCAATTTTCATAATTTTAGAACCAGTCTTTATAAACTTAGTTTGGTGCTCAAACTAAAAACTGTATATGACAGAAAATAAGAAAGAAGCCAATAAAGTTCAATGTAGTCTGTACTATTAAAATATGTAATTGAGAATACAAAATTGTTATTTTAAAATGTGTAAAAAGTTCCAGTCAAAAGTTTACAGAAAGCCCAAGAGCTCATCCCCTCTCAGAGAATTTAGCATCAACAAATAAAAATTACACAATCTTAAAAAAAATCAATTGAATAAACAGTGAGTGAACTCCCAACAGAGGAAAAAAGCCCAGGTTTATATGTATTTATAAGTGAATTTGATCAAATATTCAAAAGACAATGAGCAATCATATTACATACATCATTGGCAAAAACAAAGTATCCTGCCAAACTCTTTCAGTGAGACAAAAATGATTCTTAAACTTATAGAAAGATATAACACAGAGAAAGAAAATAGAACAATATTTCTAATGACTACTGATACAGAAATATTGAATAAAATATTAGCAAAGAGAAAATAATATTTTAAAATAGAGTAGGCACTGACTACTACTCTACTCCAAGGAAGTCAAAGCCAGATAGAGAGATCATACATGTAAAGAAATATTTGTAGCAGTACTTCTATTAGAAAAGAACTGAAAAGGAAGTGGGTACCTATCCATTATAGTTGTTCAGTTGTTTCAGTCATGTCTGACTCTTCATAACTCCATTTTGGATTTTCTTGGCAAAGATACTGGAGTCTTTTGCCATTTCCTTCTCCAGCTCATTCTACAGATGAGGAAACTAATGCAAACAGGGTTCAGTGACATGCCCAGGATCATATAGCTAGTAAGTGTCTGAAGTTATATTTGAACTCAGGAAGACGAGTTTTCCTGACTCCAGGTCTTGTACTCCATCCACTATACCACCTAACTGCCTCAGTCTACTGGGGATACCTGAATAAACTGTGGCATATGAATGTAATATAGGGGTTCTTAATTGGGAGCCCAGGAATTGTTACCAAACATATTTTGATAATTATATTTCAATTTACTGTTTCCTTTGTAATCCTATATGTTTTATTTTATACATTTAGAAACATTACTCTGAGGATTCCATAGACTTCACTAGACTGCCAAAGGGATCCATCATACAAAAAAGGTTAAGAACAGCTGACAAAATGGAATATTATTGCCCTGAAGGAAACGTTAAAAAGGATGTATTCAGAGAATCCTAGGAAGACTTGTATGAACTGATTCAGAATAAAATGAGCAGAATCACGAAAAAACATTTATACAACTAATTCAACATTGCAAATGAAAATAACATTGAAAACAAAAAATTCTGGACAATACAATGACCAGAACTCTAAAAGACTAACAAGGAATTATGATCTCCATCTCTTGGCAAAGAGTAGAGTTACAGTATGAGACATACATGTTCAGACATAGCCAATACATGTCTTTGTTTTGCTTGATTATAATTAGTTGCTACAAGGAAGGTTCTTATTTTGGGTGGGGCAAAGTTCTGAGGGTGAGCAAATAAGTAATGATAGTGATACAAACTAAAAAGGAGAAAACGTAGAAAAAAAGCAGAAGGAAGTTCAGAAGGGAGCATGAATGAGAAGCAGTGTTGACAATTGCATGTTAAATTTAACATAAACTTAAAAATAAGTTGTTGGTAAAAGAGATTCATGATTTCATATACTTTCCTCCTTTTCAATTCTTCTTTGTATGTGGAAATGCTCCTGTTTGTTGATGTTTAAATTCATCATTAAAAACATATACTTTAAAAAATCTATTTAGGAAGTGATGTACCTCATCTCTGGCCCTGGATGTGTATGATGGAGAAACTGGGCAGCTGAGGGTCTCAGTTTGGCTTCACTATTTTACCTGAAGCATTGATAGTTCCCAGAATAGTAAAGCCACTTATGTGCTAATATGGTGTTTAAACACACACACATACACACACACACACACACACACACACACACACCACAAAGCAAAGCAAGCAAACAAAAACCTTGATTCTAAAGGCAATGTAGAGTAAATGCTTTCTTCCTACATGATTGGCAATTAAATGCTTTCCCCCTACATGCTAGAAGCTAAATATTTGAATAAACTGGGAATTACCATATATATAATACATGAACAACCAGAATTCTTGTTACCAAGAAGACGAAAATAACTTGCTACAATAACATACGAGCTAGCACAAGCCTCAGAATCAGAAATATGTAAAACAACAGGTTGATTCTAAGGTGCACACACTTGGAACTGCCACAAAACTGGTAGGAAATTCACTGTGGGGGGTTTTTAAAGACCCTATGCAGATATACCGTTAATTGTTCTCCTGTGGGTGGAAAAAGAGGGTTGCTACATGACTATGGTATTCACAGATATTGACTTGCTCTGTGGCATACCAGAAAATGCTTGAGAGGAAGAGATACAATGGTGTCCCATAACTCCTTTGTCAAGGAGGAACTTAAGACAAGGACACACAATGTGCAGAAAGCATCATATAACTTCTCTCCTTGAGTGTCAGTTTCTTCATCTTTATAATGGAGTTAATGATACAGGTAGCACCTTACTGCATCAAGTTGTTATGATAATCAGACGCAATAAAGTCATCTCAGAGCTTTGAAAGCTTTAAGGTGCTTCATGTCTCATTTGTCATCATCATTTATTCTTATTTGCAAAATCAACAGAAGAGTCATCGACAGAGAGCTGGCCTTGCAGACAAGAAGACCTTAGTTCAGTTCCTAACTCTGACACATAATGACTCTTCATCCCCAGACAGGTCACTTAACCTCTCAGTGGTATAGACAACTCTCTGTGACTGTAAATTGCAGAGATACTGACTAGCACTGGGAAAAGGAGTTACCAAACTAATAAAATCACAGTATAGTCTGTATCTCTATCCTATCACCATCATCTTCATCATTATGACTCCTCTACCTCCATCCATGAAACGCTGAAATTCAAAAAAGATTGCCAGGGGTGTGACAGGAGATCAGTTACACTTCACTTTTAAATATATTAATCATTTTTTAGTGCATGAGGCTTATGACAAGTATATGTACACTAAGTTCCTATGAATCCCAAGTGATTGTATTCTTCCAATGTGAGAGAATGTTTGGAGGAAGTACATTTTCATCTTGTTTTTAAAGCAGTTAACTTGTGGGTTAGCAACAGGAAGGGGGAGGATTTATCAGGTTCAGGGAATATTATGTCCTCCAAAATATAGAAAGCAATAATGCAGGAGATTAGCTTGGTTGAAGTAGAGATAGGCTTCTAATAAGAAAGGGGGTTGGCAAAAAGGATGACCAGATAGCTAATGGGAGTCATGTGAGACCAAGCTTTAATACAATGGATCTATGATACTGATGTTGGGAAACCATCAAATGATACAGATTGCAACCTGTCCATGCCTTCTCAGCTTCTCAACAAAAAGTTCTCCACACAAGGTATCCAACGTTCTAGGAAACTTCCTTTAGATCTTTTGACACAAGCACCAATGGATAGTGTATAGGCTGTCTCTTCATTATTGTTTGGTTTCTCTGCTTTGCCATTCCTCTATCTTCCTATTATTTCTATGATGGAAGAGATCTAATGGTGTCCTGACATCTCATATTTCATATCTCATGCACAATTTTTATTGGCAATATATCGTTATCTACTCATGCACTTCTCCATTGCTCTCTATGTGACTTTAGTTCTTTGGAGACCATGGAATTCTATGACACATAGCCACATAACATCACTAGAAAGATATAGTGGTTACAAAGATGATTCTTTGTTTCTGGGAGCAGGCTTGTAGTTACCAGAATTTCCCAAAGGCAATCTAGATCACTTTCCTTCTGTCCAATTATGAATCCAGCTCATTGTCCATTTGTAGTTTCTGTCCAAGTCAAGTTCTATAGGTTGTCTTTTCAATTGCATCTCATAGTCTGGACAACAGAGATTCTTCATTCATAAAATTTTCTCTATATGTGAATGCTTAAGCCAAACTCTTTTGAGTCACTATACAACTCATTTAAGAGAATCCAGTAACTTTCTGAGATTTAATACAATTAGTACAAAGTCATCCTCAAACAGGAATATCTGGAGGACATCATCTATCAGGGAATTCTTATTTGCATTTGGTCTCTATACTATTCTCTACGGCAATGGAAAACATCTTTGTGTACTTATCTAATCTGTGCTCTCTCTTTTTCTTAGTGTTATTTCTATTTCCTCATGAAATTCACAGGAAAAAGGTGATGTTAGGGGTGCAAACATGGTGGCTCCACTATCCTTGATGGAAAAAAAAATTCCCTATTTCTTTGTAAGGCACCATCATACTTCTAGTTTCCCAGATCCCAAGTTCAATTGCATTTTCAGCTCCTCACTCTTCCTTACCTCACACATCTAATTTGCTGCCAAATCTTGTGCTTTCTCTGTCTGCAGCATCTTATGGATCTGATTCTTTCTGTCCTCATGCAGGCTGTACTTTAGTTCAGGCCCTCCTTACTTCTCATCTATGCTTTTCTAACAGCCTTCTAATTGATTTCTGTTCTATAAGTCTCTCCATGCAGCAGTTTATAATCCATACAATTACCAAAGTGGTTTTTCTTAACTACGGATCTGACCATGTCACTCCCCTAGTCATAAATTCCCTTCTGTATCTAGGATGAAGCATAAACACTATTTAGCTTTTTGAGCCTCTAACACCTGACCCCCTCCTATCTTTTCAGTTTCATTGTATGTACTCCCCTCTCATTATGTATTTTGTGATCTAGCCAAACTGCCTTTATTTCTTCCCATGTAACACTCCATCCCCCATTTCATTTGCACTGGCTAATCTGTATGCCATAACTCCACTTTCTCCTCATCTCTACCTCAGACAATCTTCCTCTTCCAGTTCAAGAATCACTATCTACACAAACCTTTTTCTGATTCTTCCAGCAACTGATGTGCTCCCTCCCTAAGTACCTTGTATTTACTTGTATTTGTTTTCTATATGCATTTTTATTTTCTTATATCCCCAATTATATAAGGTCCTTGAGAGTAGGGTTTCATTCTTCATATTTGTATTGCTAGCACCTAGAACAGTGCCTCAAAGATATAATTAATCCATTACATTCAGCAATTGATGGATTGTTAACAGAACTTTTTACCTTTTTCAACTCTTCAGTGTCCTCTTGGTTTCATCATTATGTACCCTTAGGCATTTACAGATTTGGCTTAGTTGGGTCTTTTGACAAACTTTCTATAAACATGTTTTCCTTTTCACTAGTTGATGCTTTTTCAACCAATCGACCAATAAGCATTTATTAAACAACTCCTATGTGCCAGATATTGTGCTAGGTGCTGTGTTACAGAATACATAATAAAAATGTGATCAGTCTTGTCCTCAGGAGTTTACATTATCTGAGGTGATATCACTTATAAGCTTCCTGTATGATTTTTTATAAGATTTTTACAAATGATTTTACATTTTAACCCATTATTGTCTGTGGTCACTGCATCACTCTACTTGGGTGGTTTGGGAATGCTTTGGTTTTTTGGCTCTTGAGTCAACCAATTTACATTCTTAGGAAATGGGACCATCTATGTTAATGTCTTTTTCCTTCCTCTCCTTTTTTAGCATCAACACATTAATTAAGTAGGTTGACACCTTATTTAATCTTGGTGCTACCTTAATTGTACATGGTTACTTCTCATTTTAATTCCCTCTTCTAATTTTTAAAAAATCTTAACCTTTACCTAGCATGTCTATGTTCTCAAGGCATAAAGACAGACGATTCATAAATGATTTTCATATTACTAGCTGGGCCCTTCCTATCCCCCAAAACATTTAATTCTTGTGATGTTTTTTACCTCTCATCTTGTTCTACACTTTCCAGCTTTCTTATTAATATAAGTATTCACAATATGTACCCGAGAGCCTTTTGTATATTCTATGGACCTTTAGCCTCTTTGACATCCTATTCCTGAACCAGCTTGCTCAACGTATGCTTTGCCGTCCTCCTCCATGACCATCTTTGCATCGAAACTACCCAGCATTAAAGTATAGGTTGATTTCATTTGAAGGCTCTTACCAGGTTCTTCACAGAATTGCTCTACCTCCTCATCATCAGCAACAAATATTAGTGGATAAACTGTAATTATTTTCATTGTGGTCTTTCTGCTTATGTTCATTTTGAGCACTACAATATGAGATGATCAAGTGCCCTGTGAAATGATGTTTCCTTCAGATGCAATTAGTGGAAAGCTTTTAAGACTGGGCCACAGAGCATAGATTTGATATCAGGCAACAGAATAAGAGAGTGTCGCTTCTTGAGGAAAGGAATTTTATGGAGTAAAATTGGTTAAATAAGATTATTCTACTCTATCTGTGTGTATAGGATGGATTGTGTGACAGTTACTGATTTAGAAGCATTTAGGCCAATTTGGAGACTGCACCAATAGTTATGGAAATTGACACTGTGGGGGGAAATGGATGGATGGAAAGTAGGGTGGGTGGGGACAAGGGAAAAACAGAAAATATTCTGCTAAAACAAACATATACATATTCATATTTAGAGGAGAAAAACTGAGGTTTCATTATGAAAGCCTCATTGCTAGAAAAAAAAGGAAAAAACAACACTGAATCATATTATGCATACTTCAATGGCACTCACCAAGGCATTACAAACTTGTCCATCAAGGAAATTTGGACTAACTTCTGCTCACAGCAAAGACTGGGAATGATTTAACAACAAAATTCTCTGCATTCCCAGCTCTTACTGCATAGCCTTCATATTAGCAACAAAATATCTGACAAATAATGGGAGGAGAAATTATTTTAAAACACAGAGGACCACTTTTCAAAGGGAAAAAAATGTTTTTTAGCTATTTAAAAACAACACTTTTTAAAGGACAAATGGTGTTTTTACATACTGATTTTATAGATGGAAAAACTGAAATTATAAGAATAACTTGTCCAAATTTACATCAATAAGCTACTGGTGGAAACAAGAGCAAATCACAAAGCACAGCACTGAATTTTAAGTTGTGCTTCTGATAGATCATAAGTGACGCCAATGTGACACATCCAGTGCTGATTCTTATACAACATTACACAACTTTTTTCTGGGGATTTCTTCTTTACATCGCCCTTTCATCCATCAACATCAGTCTGGATGCACCTTCTACCTGATATACACTTAGTATTTGATGCCCACCCACTTGAGATTCCTTCTCCATTAAGATATGGATCAAACCCCCACACCTATGTAAGAGGAATAGTGCACACCCACTTAAGAACTATGGTGTTGAGATGCTGAAGACACTTGTAATTGCATCAGGTGGAAGAAGATGGAAGGATACTTCTAAATTCTAGGAAAGTTGGTTTCTTGTAGGGCCTACTTGAGATCTATAATGAGAATCTGAAATATAATCAGAAGGTTCAGAGGATTTCTAATTCCCAGAAATTCACTCACTCTATAGTGTCCCTGAGGCCAAGTCAATGGGACCTTCTTCTGTGTCTGTGCGCCATCTGCTCTCTGCTAATGGAACCAGAAGTGTTGGGAGTAAAGATGTCCTTTAAAACAGATTTTTCACGTAGGGCTTCCATTGATTAACCTCTCTTTATGTTTTAGGCTTTCTCCCCAAAGCCCAAGTTATATGACTAATACCTGCGTGTGTTATTTGATTATTTGTGAAGGCTGAAGAGGTGTTTTTGCCGAATAGGATTCTGCACTTCTGGCAGCAATTGTGGAGGATGTGGGGAGGTAGGCGGGGCATTCACAAGGCTATTTAGAAAGATAATTGTTGACTGTAAGGGTTCCAGACATCCACTCGTCCACACCCCAGGTAGTAGCAGGGCCTCTTTATAATGCCTGGACTTAATAAAGGAGAAATAATTTGAGTTATATAGCTATCTACAACATGTGTACTAGGGTAATCCTCTGTTTCAATTTTCTACTTAGTCCTGTGTATATAGAATGAGACAGCCTTGTAGGTTTAATGCTGCTTCAGTTTTTCCCCTTATAAAGATCTGAGGAAGGTGTCATGTAAGATACCTTTAAGAGGATCAGCTAGTATTATGCAAAATAGGTTTTATATCAGGTCCTCTAAACTGTATATGCAGCACTTAGTGCCCTGTGAATATTTAAGGAACAATTACAGCCTTGCAGAGTATAGAAAATAGATTCAAATTGTCTTCCTTGTCAGTCTTTCCCAGATGCACTGATGGAAGGAGGGTATAATGCTTGCTCTTCTTTTAAGATAAGACTTTTCTTCAGAAGTACTCAAAGGGCTCAGTATCTCTGTGAAGTAAGAAGTATGTCACATGGCTACTTATTAGCCCTGTGACCTTGAGCAAATCACTTAGCCTTTCTGTTTCTTTGTTTCCTCATCTGTGAAATGGGCTGTTCAGATTAGATTCTTTCCAGGCTTAAAACTATCATACCATGTTTCCTCTTTCCTTTTACCAACGAGGAAATTGAGGCAAAGAGATTATCAATAGAATTTGGAGTAGAAAGAGATTGAATTAGAGTCATTTTCTTCAATATTCTTTCCCTCTTCCTTTCTATGGGTGAGTAACTGACGTATTGAAGTGACATATTAAAGTCTGTACAACATTCCTGAGACTCTCTAGCTTAATAAAAGTACTTTCCACTTCAATAGCATTGTACAGTTAAAAAATTACTTCAGATAATTTCTTCCTAGACATTATGTAGTTTAGTTCTCCTCTCATATCTTTCTGGCAGACCCACATTTAACATATATCCAAAACAGGGAGTCTGTCCTGATGTTAAAAAACCTCTAGGGAATGATAATTGAATCTGAGTTTGAATCCTATTTTGATACTTATTAAGAAGACCTAGGTTCATACCCTACCTCTCCTGCTTATTATCTGTGCAACCATGGTCAAATCACTTAAATTTTCTGAGCCTTGTTTTCCTTGACTGTAAATGGATATTATGATGATGATGGTCAGTGGGGTTGCAGGTAAAGAGGAAAAGTCTTATGATTCTAGACCTTAATCATGATTAAGAATGTCATGTCATTAATTGACAAAGCTTGAACTAGAACCTAGATCATCTGTTTCTTAGTGATGATGATGATGATGATGATGATGCTTTGATGTCCAAAAGAAATAATGTATATAAAGTGTTTTTGCATACTTTTAAACAATATATAAGTGAAAATTATTTTAAGGGTAGATTTCTACCTTTATCCCTAGTTAACATAACTATTGAATTATTCAATCAATTAATGGTATCAACTTAGTACAGACAACTCCTCAATAAATTTGGAAAGACTGAAATACTTTGATCATAGAATCAAGACAGATAGCCCCATAGAGGGCTGAGAGAATTACCTTACCTTTAAACCAATATAAATACAGCAAGACAGTTTAAATTGAAAATTCAAGTAACAGACCAGTTGAGGGGTGATAGAATCCAGTTTTGAAAGATTCCTGAGAAGAAACTGACCTTGTAGAGAGAGGACTGAGTTCCTCTCCTTAACTCTTTACCTACAACCCCACTGATCAGAAGAAAACCTGGATTGTCCAGTGAAACAAAGAGGCAATGTGCAGCATCCATATCAGGAACTGAGAGACAAAGTGAGGAGAAACTAGATACAGCAAGAAAAAGAAGCTTCATGACTCTATAAAAACACCAACCCTTAGAATTCAATGGAGGGATATGCCTTAGGGGAATTCCTTAAGGATTCTACAAAGAGAAAAAAGACTTCTAGCAGGACTGATCTTTGAGTTGTTTAAGCTTTGGCCACATGTGACTTCCAAGTTTGAGCCTGTAATCTCTCTAACCAGAAAGCATAGACCCTATTCCCAAGGGAATTTATACGTGCAAAGGGATCACTTGTTTGGAGGAATGTTTCTTGCTCTCCCGCTGTCCTTGCTATGCATCTTTATAAATACCCTTTATCAAAATGAATTATCAAATATTGTCTTTCCATGTAGGAATGTAAACAGTTCAACTTTAGTAAGTCCCTTATGACTTCTCTTTGCTGTTCACCTTTTCATGGTTCTCTTCATTCTTGTGTTTGAAAGTCAAATTTTCTTTTCAGCTCTGGTCTTTTCATCAAGAAAATTTGAAAATCCTCTATTTCATTAAAAGACCATTTTTTCTCCTGAAGTATTATACTCAGTTTTGCTGGGTAGGTGATTCTTGGTTTCAGTCCTAGTTCCTTTGACTTCTGGAATATCCTATTCCATGCCCTTCGATCCCTTAATGTAGAGGCTGCTAGATCTTGTGTTATCCTGATTGTATTTCCACAATACTTGAATTGTTTCTTTCTAGCTGCTTGCAATATTTTCTCTTTCACCTGGGAATTCTGGAATTTGGCCACAATGTTCCTAGGAGTTTCTCTTTTTGGATCTCTTTCATGCGGTGTTCTGTGGATTCCTTGAATATTTATTTTGCCCTCTGGTTCTAGAATCTCAGGGCAGTTTTCCTTGATAATTTCATGGAAGATGATGTCTAGGCTCTTCTTTTGATCATGGTTTTCAGGTAGTCCCAGAATTTTTACATTGTCTCTCCTGAATCTATTTTCCAGGTCAGTTGTTTTTCCAATAAGATATTTCACATTATCTTCCATTGTTCCAATCTTCTTGCTATGTTCTGTGATATCTGTCTTTCTCACAAAGTCCTTAGCGTCCATCTGTGCCATTCTAGTTTTGAAAGAACTATTTTCTTCAGTGAGCTTTTGAATCTCCTTTTCCATTTGGCTAATTCTGCTTTTGAAAGCATTCTTCTCCTCATTGGCTTTTTGAACCTCTTTTGCCAATTGAGTTAGGCTAGTTTTCAAGGTGTTAATTTCTTCAACATTTTTTTGGTTCTCCTTTAGCAGGGAGCTGATCTGCTTTTCATGCTTCTCTTTCATCCCTCTCATTTCTCTTCCCAGTTTTTCCTCCACCTCTCTAGCTTGATTTTCAAAATTCTTTTTGAGCTCTTCCATGGCCTGAGCCCATTGGGTGGGCTGGGACACAGAATCCATGATTTCTGTGTCTTTGCCTGATGGTAAGCATTATTCTTCCTCATCAGAAAGGAAGGGAGGAAATGTCTGTTCTCCAAGAAAGTAGCCTTCAATAGTTTTATTTCTTTTCCCTTTTCTGGGCATTCTCCCCAGCCAGGGAGTTGACCTCTGAATATTCTCCTCACACCCACCTCGCCTCCTGGTCCTCCCAGCCAGCATTTGGGGACTGAGATTCAAATGCTGCTTCCAGCCTTAGGGCTTTTGGCAGGGGCAGGGCTGCTATTCAGTGTGAGAATTAAGTTCAGGTGGTCAGGTTGGGGCAGGGCTGCCTCTCAGGCTCAGTTCCCTCAGGGGATTTATGTACAGACCTTCCACAATGGATCCAGGCTCCCGCCCGCTTGGGGAGTCCCTGTCTGCAGCCACCTCTCAGCTTCTATCTCCTCGGGGGGCCCGAGCCATGGGGGCACCCCACTCCCCTCTCGACCCGCCAAAGAGACTCTCTCACCGACCCCCGTCACCTGTGGGTGGAGGGGCTTTTGCCTCCGCTGGAGATCCCGTCCCTGAAGCCTGCTCGGATCTGTACCTCTCGGAGCCGTGGCCACCGCAGGTCTGGGCTGGGCTCCACGTCTGCAGTGCGACGGACCTTTTGAGAGAGCTTTGCAGGTCCCTCTGTGGGTGGAGGGACCCGCGTGGCCGCTGGAGATCCCGTCCCCGTAGCCTGCTCGGATCTTTTCCTCACAGTGTCGCGGCCACTGCAGGGCTGCCCTCTGCTCCCAGTCCCGGTGCCCAGTCCGCAGAGCGAAGGACCCCCCGCGAGAGGTTTGCAGGTCTCTCCAGAACAGAAATCTCCCTCGCTCCAATATTCCGTGGCCCCTGCGTGCAGAATTCACCATGAGTTGGTCCCCTCTAGCCGTTGTGTGGGTTGTGGGTTCGGAGCTATGTGTATGTGTGTCTTTCTACTCCGCCATTTTGGCTTCGCCTGCAAAATGAATTATCTTAGCACAAAAATCTCCATTCATTTAGGGTTACCTCTAGAGTAGTAATGAAAGAAGCAGTCACTGGCCCTGTCTGCAAAGGAAAGTGGAAGTTGGTAAATAACCCTGAGGGGCTCCTACATGAGTAGGATTTCATTTCATTCTCATAATAACCCTGTGAAAGAGAGAGTCTAGGAGGCAGAACCAAGATGATAAAATAAAGACAGGGACTACCTGAGGCCTCCCTCAAATCCCTCAAAATGTCTTTAAATGATGGCTCTAAATAAGTTCTAGAGCAGCAGAAGCCACACAAAGCAGAGTGAAACAATTTTCCAGAAGACAATTTAAAAGGTCAGCAGTAAAAGTCTGGTGCACACACCAGAATACATCCAACACAGGCCCTGCCCCAGTAAACCCAGGAGCAGAACTTGGGAGCCTGAATCTGAATCAGGAGCAGGAGCAGCATCAACTGCTTTAAGAGTTCTCAGCCCACAGATAATAAGGGGGTCAAATAGAGAGTCAGAAGGAGATTATAGGGTTCTCTTTGCTAGCACTGAAGCAGGACTCTGTTGCTTTTCCCATACTCAGATGCTGGTGGCAGGCTTGGGTGGTACTCCAGTGTGGCAGTCCCAGGGTGAAAAAGAGCACTAGCACACCAGAACTTGTGGTCATAATGGAGCAGGGTCCCTCCTCAAAGTTCCAGGACAAAAATCAGGGCTTGTGGTCACTCAGAGATCGGAGTACAGGCCAAGAGAGTAGTAATCACCTATCCTTAGAGCATACCACCTTGGGAGAACTGAAAACTTACAGGTCCCTACAAGTACGTCTGAAAATTGTTGCACAAAAACCTTGAAGTTTGGGACAATGTGCCCTCCATCCTAGAAGCAGAACCTTATTTTAACAGAGTTAAAAGTCTAGAAAGAAGTTGAAAAAAATGTACAAATAACAGGAAAAAAAATTCTGACCGTAGAAAGTTACTAAGGTGACAAGAAAGATCAAAACACACACTCAGAAGAAAATAACAAAGTCAAAGCTCCTATATCCAAAGCCTCCAAGAAAAATATGAATTGTTCTCAGGTCATGGAAGAGCTCAAAAAGGATTTTGAAAATCAAGTAAGAGAAGTAGAGGAAAAAATGGGAAGAGAAAAGAGAGTGATGCAAGAAGATCATGAAAAAAATGAATCAACAGCTTGGTAAAGGAGACACAAAAGACATTGAAGAAAAACACCTCAAAAAAACAGACTAAGCCAAATGATAAAGAGATCAAAAAAGCCTATGAGGAGAAGAATGTCTTAAAAAGCAGAATTGGTCAAATGAAAAAAAAAAAGACATAAAATTTCCCTGATGAAAAAACTCCTTAAAAAGTAGAATCAGTCAAATGGAAAAGAAGATATGAAACTCACTGAAGAAAATAATACCTCAAAAATTAGAATTGAACAAATGGAAGCTAATGACTTTATGATCAATTAAGAAACATAAAAACAAAACTAAAAGAATTGAAAAAATAGAAGACAATATGAAATATTTCATTGGAAGAACAACTGACTTGGCAAATAGATCCAGGAGAGATGATTTGAAAATTTTTGGAATACCTAAAAGCTATGATAAAAAAAAAGGAACCTAGACATCAGCTTTCAAGAAATTATCAAGGAAAACTGCCCTGATATTCTACAAGCAGAGGGGAAAATAGAAATTTAAAGAGTTCACCAATTACCTCATGAAAGAGATCCCAAAAAGGATACTCCCTGGAAGATTACAGCCAAATTCCAGAGTTCCTAGGCCAAGGAGAAAATATTGCAAGCAGCCAGAAAGAAGCAATTCAAGTATGGTGGAGTCAGGATAACACAAGACTTAGCAGCTTCTGCATGAAAGAATCAGAGTGTTTGGAATATTGTATTCTGGAGGGCAAAGGAGCTGGGATTACAACCAAAAATCACCTATACAGCAAAACTGAGAATAATCCTTCAGGGGGAATAAATGAACATTCAATGAAATAAAGGACTTTCAAGCACTTTTGATGAAAAGACCAGAGCTGAGTAGAAAATTTGATTTTCAAAATACAAGACTCAAGAGACACATAGAAAGGTAAATAGGAAAGGGAAATCATAAGGGACTTAATAAGGTTAAAATGTTTATATTACTGTATGGGAAGATGATACTTGTAACTCATAAGAATTTCTCATTATTTTGGGCAGTTAGAAGGAGTGTATATAAATAGAAGTCAGAGATGTGAATTGAATATGAAGGGATGATATATAAAAAAAATTGAGGCATGAGAGGATTTTGTTCTCAAAGGAAAAGGGAAAGGGAGAAGTAGAATGAGGTAAATCATCTCACATCAAAAAGGCAAGATGGAGGTGGAGGTGAAGAAGAGGGAGATGAGAGGGAGGCAGTGAACATTACTCTCATCAGAATTGGTTCAAAGACGGAATAACATACACACTATTTATGTGTATGTATATAACACATTTATATGTATGTATATAACATATACATTACTCATAGAAATCTATTTTCTCCTACAGGAAAGTAGGAGGGGAGAGGGTAGGAGAAGGGAGTGGTAAAAGAAGGGAGGGCAGACTGAGAAAAGGGGTAGTCAGAAACAAAATACTTTTGAGGAGGGACAGGGTAAAAGTAGAGAGAAAATAGAATAAATGGGGGGATAGGATAGAGGGAAATATAGTTAGCAATAATAACTGTGAAAAAAATTGAAGCAAGTTTCTCTGATAAAGGCCTTATTTCTCGAACATATAAAGAACTGAGTCAAATTTATAAAACTGAGAGCCATTCCCCAGGGATCAAAAAATACAACAGTTTTCAGATGAAGTAATCAAAAGTATGGACATAGGAAAAAATGCTCTAACTCACTATTGATTGGAGAAATGAAAATTAAAACAATTCTGAGGTGCTGCTTTATATCTATTAGATTGGCTAGTATGACAAAAAAGGAAAATGACAAATATTGGAGGGGAGGAGGTATGCACCATTGGTGGAGTTGTGAACTGAATCAACCTTTCTGTAGAGCAGTTTGGAACTATGCCCAAAAGCTTAGCAATACCACTACTAAGTTTGCATCTCAAAAGAGATTTTTTTTTTAAATGAAAAGAACCTATAGATACAAAAGTATTTATAGTAGGTCTTTTCTAGTGGAAACTGAGAAATTGGAAATTGAGGGAATGGCCATTAATTGTGGAATAGCTAAACAACTGTGGTATGTGATTATGATGGAATACTATCATACTATAAGAAATGAAACTCTAAGAAAAACCTGAAAAGACTTACATGAGCTGATGCAAAGTGAAATGTACTGTGTACAAAGTAACAGCAGTATTGTGAGGTGACCAACTTTGAATGACTTAGCTATTCTCAACAATGCAATGATCCAATACAACTCTGAAGGATTTATGAAAAATGCTGTTCAACCCCAGAGAAAGAACTGATGGTGTCTGAATACAAATTAAAGCATGATTTTTTAACTTTATTTTTTTAAAGTAGGTTTTTTTTTGGTGTATGTTTTCTTTCACAACATAACTATTATGGAAATGTTTTGCATGACTACACATGTGTAATCTTTGTTGAATTGCTTACCTTCTCAATTGGCAGGGGGTGGGGAAGGAGGAAGGGAAAGAATTTGGAACTCAAAGTTTTAAAAGCAAATGTTAAACTTTTTTTACACATTACTGGGGAAAAATAAAATATTAAATTTTAAAAAACAGACAGTCTGCATTATCATCTCCATTTTACAGATGGACTTACTAAGAGAAATTAAATGACTTGCTTCATGTCATGTGACAATAATTGGAAAAGCTTGGTCAAGAACCTAGGGCACCTGGCTCTCAGTTTAATTGTCTTCCCTGACCTTTCAGGTAGACCTATTACCTAAAACTGTCTTCAAAACAATAAGACACTGTCCTGATTTTACAGCCTCTAGAGAAAAGTATTTTAGATTTCCATGCTAACTCATTCCAACTCAATCCTCACAATTACTAAGGTATTTTTTTCATGACTCAAATCATCTTTTGATAGGCATACCCTCTAATTTCCTCCTGCTATATCAAAGCATAAGGTGCCTCTCCTTTCCCTGACATATCCTTCTGCCATCTCTTAGCACTTGTGATACCTCAGGAAAGTCACTTATTCATATTGGCCTCAGCTTCATCTGTAACATGAAGGATTTAGACTTGATGACCTCTGAGGTTCCTTTTCACTCAAGTTCTATGATCCTCAAGACCAATGACCTCACAGAATTAGATAATATCAAAGCTGGAAGGAGGCTGGGATAATTTTGCCAGCCTTTAACAGAAATCCTCTGATAAGGCATAATAATACAGATTCCATTTGAAAAATACTAGTACTTGGGGACATACCATCTCAAGACACAGCTCACTCAATTACCCATTTTTAAAGAAGCTTTTTCTTTTATAGACCTAAAATCTGTCTCTTTGCAACTTATACTCAGTACCATTCTATAAGTACCCCTTCTGGGGCCAAACAGAAAAGGCTTAATCTCTGTTCCATTTGATAGCCCTTCATATATTTGAAGCTACTATGCCCCATCAGAGTTCACTATCTTCCAGGAAAAACATCTCCAGTAAGACTTTTGTCCCATAAGAAATGATGAGCAGGTGGACTTCAGAAAAACCTGGAAAAACTTACATGAATTGATGCTGAGTGAAATGAACAGAACCAGGAGAACATTGTACACAATAACAGCAACATTGTACAATAACCAACTTTGATAGTCTTAGCTTCTATTTCTGGATATGGATAGTGTTTTTCATTGTGAGTCTTTTGGAACTCTTAGGTCCTTGGATTACTGAGAAGAGCTAAAGTCTATCAAAGTGAGTCATTGAACAATGTTGCTATTACTGTGCACAATGTTCTCCTGGTTCTGTTCATTTCACATTAATCCACATATGTTCATATTTATATAGAATACATGGGGATTCTTATCTTGATTCTATGCAAGATGACTAAAACAGCAAAAGATTTCACTAAGGTGCAACATAGCCTGTTGGAGAGAGGGCAGGCCTTGGACTAAGGAAGAAATAGATTCACCTCTGATACATCCTCACTGTACAATCCTGGGTAAGTGACTTAACTTCTCATTGTCCAAGGAAGCTAAGACTAGAATATGCAGCCTAGGCACAGATTGGCTTTGATTGAGGGAGTTTCTGCCTCAGGAATTCTTTATATCAATGAAATTACAGGTTGAATCCAATAAAATAAATTATTACTCTAACTTTTTGGACTGTCAAACCACACCCATGTTGAAATTTCAGTCTACTCAAAACTTCAACAAACTGCTGTCCCATTGCCCCTCATCCTTGATAATAACTCTTTTTTTTGGTAACACCTAGACATCAGTTACATTTCTTTCAATCCATTGTAGGCTCTGTCTGAGAAAATCTTGGGAGTGATTTAGTGAACAAATTGCAAAGCATCTGAAAAGAAAAAGTAATATCTGTGAGAAACTGATATGAGTCAAAATACCTTCATTTTAGTTTCACTAGAATTACCAGAATATTAGTTGTGGAGGCAGACCTCCAGCCTCATCTCGTCCAACTCTTTAATTTTTAAAATGAGGAAATGGACTTGCCAGTGATCATACAAAGTACTACCAGCAGAGATAGGGTTTGAACTAAGCTGTCTTGACTGCCAGTCCATTGCTGCTTTTACACCATGTCTACTGCTTAGTTGTGAGAAGGATGGAAGTCATTTAAGTACCTCAGCCTGAGTATCCTCATCTGTAAAATGGGAATATTACTGTAAATAAAAACCACTATTAATATTGGGAATATGGTAACACCCAGAAAAAGGCAACATACACTTCTGAGAAGTCTTGCCTCTCTTAAGGGGCACTAAAGAGCAGTATTTAGAGCTGAAGTTCAATGAAACTAAGCCTCTTTCCAGTCAACCAGGAATCACATAACTTTTAGTGGAATGCTCTGGCTGTCTCTTCTTAACCCAGCTCCAATAGAATTGTTTTCTATTACTTGTTTTTTCTTACATGTTCATTTGGGAAAATCTTTCCTTTTTAGACTCAGTCTGCTTCCTATATCTTTTCCCTACAAAATCATCTTTTTTAAAATCATCCCTCAGTCTCCAAAAATTTATATGAATTCTAATTCTTCTAAGTTTTAACTTCATAAAATGGTTATATGCAAATAAGCAGAGGGGCCACAGTGCTGTACAATCTTACATCCTCAACATGGTCCTCCAAACAATTTTGTATCCTTGATCTGTATTCTTTGTATTCATAATTGATCAGTTTTTAATAAATAAAAGTTTTTTTTCTGTCTGTTTAAATGAAGGGTTCTTAACTGTGTGTTAATGACCCCACTAGTGAAACCTAGAGATCTCTTCTTAGAATAATATTTAAAGACGCAAAATGAAATACGTAAAGATCCAAAGGAAATAAATTATAATGAAATACACTTATAAAAATGCTTTAAAAAAAAACAAGTTCAAAGAACCCAGGTTAATCCCAATGCTTTAATATTGTAAGGATGACCATCAATTGTAAAAGACTTAGATGGTCTGATCAATACAACCATTCAAGCCAATTCCAAAGGACCCATGATAAAAAATGCTATCTATCTCCTGAGAGAGAACTAATGAACTCTAAGAACATATTGAAGCATACTTTTTAAAAACTTTGCTTATTTTTCTTGTTTTCATGTGTGTTTTCTTCTTAAAAAATTAATCTATTTTTAATTTTCAGCATTCACTTTTATAAGATTTTTAGTTCTAAATTTTCCTCTTCCTTTCTCTCCTCCCTCCCCAAGATGGCATGCAATCTGATATAGGGTATATATATGCAGTCATATTAAATATATTTCCACATTAGTTATGTTATAAAGAAGAATCAGAACCAAAAGGAAGAACCACTAGAAAGAAAAATGGAAAATAGTCTGCTTTGTTCTGCGTTCAGAGTCCATAGTTCTTTCTCTGGATGTGGGTAGCATTTTCCATCATGAGTCTTTTGGAATTATCTACTTCTTAGCCAGTACCAAGTAGTTTTGATGATTACTGCTTTATAATACAGTTTTAGATCTGGTACAGCTAGGGTATGTGCATTTTCTTTTGCAACATGACTAATACAGAAATATGTTTTACATGACTTCACATGTATAATCAATTTTATATTGCTTGCCTTCTCAAAGGGTGGGAAAGAGGGAGAGAATTTAAAACTCAAAACTTAAAAAAAAAGTTTTAAAATTTTACATGTAATTGGGAAATATTTAGCAAAATCAAAATATATTTAAAAAAAGAACCAAAGCTTTGAATCATAAAACTGTTCACATACAAGAGGGGGATCATCCTATATCTTTCACAAGGTGATTTGAGTCTTTATTTTTATGCCACAGTTAATTTTCTGTCCATAACTATTCAAATTTCATCAGGAAAACTATGTTTCTTCATACATATATTTAGGTTTTTTTCAGTTAAAATAAAAGTTGTTTTTTCTATACCTTTTAGGCATTAGGATGACCACCTTTTAGCAGTATCAATATCTTACATCTTTTAAGAGTTTATTTCAGTCTTTTCCTTTGCACAAAAGTACATTTTCTGCTCCTTTCAGCACTAAACTACTCCATATAAAAAGGGCCTTTAAAGGGTCAGTACAATACATGCTATCACAAGGTATTCTGAGGAATAAATGAAATAATGTATCTGAATCTTCTTTTTAATGATAAGATATCACATCCATGTGAACTATGATAAGGTCATTTTCAGTCCTGATATTGTCTAGTTTTCTACTGATGAGGAAGATGAAATTCAGGTACATCTTTCCCCCATCAATACCCCAATAAGGTGTCATAGGTAAATTAGTTCTGTCGTATGTTCAGAAAGATTCCCTTTGCCAGTGAAAAACAGGATTTGCTGAGTAAGGTAGAGACTGAGTAAAAGGAAATGTCACCCCAGAGGTAATACAGCCTGAGGGCTTGTTATACTTCATGCAGTAAAACATCAAATTTTTTTTTTTATATATGTCAAATTTTTTCAAACTCTTGTGCTGTGAAGCTGGTTATGTTGTTGATTTCCTCAAGCACTCCAGAAAGCCGACTTTCTGAAGTGATTAGCTTATCAATAGCTTTCAGTTTACAAAGGGTGTGAGGAAAACCTATTTATAGCAATAATTGAGAACAGAGATTCTAAGATTATTGAATCATAGATCTAGGACTGGAATGGACTACAATGGCTTCATTAAGAGGATTTCTAGTATTCCAGGAAATTTCATGGTGGAGGAGGATAAGGGAGATTTTAAGACTCAAGGTCCTTAGTATATAAGATGTTAGGACCCTATCCCATGTGTATATGTGTATAAAACCTGACAGACCCCAGGTTTCAATTCTCTGACTGAGAAGAGTGGCACAGGGATGGAACCGTGTAAAAAATGTGTCATATGTACTCAGCACAGCCTTTCCCAGTCAGGCACAGTCACACCAGTACAAGCGCTCTGTTCCCTCAGAGATTTTGTCTGGGTGATTCCTGCATATACCAGGGGAGTTACAGAGTAGGGGATGGTATAGGGGAAAGTAAGCCTTGGGAAAGAGAAGCCATAGTGAGGAGGGTCACTAAAGATTGTAGCCAATGAGTTTTCAGATATTGGAATTCTAGGACCCTTGCTGAGAAATCTCTACCTAAGGCTGCCAAGTCTTTAGGAGCAAAAATCTTTAGCTCTAGCATATGAAATTATGAAATGTTACTGCAGGAGAGAACACTACAATGAGCAGAAGAGAATATCACATTTACTAGAGCAAGTGGGGGAAGCACAGAGGAGTGGATAATGTCTTAGGGTTAGTTTCCTCATCTGAGGCAGCCAGGGTCACACAACTAGTCTGAAGCTGAAATTGAACTAAGGTCTTCCTGACTCCATCCATTGGGCTAACTCGTTGCCCCATTCTTATGTGTATCTTTCTGTAAATCACAGATCTCCAATCTAGAAGGGACCTACAAGACCACCTTGTCAAGCTTCCCCTCCACCACTGTCCCCCTGCCTTTTACATATGAGAAAACTGAGGGCTACTAAAGGAAGTAAGTAGTAAACCTAGAATTCAGTCTGCTGACTACAAACCCCAATTACTTTCCACTGTGCTACTTACTACAAGGAATATAGTAGTCTCCCTGACCCACTAAACCAGTGATATCAAACTCAAATAGAAACTAATCAATACATAAGGATCCTTGCTGATGGTGTATTGACATTTTAAAATGTAATATTATCTGTGATTAATGTAATTTTATTCATTTTGTTAAACATTTTCCAACTACTTATCTCATTCAGTGACAGTAGAGAGCATCGTGGACCACCTTCTGCCCCACCAAGTTTTTGTATCTGCTCTAAACAAATGAGCCCCAAGGAAGGTCAAAACCTCTGAAACATCCTGTGAGAGTAAAATATGAAATAATACCACTTTTTCCCACCAGTGGGAAATTTGAAAATTAACTAGTCACCATTTCCACATTGTCTTCTGCCACCCCTGTTCATCATGAGTGAGCACCAGTCCTGAACTTTGACCTATAACTCTGGTCCAAGCTTTCCAATCCCTATTTCTAGCTCCTGGTCCTGGTTCATGGTAATAAGGACCTTATATCCATCCAGGACCCCAGCAGCCTCCTCTATGTCTATCAGCCCTGAGACTCCTTTTTTTTTTTTTTAAGTATCTTTCCTCAGTTAAGTTTTCTTGCTTTACTTTCTCTCTCTCTCTGTTCCTGTCATGTACTGTGTATGATGCTTTGCCTCCCAGACAGCCAAGACAGTTCTAGTGCTACAAACAACCCCAGCAGTCAAACCTATGTTTTAAACTTTGACTTAGGGTATTTAGAACACAAGGCATTGGTGGGACTCTCTCTACTTCTCTCCAACATCAGAACTGTAACTAGGGACCCTGTCACTGTCTTTTGCCATACTAGACCTTTATCCTGAACCTTCCTAAATCTGAATTTAGGCAACTATACTGCCTTTTCAAGGTATATAATTGCTATTCTAGAGATGGAAGTGTGTCCATTAACCAACTATAGCACAATCCCCTTCTCATTGTACAGATGAGAAAATTGAGGCTGGGAAAAGTTGAATTTGAAGTCACATAGCTAAGGCCTGAGGTGGGATTTAAATCTAGGTCTTCTTGACTCCAGGTCTCGTACTGTATCTATTAGTTGTTTCTGAAACATTTCGTGAACAGCAGGACAACGTTTAGGCTGACCCTCTGTTATCCCTTGTTCTTACTACATAATTAACCCATCTCCTTGGTTGGCTATTCTTGGTCATGTCCTGTATGCTGCTCCTCTTGTGAAAGCTATTAGTGGTACTATATAGTGTCTTTGCCATTGCCCCTTGAAGCATTCACAATTTTGATTTCTCTAAGATTATACTGTGTCATCATTCATGGCTAGGCTCCATTACTAGAATTTTTTAAAGTTGGGACCTATAATTTCAACAGTTTAAGGAGCTCTATCAAAGTAGAGGAACAACTATTCTGAAATTGATACTTTCAGAGTTACCTGAGTAACTACGAGGTTCAATAACTTGCCTAGGGTGTCTCAACCAATATTTGTCTGATAATTCAGGTCTTTCTGATTCTGAAGACTTCTTTCTGTCCAGTGTATAGCATTGTTTCCCCGAGAGAATAGTGGTGTTAAAAAGATGGGCTTTTATGACAGAAAGAAGCTTTAGATCATTATTCCCAAATGAATTCCAGCTCACAACATTCCATTTATTTAATTCTGGAATCTAGCCAATGTCCATTCTCTCTCTTTTTCTCCATGTATATATACATATACATATGTGTGTGCATGTGTGGGTGTATGTATGTATATGTGTATTTATATATTTATATGCAATGTATACATGCAAACGTGTACATATGTGCGTTTGTTCTTTGTTGCCGAAGAAGACTATTGTACATACACACATATACACACATATACATATACACACAGGTATATATTATATATGTGTGTCGGCATACACACAAATGTGTTAAATCAGGGGTCAGCAAACTACAGCCCATTGTCAAAATCTGACCCAGTGCCTGCTTTTGTATGACCTGAAAGCTAAGAACAGGTTTTTTTTAATTTTCAAATTAAAATTTTACTGTATTTAAAATGAAAAAAAAAATTTTCAGCTCATTTTTTCTGCCAAAAAACAAGCAGTGGACCTGATTCATCCCTGAGACAATACTATCCACCACCACTACACACACTAATTCAATGAGTTTCCATCCAGTTCAATTCTGCATTTCCAAGTTTTAAAAAATATATATGCCTCTAAAATTAAATTCTGCAAAATGCATCTATATTTTTAAAGGATTGAATTAGACAATATTAATCTATTGCTTATATTTTTGCCTCTATGACAATTTGCATAATAAAAAGAAGAATTTTCATATCTCATAGCAGACAGGGCTCATATGTAGGTGCTGACCAGAACTACATTTGAACTAAGAACAACACAAAGCAAAAAACATTTTTAGGGTTGTTTCTAGGTCTTTTAATCATTTTTCTTTAAATTTTATTGATATGTTTTGATTTTAAATTACAAATATTTGTAAATTACCCCTACTTCTGAGAAGCGAAACAAGCAAAATTAACAATACAGAGACGTCATCTGCAAGATCATGAAACATTTTGTATCTTTAGCATCAATCTCATTTCTCTATTTAAAAAAAAATTAACAGAAATCTATTTTCTATTCCTTTCACCCGCTATGTCATCGGGAAAAAAAGAGAAAAGAAAAAGACTCCCTTTTTAGATATACATAGTCAAGGAAAACTAATCCCTTCATTAGCTATATATATATATATATATGTATATATATATATATATGCATGTATATGTGTGTGTGTATAAATATATAAAAATATTTGTGTGTATAAATATATAAGATATTTATGCAAATGTATATGTGCATGTATTTATATCTAATCATTTTTTACTCCAAATCCATCACATCTCTTGCAGAAGGTTGAAAATATATTTTGTCTTCAATCTTCTGGAATCATGAATGGTCATCACATTGATTAAAGCTCATAAAGCCTTCAAAGTTGTTGTGTCTTTACAATGTAGTGGTTATTATATAAATTATTCTTCTGACTCTTCTTGCTTTACTCTCATTAGTCCCTCTAAGCCTTTACCTGACTCTTGGAAATTATCTATGTCAGAAATCCAGCAAAGCTATGCTCAGGGGCCAAATGAAGACCCAGGAGATAAGAATGGTTTGTCATTAACAATATTTTCCTACTACTCTTAAAACCACAAAAAAATTAATAGTAGGCTTAGATTTGATCTGTGGATCATAGTTTGATGATCCCTGATTAATTCCTCTTGTCTTACAGCACAATGACATTCCATCATATTAAGAGGTCACAATTTGTTTGGCTTTTTTCCAATTGATGAGCATCCCTTTAGTTTTCAGAGCTTTGTTTTGTTTTAATTTTTTTGCCACCACAAAAAGAGTTGCTATACATAGTTTTGTACATATGCAGGGCCCTTCCCCCTTTATTTGATCTCTTTTGGGTATGCCTTAGTAATGGTATAGCTGGGTCAAAAGGCATGCACTGTTTGCAACTGTTCTGTGTAGAATTCAAATTCCTTTCTAAAATGGTTGTACCCATTCACAGGTCTACCAATCATGCATTAGTATACCTGTTTTCATATGGGTCCTCCAACATTTGTTATGTTTCTTTCTGTTAGCCTTAACACTATGATAGGGATGAGTTAGCAGTTCATTTTTTTAAATTTGCATTTCTCTAATTAACAGTGATTTGGAGCATTTTTCCATATAGCTGTAAATAACCTGAATTTCTTCTCTTGAAATCACATCCTTAGACTATTTGTCAGGTGGGGAATGGCTCTTTTTCTTAAAAGCTGAAATCAGTTCCTTATATGTCTCAGAAATGAGAACTTTATCAGAGAAACTTGCTGCAAGGATATTTTTTCCAGTTAATTGTTTCCCTTTGAATCTTAGCTTTACTAGAATTTTTTTTTTTAATATGTAAGACCTTCGTAACTTTACTTAATACAAAGTATCCATTTTATGGGTATCTAGGTGGCACAGTAGCTAGAGTGCCAGGTCTGAAGTCAGGAAGTTTCATCGTCCTGAGTTCAAATCTGGCCTCAGACACTTACTAGCTGTGTGGCCCTGGACAAGTCACTTACCCCTGTTTGCCTCAGTTTCCTCACCTGTAAAATGAGTTGGAGAAGGAAATGCAAACTACTCCAGTATCTCTCCCAAGAAAACTCCAAATGGGGTCACAAATAGTCAAAAACAATTGCACAACAACAAAAAATTCATTTTATCTTCTGTTTGTTCTCTATCCCATGTTTGGTGATGTATTTTTCTCTTCTCCATAGATTTCATAGGTAAATTTTTCCATGGGATTAAATTGACACAAGGGCTTTAGGGTCAAACTGTTACATACAAAGCTACCTACAACTCTCTATCTTGCTCCTGCTTCTGGAGGTATAGAGACTTTGCACACCTGGATGTAGAATTGAATAGGTGTGAGTTGCAAGGTAACAACTCTGCATAGCTGTTATTAGCATTTCAAAAGGCTGTCTGCCAGGCTGTGAGACTGCTTTCACACTCTTTTAAATCTCTTTTCACACATCTCTGCCCCAAGCTTTTATCACCTACACTGGGAATTGAAAAACTGTGAATTCCACAACTAATAGCTCAGAGCATACCTGTCATTAGCATTTTTAAGGTGTCAAAGGTACCTGTAAGAAATGTTTGTTTGTACAAAATGCTGTTTGAGTGTTTTGAGGCTTTAGTAAAGGCCATTTGTGCAACATGTTGAGAAGATGTTTTGAGGATTTCCCTGATTTGTCAGACATGAGGGGATGCTCATGCTCAAGGAGCATATGTAATTTTAATTTGTAATATTCCTATATTAATGGGAAAACATGTTGGTGCCTTTCAACACTAGTAGCATATAATCCATCCTACTATTTCTGCCCTCAAAACATTCAAATATTAATTTGACCTCTAGGAGAAATACTACCTAAAATTTCTCCACAGACAGGGCTTGACACTGGGAGTTCAATTAGCTGACTTGTTGGTATAGCTTTAGAGTAGAAAGAAAGTGGAATTTTGAGTCAGAGGAGCTGGATTCAAATCCAAGAGCTACCACCTGTTGATAGAGTGCTATGTCTGCGGTTGGAAAGTCCTGAGTTCAAATTCGGTCTCAGAAACTAGCAGTCTAGCTCTCAACAAGTCACTTAATCTCTGCTTAAGCTTCTTCAGTTATAAAATGGAGAATGTAATAACATCTAACTCCCAAGCACTTAACACAGTACCTGGAACATACTGATCCCTTCCCTGCCCCCTCTACTTCCTTTCTTTTCCCTTCCCTCTTCTCTTCCTCTTTCCTTCCCTTTCCTCTTCCTTTGCCTTCCGCAGACCATCTTTGCCAAGAAAACTCCCAAATGGAGCCATGACTGAAAAATGACTGAACCACAACCAAATGTTTAAGAGCTCTACACTAGAAATGTTAGCACTAATTGCCATCATCGTCATGCTACCCACAATCGCCTTGGAGTTACTATCCTTTTAGTCTATTTCTTCTTCAATATACTCTCACTGAAGCTGGTTTCTGGCAATGATTTATGACTCGATGGAGTATTGGGGCTATGGAGTCATCTCAAAGACATGTCAAAGTGGATTGAAGTTGTGGTAGAACAGAACATGGTGACATGGCAGTAATAATTAACCGATGTGTGATGGATAGAATTGGTCAAATTTCCCCCAGAGGGAAGAGGGAAGACATGTAGATAGAAACAGCTTTATAAGTCCATTAAGTCCTGTCAAAAGAACTGTACAACTGTTATCTTTATCTGAGCAGCTCATGACTAGTGTACTCACTAGTGGTGACTGGGTCTGCTTATCCTAGATTGATACATCCGTACATCCATCTATCTGCCTCAGTGTAAAGCCCTAAAGACCCTAACTACTTTAGGTCACTGAGAATCAAACCGAGAACTTCTAAGATAGGTTAGATGCCTAGACTATTGGTTGGTTCACTTCCTGGAACTAGTACCGATATTTTTATTCCTATGGGACAGTGGGACAGAGAACATGTATTATCGGTATCCCTTGCCCACTAGGTCTCTTTATATTTATCATCAAACCTTGTAATTAAATCAGCTGAGTGTGTGGATCTGTCTTCTTATCCTTTAAAACTCAATTAGAACTGGTAGAGTGATCTTAGGGCTTATGCTAACCATACTACCATACTAAGCATACAAACATAAACATATATTAATTCCACAGTTATATATCACAGATTATTAGGTAAATCTTTCCATAAATTTACTCAATCTTTCTTCAATTCATGATTCTAAATCTTTTATGGCTCTTAATCTGTTGTGACATATTATTGTGAAGATTACTGATGACTCATCCAGTTACTACATGCTGAAATACTATAATTTCTGAGATTATACTATGTCTCATAGGGTTATAGTATTTGAAATTTGGAAAAAAGGGAACCTATAGCCACTTTGTCTATGTTTTGCCATTTATAGAGGCAGCTGAGGGGTACAGTTAAAAGAAACTGGAGTCAGAATCAGGAAGATCTGAATTTGATTCTTGCCTCAGACACTTCCTGTGTGACCCTGGACAAATCACTTAACTTCTCTCAGTCTCTCTAAAATTCTCAAATGCAAGCCCATTACATAGATTTCTTATATGTCTTGATGAGGCACCATGGTGTAATCTAGACAGATCTGGATTCAAGGCCTCGTTCTGACACAAACTGAATGTATGACCCTCATCAATTAACTTCTCATTGCTCCAGGTAGCTCTCTCTCTAAGACTATAGGTTGGAGAAAATGATCTGACTTGTCTCAGATAGAGGGAGTTACCTTAACTAGGGAATTTCTTATATTAAAGAAATCACAGGTTCAGTTTTTATCCCCAGGGTAAAGAGAATAAATTACCTAACCATTTCAAAGACCAAATTGCAACAACAACTTTCATTTGTATAACACTTTGGATTGAAAAAGACTTGCAGATACTTACCTCATTGAACTTTAGCAACTCTTAGGCAGGGCATGTATTAGTATACTTGAAGACATTAGGAACCAACCCTTCTGAGGTTAAGAGCAACTAAATGACTTGCCTATGGCCATATTTCAGAGTCTTTCAAATTGAGGTTGATTTTTTTTTCCTGAATCCCTAGGTTCATTTTTATTACACCCTAATACTTCTAATAACACTATAGGAGGAGAACAGATAGAGCTTAAAATTCATGGAAATGAATTTGTATTATCTGGTTATTATCATCATCAAAAATTGTTGATTATATTAAAGTACAGATCAGCACTGTTAGAGATAGATTAAACATTATAGATTTATATCTAGAAGGGCTCATAAGTACATCTACTCTAGCTGCTTTTATAGATGGGGAAATGAGGACCCAGAGAGAAGGAATATTTTGACCAAGATGAAACAACTACAAAATGACAAAAGTGGAACTCAAATCCAACTCCTCTAGTTCCAAATTAAGCTTATTTTGTGGAATTCTCCTAATCTTTGTGCTTTAAGGACTTGTTGAAAGTCCTTACAGTTACTTAGGGCAGTTAGGTGGTACAGTGGATAGAGCACCAGTGCAGGAGGCAGGGGGACCTGAGTTCAAATCTCACCTCAGACACTTGACACTCACTAGCTGTGGGACCTTGAGCAAGTCACTTAACCCCAATTGCCTCATCCTGGGTCATCTCCAGTCATCCTGATGAATATCTGGTCACTGGATTCAGATGGCTCTGGAGGAGAAGTGAGGCTGGTGACCTGCACAGCCCTCCCTCACTCAGAACAAAGTCAAGTGCAAGTCATGTTATCATTTCTCTGATGGCAGGGTCTTCTTTGACAAGGAAGGAGGAACAAACACTACAGCTACTTATTCTGTAGCAGAGGCTACTGAAAAGACTTGAGTGAATGAATGGAGTATTCATTAAGTACTTACCAAGCACTGCGATAAGGAGTAAGGTATACAAATAAAAGCAAATAAGAAAGTCCCTGCCCTCAAGGAACTTTCTACCAAGTGTTTTGCATAGGGAAGTCAGAAAGACTAAAGACTGGAACCACTGGGCAAACAATTAGCATGACCTCTCTGTGAATGATACTATTGATCTGATTACTTTTCTCTGGTTTAGAATTGGAAAGTAGGGAAGAGGTTAGAATACATGCTCACGAACAGCCATTTCCGAAAAAGAAACAAACAAAAACCCTTAGAACATGCATTTAGGATTAGGTTATTCAAGCCAAGGTTTGAATAAAACAGCATAGAAATATGAGAGTATGTTTGAAACAAGGAGGGGAAAAAAATGGGTGCTTCAATGATGTTTCTCTGAAATGAACAGCAGAGATGAGTCTGATGCTAATTTTAATAAGAGCTCCCGAATATGAGAACGAAAAAAAGATCATTGTGAAAAGTAAAATAGGGGCCTGCATCAGAAAACCTGAGGGGATTCTTGCAGCTTCATGAGTTACAGTATTAAAAACATGCTCTTTTTCTGTATGTTAACAGAATTGGCCTTAGAAGACTTGCCTGCCTCCTGGAAAGGCATCCCATTTCACCCCCTATAGAATCAAGTACTTAGGATCTGATTTTCAAATTCCCCCCTTTTGCATTTGCATGGATGTTTTGCATTTGTTTGCTGCTTGCATCTGCTTCCAAACAATGAGCAGTAATTTTAAACCTGTTTAGCACTCATTTAACCCAGATATTTCTTTTGTGACCGTTTCACATGCATCTGGGATTCAGTGCGAAGAGGTTTTCCAAGAACAAAACAAGTGCAAATGGTGTTAACCAGCAGCTGCAAGAAAGGACCTTCAGAATCAAGAGGAAACCCTGGGTGAAGTGTGCAAGCACCCTTGCTTAAAAAGCATTCTGGGGTATATGATGTGCAAAAGGGGTACATGGCATCGTAGATATAATCCCATTGTCGCCCATGATTGTCATTTCACTAAATAGAGGCTATTTGAAGTTCAGTCCATCTATCTGGAACAGGCATTATGGTCTAATGGTTAGAGAACTGGATTTGGGTTCTAATCTTGCCTCAGACAGTAGCCATGTGACTCCTGGTAAATCACTTAACCTCTCACCTCCATTTCCTCAGCTATAAAATGGGGATTATAACGGTAGCTACCTCAAAGGATTGTGGTTAGAATCAAATGAGATAATATATATGAAGTCTTTGCAAACCATAATAGCCTCCACAAATGTGAACTATTATTATCTAGGTTAGTACTGAATGAAAGAAATAACAACAGTGATAATCCAAGAAATCACTTGAAAGGAAATTAAATGCCTACCCCATCATTCTGAATTGGTTAGGTAGCCTTTAGTATCACAGGATGCTTTTCATGAAAGCTAATGCATAGCTACTAGCTGCTCAGGACCTAAAGATAAATTGTCTGTGGTACTTTTTTCTTTTCTTTTTTGTTTCTGTTTGATTTATACTGGCTAATGATAACTTCATTGTTACAGACAAGAGAGCAGGGTTTTCTGGAGCAGAGAAGTAAGTTGCAGACTGGATCTGATGTCATTATTAAAACAAGAGCAACAAAAAACTTTAGCTTACTCTGCATTATTCTACTAAATTGTAATGTTGCGAGGAGGGGTTGTCTCATTTATGGATTTGTAGTTCCAGGACCTAGCATAACACATAGAAAATAGTGGCACTTAATATATACTTGCAGATTGATTTATGTGTCCCTTAATGCCAAACACACTGAGGGATATACATCATAGGCATTTAATAAATGTTTAATGAATGAATGCTATTTTGAAGTGTTTCAAAAATAAACTTCCTGAAAGTGTGGTCACTTTCAGGTTCATTATTTGTTACTTTGTTGTTTTGACAGTCTTTTAATCTAGCTGCCCAAATATCTGTTTTCTTTCCTCCTCTTCACCCCCCAACCTTATAGACCACTGGGCTATTTTGTAATTCTTTGCACCATAGCAAAGTAGGCATTTGACTTGTATTCAAACTGACCTAGATTGAGAATACTTCAATTGAAGATCAACTGTTCAAGTGGATAGTCACACAGTAGGTCCTGAATATATACTTGTTGAATGGGTGAATGAATTAAATATCTTCTGGTAGACACAATGTATACGAAATAATATGCTGTATTCATGAGTTAGATAATGGTGGGTGATGGGCAGCTAGGTGGTGCAGTGGATAGAGCACCACTGCAAGAGTCAGGAGGACTTGGGTTCAAATGTCACCTCAGACACTTGACACTCACTAGCTGTGGGACCTTGAGCAAGTCATTTAACCCCAACTGCCTCATCCTGGGTCATCTCCAGTCATCCTGATGAATATCTGATCACTGGATTCAGATGGCTCTGGAGGAGAAGTGAGGCTGGTGACCTGCACAGCCCTCCTTCACTCAAAACAAAGTCAAGTGCAAATCTTGTCATCATTTCTCTGATGGCAGGGTCTTCTTTGGCAAGGAAGGACGAACATACACACAATGGTAGGTGATACTGTCTGAAAAATATTTTAGTGTAAATATACCATGGACAGTAAAGCTGAAGAGACTTGAAAGGGAAGATAATTGTTCAGAATTTGATAGGACTGTTGCAATTAGTTATTAATCACAGTTTTTACAGTACTTGCTAAAATAACAAAAAAGAAAATCTGTTTGGACTACTGCCCTGTCCAGTCTCAATCCATTTCCTCATATTCTTTAATGACAGCCATGAAATACTACCTCAGAGCAACTAAAAAGCTAGGAGCTCCAAATATTTTTTGTCATTTATTATTTCATTTAGCTATTTAAAAATTATTTATCTCTTTATTACTATATTATTTAGGTGTTTCCCCTTTCCCTTTCTGCTCCCTGCCTTCATTTCCTATCAGATTTCTCTTTTCTCTGCAGGAAGGCACTTCTTTAGATTATTAAAATTCCTTTGTATGTAAACATGTAAGTTATATGAATTTTATAGTACATTCTCAGGATCAGGAAAAGCAACAGATTATACACCTATTTAAAGTCTTTTCAACTTGGCTGGATTTCTGAGTGCTTGTACTCCATTTGTATTGCCTTCCAGAAGGCTGGTCAGAGTAAGGCATGATCTCAGAAGAATTAAAGTTATTAATAACCCTGAGATCGGTGGAATGACATATGGTGGGTATGAGTAGGCTGCCATACTACTGACATGTGACAGTGTGGTATGGAAGATGTTAAGAATAGCTATAAACAGAAAAAACATTAGCTGATTATTTAGCAAGAATAAGGGAAAACAAATACACAGTCTGGATGGTATACTGCTACCCCTGACACACTAAGAGAACAAGAGTATGTTCGGTAGATGTGGGAAATTTATGGGAAAACAGGAACAAGAATTAAATAACAGGAAAATGTGGAGAAGCTGCAACCTACATTCATAAAAGAAATACCCATACTAATAAAATCATAATTGCAATAATTGATTGGTTATGTCAAGCAATTGGAGAAACATCTGAGCATTAGTTTTCTAACAAGCTTAAGGAAAGAAGATGAGGTCTGAAGAAAGAAAATAGGAAAAAAGGAGGTTTCTAATAAGAGTTTAAACTGAAAAATAAGCGGAAGTCCTGTAATTAGGAACCTCATTAGATCTATCATTTTGTAGGTACATGCATTCCCTATGTTTATTCTGATGACAGGTCCCTCTACAATCGTAATAAGTAGTTGCAAGTGTGCTTCAGCCAAAATGTTCATCTCCTTTTGACTATTTGGTGATGAGGCTCTCTGAATTCTCTGAAATGGACTGGACCTCAAATAATAGAACTGCAGTTAATTTGGGGGCCCATAGTAGAGATCTTTCTAGCTTGTGGGACCTGATATCATTTGTGCTCCAGTAATATAGCTTTAAGAAATCCCATTGGAGTAAGGCGTCAGTGGATAAATATAGGGCCTCTGAGTTGAAAAATAAAACTGCATACAAAATCATGAGGAATTAACATGATGAATTAGCAGCATCCTTTTGATGTAAATGAGGAAAAGTGATAGAACAGAGGAAAAGAAAGCACTCATTGGCCCAAGATCACAGAATGATCAAACAGAGAGGCCCTTTAGTCTCTCTTTTCGTAAATTATGCAACTGCAAGAGCTTTCATAAGTCAAACCCCCTTATGATTAATATTGCCACACCCCAAATCACCGTGTGGTACAAAGGGTGGTGAGGCCCTAACTGATGATTCCCTTACCATAGTTCAAATACAAATCAGACATGGCCAGATTGCAGATTAAGAAAAGAATTTAGAAGCCCCTTAAAATTAATTGAAACTGAGTTTTACCTAGATCTTGAAAAATGCATCTTAAGCACAACAGGGAGAAGCAGACAAAAGATTATCCTTGTGTGTTTACATTTCTTTAGGCTGAGTCCCTGGATCAAGCCTACAGCTTCCTTTTCAATATTTTTCACTACTTTCTTTCTCTCTTCTGCAAAGTTCTTCAATTTGAATAAGGTCTAGGGTAGGGGTGGGGAACTTGTGGCCTTGAGGCCACATGTGGCTCTGTAGGTCCTCAAATCCAGATTGGATTCAGACAAAGGGCTACAGCTGAGGACCCAGAGGGTCACATGTGGCCTCTAGGTCACAGGTTCCCTGTTCCTTTTCTAGGGTGATAATGACTGTTTGGGTCAAATTTTTCTACACAAAATCTTTCATTATTCAGTCTTGGACCTAGTCTTTCCTTTCCATTTGAACTGCTATCACTCTAGTTAAGGATTTCGCACATGCCTAGATTACTGGATTAGGTTCCTATCTGCTCTTACCCCTTCAAGTGTTTCCTTAAACACTTATGACCACACTAATCATCCTTACATGCTAATTTTATCATGTTATTCATTATTGCAAAACACTATAATGACTTATTATCTAAAAGATACACTGGCACGGGGGATGAAATGTTAGACTTTGAACTAGGAAGTCTTGGGTCCCAATCCCTCTTCAGATACTTGTACTAGCTTTATGATAAGGGAAGTCACTTCATCTCATCTCAGTTTGCCTATCTGCAAAATTGAGAAATTAATACCACCTACTTCACAGGTCTTTTTTTTTTTTTTAATGAGGATCTAAGAAGAGAATTTTACCAACCTTAAAGCACTATATAAAAGCTAGCTATTATTATAACTACATTAAGTCCAAATTCCTCCACCTGGTTTTCAAGGCCCTTCAAAATGTGGCTCCATATGACCTAATCAACTTTATTACAGAGAAAGAAAGGAAGAAAGAAAGAAAGAAAGAAAGAAAGAAAGAAAGAAAGAAAGAAAGAAAGAAAGAGAGAGAGAGAGAAAGAAAGAAAAAGAAAGAAAGAAAGAAAGAAAGAAAGAAAGAAAGAAAGAAAGAAAGAAAGAAAGAAAGAAGGAAGGAAGGAAGGAAGGAAGGAAGGAAGGAAGGAAGGAAGGAAGGAAGGAAGGAAGGAAGGAAGGAAGGAAAAGAAGGAAGGAAGAAAGAAGGAAAGACAAAAAAGAGGAAGGAAAAGAGGGAGGAAAATAAGAAGGAAGGGGAAAAGGGTCATTGAACAATTTTTAAAATGCTCAGAAGAGAACAAAAGGAAAGTGAGAATAAATCATAGACAAGGAGGATAACTTTGAAAGTCATATGTTGAATTTATATATATTTTAAAAGAAAAGTGAGCTCTACATAATAGAGATTAGTCATTTAAAGTACAACCTTTATTTTCAGTTCTGCTATATATCTGTAAATACTTGTTTTCTTTGGTGTTTAAGTTCAGAATCTAGAAAAAACCCACTTAAATAACATACATATATGTACATATGATATGTTATGGAAAATGTTACATATAAATACATTTTATATATACGTGTGTGTATGTGTGGCATAAATACTAACACTAAAAAACCTTAAAATGTGAGTTATTATCAAATTCAATATGACAGAAAACCTTTTTTCTTGTAGCTATTGAATACCTCAGCAATTATTTTTTTTTGGAGAAGAGAAACATGATAGGAGTTGAATAGTGCCAGGGAATCTTGAAGTATTTGCTTTGTTTTCAGAATGGGTGCATCACAGATCTCAGATTACCAGCAGCATTGATGCTCTTAGGTTGCCTGAGAAGATAGAAGTTCTGATTTCAGTTTACCTTGGGTCAAAGATTTGGAGCTGGAAGGGGACTTGAGCAGTCATCTAGGCCAACATATTCATTTGAAAAATAAGGAAACTGAGGACTAGAAAGGCCAAAAGACCAAAGTCACGTAGTCAGTGACAGAACCAGGATTCATACTCAGACTCTTAGATTAAAAAGTCAGTGCTTTTCCCACTGTACCACAGTGATAATTGGGGTCATGAGCATAAATGGGTTCTGAGAGGGACTAATTATAGGAAAGAGAATAAAGAATTGAGGAGACACTTGGGTTGGGGGAAGGAATTGCCATCACAGAATATTGACTGACTTGATCAGATCCTCTGCCCGTCTGATATGTATCTGAAACCTTAATGTTGCTTGAATTGGCTTTATCCCCCTGCAATTCTAAGGCAACCTTCAGGTTAGTATTGTATTTTGCTTCACATTATCTGTTCTATAAGCAAAATACTATCCAATGTAACCTGCATAAGGAAGAGGCAGTGTCCATGTGAATAAAATAATAAATCTTTGACAATTGTAAGCACAATAAGCTTTATTTTGATTAGAGTATAATAACAAAATGGCTATCATTTATAATGTGCTTTAGAGTTTACAAAATGCTTCATATATGTTATTTTATTTGATTCTCACAAAACTTTGAATAATAGGTGCAATTATTATCCCCATTTAACAGAAGAAAAAACTGAGGCTGAATGAGCTTAAAAGGTCACCAAGCTAGAAAGTATCTGAGAACAGATTTAAACTCAGTCCTTCCTGAATCCAAATCCAGAGCTCTATGAACCATGTGACCTAAATGTCACACAGAATGAAAGTTGCTACACATATGCACGCATTTCATACTGTGCATTGAAATACCAACGTGAAGATAGGGCATTTGCTGGAAGAAATCTCATGAACCTCATTTTCTCCTAGGTAAGCAAGAAAAGATGGAAAAAAAGAATATAGTATAGAAATACAATAGAACAAACAGGGAATAGGCCTGGAACAGGAAAAGGGAGCAACATGGATTAAAACAGACAGGAGAGGATAGGAGGAAAGAGTCACAATCAAAACAAATATTAAGTATGGATGGCTGATTGTGAAAGACAGAAAAAAAGAGATAAAGGGCAGGGATCAGATCTGAGCCTGAGCTGAGAAAAGAAGGGGAAGGGAGAAGATAGGAATCTGACTGTTTCAATTCCTGACACCTTCATTCCCATTTCCTTCCTCATTTCTTTTCCATTAAAAATGGGGATGGAAGGGGAGCAAAGTGACTGGCAAAATGACGAGTTCCCAAAATGAATTAACTTCCTCCATTATCAATAACAATGCTGAATATTAACGAAAAATACTGACTGAAATATTAGGATACAGACTAGAGGAATATATGAAATTAATCATCATGACTATCTTAAATTTATTCAGGAATTCAGGTACGGTTCAATGTTAGAAAAATGAGAAGTATAATAATATTTATAAATAAAAAACAAAATCACATCATATTGATTGACATAGAAAATGTATTTGACAAAATGTAGCATTCAATTATGTTAAAAACACTAAAAAGTATAGGAATACATTAATCTTTCCTTAACATGACAAATAGTATCTATCTAAAACCAGTTGCTTATATTCATAATAAAATGCTATAAGTTGTTCCAGTAAGATCAAGGCTAGAACAAAGTTATTCAATTTTACTCCTATTTTTGTGTAGTTCTAGAAATTCTGACTATAGCAATAAGATAAAAAAAATTGGGGGATCATAGATTAGAAAGGAGGCAAAAATAATTCCCATTTCTAGAGAATATGTTTAGATAATAACCAGTGAGTCAATAAAGATATTGAAATAATAACTTCAGCAAAGAGCAAGATTAATAAATCAGCCCAGAAAATTACAAACCTTTCTACATATCGTTAACAAAACCTAATAAGAAGAGATTGAAAAAAGAAATTTCAAATAACTATAAACTGCAAACAATAACCCAGAGTTAGCCAAAAGATATACTCAATATGTATATGAATAAAGCTATAAAAACCCCTTAGATACATAAAGACTGAAATGAAATTCACTGCTTATGGTTGGGACATGTCAACATAATAAAGATGGCATTACTGCCAAAATAACTCCTCATGTCTTTGATGAAATCTGATAGGCAAGATATCAAGGAGTAGGCTGGCTACTTGCTGTCAAATTCTTCGATCATGGCTACTCATAAAATAAAGATACAACATGGCTCCTCATCTTGTTCTGCAACCATAGTGGTAGAATAGTAGGAAATGATTGGAGGGTGCTAAGAACCTTTCTCTAAATATTAATTTAGCTATTGGCATTCCAAATGCAATATCCTTATCTACTGGCCAGAGTGTAGACATCCTACAGAAGTAACGGAACTATATATATATATATATATATATACACATATACATATATATATATATATATATATATATATATATATCATATTTACCCTCCACACAAAGGCAGAAGATAGAAGGGAGTTCAACCTAAATGAAAGGATATCCACTAACTGGAATGATAGGTTCTACATGGGAAGGCCAAGAAGGACTGCCATGATCCATTTTCTCTTCTGTCCCAAAGCAACAAGAAACATCATTTCAGGTAATTTGGTCATATTTGGTCATATATTTTAGTGCTCATTATGAACACTCATAACAAGATAACAATGAAAATAATTTTAGCTCATATTCCAACTTCTTAAGGAGAAAAAAATGCATCAAAAACCTCAAATTTAAGTCAACATATTTATTTAGATTCAGTGACCTCATAGCAAAGATGTGGATGGGTAACGATTCCCAAACGCTGGTTGGAAAACATCATACTAGAGTAAGGAAAAAAAGACCACACAAAAATATTTATATCTATACATTATGAATAGTTTACTCTAGAAGAGAAGTGGAACGTGTTTGACATGATGAGTACTAAAATGAAATTGATTTTATTTTAACAGACAAGAAAGGTTTGTGGGAGTCATTTCTAAAACAGTTGTCAGTGTACAGTCAGAATTCTGATTTGTTAGAGTGAAGATAAAATTAGTACAAAGCTAACAGAAAAAACAAAAATGAGAAAAACATATAGCATGCAATTAATACAGTTCCTACCTGATATAATTAAATAATGATGGTAAAAATAGGAAATGGATAGTGGAAAGGACATTATCACTGATTCTAAAAGTTTCATAGAGGTTTGACCAATGTAAATCAATTACTATAGTGAGACTTCCAAGGACACTAAAAATATCCTTAGCATAAGCTCAACATCTGGCCAACTGGAGAGATGGGATAACCAAGAGGGATTAGCTGTTTAGATTAGAAGCTCCTCTATAAAATGTTACAGAGAAGTATATGAACAATGTTATCCCATGAAACAAAGAGAAGCAGCAGAAGGGAAAAATTCTGTTTAAAGAAAGCTTAGCAAGAGACTCAACTAAGAAAATCATTAGAAGACATTAAAGAATGAAATTGGAAAGACAGATGAAAGATGGAGAAAAAATATGCAAAGATTTTTATAACTTCACCACTGAGAACAATAGTCTCCACATTTTTACTTTAGCTAAACAGTTGAGACAATCTTATAAAAGATTTGCAAATGCTGTTGAAGAAAGAAAAAATAGGAAAACTACTTCATTTGGAAGTAATATACCACTGGAAACAACATACAGTAGAAAAAGAAGAAGCGTTTTCTATAGTACCTACTATGTGCTAGGCATTGTGCTAAGAGCTCTTTGCAAGTATTACCTCAGAAAAACCCTGCAAGGTATGTGCTGTTATTGTCCTCATTTTATAGTTGAGGAAGTGAAGCAAGCAGTTAAATGACTTGGCCAGTATTACACAGCTATGAAGTGTCTGAGACCATATTTAAATTATTTAATTTAATTTAATTTAAATTATTAAATTAATAATTAAATTATTTAAATCCTACTCTATTCATTGTACCACCAGATGCTTCCATGAAAAAAAAAAAAGGCCAAGGTCTTCCACTTTTCTAGGGCCACCTCCAGTCATTCTGATCTATATCTTGCCACTGGAACCAGATGGCTCCAGAGGATAGAGTGAGGCTGGTGACTTTGCACAGCCCTCTCTCACTTAAATCCAATTTACTTGTAAGTCATGGCATCACTTTCCTGATGACATCAACTTCCTGGCACTGCAGGAAAGAATCTTAATTTCTCTAATAGAAGAGAAGACACCAAAGGCATTTAACAATCTTGGACTTTATCATTTAAGTAATTAACAAATATCTATTAAAGACTTAACTATGTTGTGCCAGGTACTATTTCAAGTTCTGAAAATAGATAAAGAATCATTTGGTGAAGGAAGGGTGACAAGATATCTACATTAAATAAATATATGTTTAAAAAAAGTGATTAGGTGGAGCCAAGATGGCAGAATAGAAAGACATACATATGGAGGCTGCCCCCACACAGCCCATAAAACACCTGTAGAGGGGGACTCTCAACAAATTTTAGAGCAGCAGAAGTGGAGAACAACAGAGTGGAGGAGATTTCCAGCCCAGGGTGACCTGAAAGACCCACAGGAAACATCAGTTGCACCAGACATGGAGCGTGGAGTCCAGCCCAGCCTGGGATGCACATGCGCACAGCTTGTGAACAGCCCTCCAGGGCAAAATCTCCAGTTGTGGAATCCCCAGTCCCAGCAGCAGAGGGTCCGCAGATCCTTCAACCCACAGCCGCCAAAGGTCAGTGACAGGGTTTATTCAGCTGGCCAGGAAGGGAGAAGGGCCTTCACATCAGGTAGGTGGCAGCAGTTCTCAGGGCAGCCCCTACAGCAGGCTGAGACCTTAGCTGGATCATAAAAACCCCTGGGGGCACTGAAGAGCTGAGTCTTACCTCAGCCCTGTGTAGATGCCCTGAGGCAGCTGGTCTTTGTCTCACACTGAATGGAGGCCCTGCCCCTGCAGCTTGACTGAATCCCACTCCCCCAGTGCTAGCTTGGCAGAACTGGAGGTCAGGTGCATGTGGAGAGGAAATGCTGCTAAGATTCTGGGCAGAAAAATCCTTCCCTGCACACAAACCAGCACATACTTGATTGTGCCACCTTGGAGGAACTGAAATCTTACAAGTCCCCAGAGTATACTCTACTCTTGACAAAGGACTCAAAAGTCAAGTAACTGGTTGGGAAAATGCCCAAAAAAGGGAAAAAAAATAAGACTATAGAAGGTTACTTTCTTGGTGAACAGATATCTCCTCCCATCCTTTCAGATGAGGAAGACCAATGCTTACCATCAGGGAAAGACATAAAAGTCAAGGCTTCTGTATCCCACACATCCAAAATAAATATTCAATGGGCTCACGCCATGGAAGAGCTCAAAAAAGGATTTTGAAAATCAAGTTAGAGAGGTGGAGGAAAAACTGGGAAGAGAAATGAGAGAGATACAAGAAAAGCATGAAAAGCAGGTCAACACCTTGCTAAAGGAAACCCAAAAAAATGCTGAAGAAAATAACAGCTTTAAAAATAGGCTAACTCAATTGGTAAAAGAGGGTCAAAAAGCCAATGAGGAGAAGAATGCTTTCAAAAGCAGAATTAGCCAAATGGAAAAGGAGATTCAAAAGCTCACTGAAGAAAATAGTTCTTTCAAAATTAGAATGGAACAGATGGAGGCTAATGACTTTATGAGAAACCAAGAAATCATAAAACAAAACCAAAAGAATGAAAAAATGGAAGATAATGTGAAATATCTCATTGGAAAAACAACTGACTGGAAAATAGATCCAGGAGAGACAATTTAAAAATTATGGGACTACCTGAAAGCCTTGATCAAAAAAAGAGCCTAGACCTCATCTTTCATGAAATTATCAAAGAAAACTGCCCTGACATTCTAGAACCAGAGGGCAAAATAAATATTGAAAGAATCCACAGATCACCTCCTGAAAGAGATCCAAAAAGAGAAACTCCTAAAATATTGTGGCCAAATTCCAGAGTTCCCAGGTCAAGGAGAAAATATTGCAAGCAGCTAGAAAGAAACAATTCAAGTATTGTGGAAACACAATCAGGATAACACAAGATCTAGCAGCTTCTACATTAAGGGATCGAAGGGCGTGGAATGACATTCCAGAAGTCAAAGGAACTAGGACTAAAACCAAGAATCACCTACCCAGCAAAACTGAGTATAATACTTCAGGGGAAAAAAAATGGTCTTTCAATGAAATCAAGGGCTTTCAAGCATTCTTGAAAAGACCAGAGCTAAAAAGAAAATTTGACCTTCAAACATAAGAATCAAGAGAAGCATGAAAGGGTAAACAGCAAAGAGAAATCATAAGGGACTTACTAAAGTTGAACTGTTTACATTCCTACATGGAAAGACAATATTTGTAACTCTTGAAACTTTTTTCAGTATCTGGGTAGTTGGTGGGATTATACACACACACACACACACACACACACACACACACACACAGCACAGGGTGAATTGAACAGGATGGGATCATATCTTTAAAAAAATGAAATTAAGCAGTGAGAGAGAAATATATTAGAAGGAGAAAGGGAGAAATGGAATGGAGCAGGTTATCTCTCATAAAAGAGGCAAATAAAAGACTTTTCAGTGGAGGGAAAAAGAGGGGAGGTGAGAAAAAACATGAAGCTCACTCTCATCACTTTCAACTATAGGAAGGAATAAAATGCACACTCATTTTGGTATGAAAACCTATCTTACAATACAGGAAAGTGGGGGAGAAGGGGATCAGCAGGGTGGGGGGGATGATAGAAGAGAGGACAGTGGGAGGAGGGAGCAATTTGAAGTCAACACTCTTGGGGAGGGACAGGATCAAAAGAGAGAATAGAAGCAATGGGGGGCAGGATAGGATAGAGGGAATCATAGTCATACACAACACGACTATTATGGAAGTCATTTGCAAAACTACACAGATATGGCCTATATTGAATTGGTCGCCTTCCCAAAGGGAATGGGTGGGGAGGGAGGGATGGGGAGAAGTTGGAACTCAAAGTTTTAGGAACAACTATTGAGTATTGTTCTTGCAACTAGGAAATAAAAATACAGATAAGGGGTTATAGAAAGTTATCTTGCCCTACAGGACAAAAGAGAAGATGGGGATAAGGGAAAGGAGGGATGTTAGAAGAGAGGGCAGATTGGTGATAGGGGCAACTAGAATGCTCGGCGTTTTGGTGTGGGGGGAGGGGACAAATGCGGAGAAAATTTGGAACTCAAAATTTTGTGGAAATGAATGTTGTAAAGTTAGATTAAAAATAAAAAAGTGACTAGCCCTATCATTTCATTGTTACACAGCAGGGGTGTCAGTAGACAGAAAAGCCAGAATCAGATTAAAATGTAATCAAGAAATTTTTAACAAAATAAATAAAATTACAATACAATGTAGATTATATTAATTGGTGGTTTTCTAAGTCAATATTTGGCCAGGGATCTGGTGTAAAATGAATGGTGTAGAGAGTTCCTCACAGGAAATCTTGTCTCATTGAAGGTTGGCACTTTCTCAGCAATTTATTGTGCAAGAAAATTTCCTAGAACATATAGATGTTATATGCCTCTCCCAGGATGTATCAGAGGCAGGTCTTTAATCTATCTTCCTGATTCTGAAACCAGTTCTTGAGTCATTATGACATGTAGTTTCTCACACCAAAAAGAAGGGGCGTTCAAGAAAGAACTCACATAGTTGGTAGTGTTTGAGCTAAATCTTACAGGAAACTAGAGATTCCAAGGGAAAGAGATGAGCCATGAATGACTCCTAAACTGGCCCTATACAAAGGCATAGAGATAAGAGATTCCCTAATGAAGTCTTTCTTCATCTCCCAGCTACCAGTACCTCCCATCTCAAAAAAAGCATAGTTGCTCTAAAACAAAATGTTGAAAGAACTTAACATATAATAAAGCTAGAAAGGTAGGTTGAAATCATATTGTGAAGGTCTTTAAATTCCAAAAAGAGGCATTTCATTCTGATGCTAAAAGTAACAGGGAACCATGAGAATTCATTGAGTGGGAGAGTAACATGGTCAGTTTTGTGATTTAGGAAAGTCTTTACAACTCTATAGATGATGGGATTGGAGAGAACTGAGGAAGTTATAATAATTTGTATACTTTTGTAAAAGTCAAGGCAAAATGTGATAATGTTTTGAATAGGCTAGTGGTAAATAAGCAGACAGACATGGAAGTATGTAGAATAAAACTGATGAAACTTACAATTGGTTGGATGTGGAACTGGGGTCAGGGAGAGAAAGAAACTGAGGATGATTCCAAGGTTGTAAACTTCTATGACTATAAGGATGGAGGTAACCTTATCAAAACTAAGGACTTTTCAGGGTTGAGGGAAAGTGGGTTTGGGGGGAAAAATGATTAGTATTTGTTTTGCTTGTTTGTTTTTTGGTTTTGGTATATACTGAGTTTGAGATGCTTATGGAAAACTGAATTCAAAATGTCCTATAAGAAGCTGAAGTGGACCTGGAGTTCAGGGAATAAATAAAGTCTCGATATTTGAGATCTCTAATGGATCCAATACATATGAAATCATATAAATAACCTAATATATATACATATATATTTGTGTATTATATATATGTATGCATATATACACACATATTAGAGAATGAGACAGAAAGAGAGACACACACAGAGAGAGAGAGAGAGAGAGAGAGAGAGAGAGAGAGAGAGAGAGAGAGAGAGAGAATATAATTGAATCCCTGGGAGTGATTGTGACAACCAACAGCAAGGTTAGAGAGGGAGATAGTATGGGGACCCAGTATAGTACTTAATAATCCAGCAAAAGAGACTAAGGAAGGGTAATTGAAGACATGCTTAATGAAGATATCAAAAAGAATACGAAGGCTTTTGCAAGTAATGTTACAGAGTAGAACATATCTTTACCACCAATAACTGACTGAAAAAAATATACCTAATATAAGATCCTATTGTGCTAATTGTATTCATTTTTAAGCACTGGATTCAGTAACACAAAATGTGTACTTGAAGATTATTTTCCAAAAAGATGCTTTCTATGGACATTTAAAAATCATACATGATTTCATTAAAGATATAACAACTGAAATAGTCTTATTCAATGACCTCTGCTCATTAGTATCATATAAGACCTAAAAGATGTATATTTGGCAGATATTCATTGATGTCAGGAGGGAAAATTCAGAATAGAATTTGTTGAAGAATAGATGAGACTAGACTAGATCAGACTAGACTAAAATAGACTAGAATAGAATAGAAAAGTTGAAGAGGGATTCACTAGACACCATAAAGTCATGGATATGAATGTGATAGTTGCATCAAGATTCACAATGTTGCAGTTTTCTCAATAGAATCCATAGTTATTCACAAGATGTTGGTCTAACTATCCTCATAGGAAAATCAAGTGAATGATAAACATCTCTTGTTCAGTTGTTCATGTTTTAGAATTTTCCCATCAATATATATCTAGTTAGGTAACTACCTATTTATCCACATATGTGTACAATGAGCATGTAGTGCCTTTGTAGTCTATTGTATGTCCTCATGCATTTGTCTTGATGCTGTTTGCAGGGAGACATGAATGACTATATCTAGACTCCTCTACTAACCTTCCTCTAAAGAAAAATAATTCCTTTTAGATGAGGATCAGAAGAATGGCATCACAAAGTTACTTACATCCTCTCCTCAGAGAGGGAGTGTTAGACTAGTATATATGTTTCTACTCCCTAAATATTTCTCATCTAGGAGGAAGAGATTTTTTAAATTAAACCTACACTTTTGGTAATTTTTTAAAATTTTTTTGAGTGTTTTATTTTCCCCCAGTTACATGCAAAAACAATTTTTAATATTTGTTTTTAAAACTTTGAGTTGCACGTTCTCTCCCCTCCTTCTTTTCCACACCCCATTTATTGAAAGGGCAAGCAATTTGATACAGGTTTTACATTTGCAGTTATGCGAAACATTTCCAGAAGAGTCATGCTGTGAAAGAAAACAAACACCTCAAGACAAATTTGAAAAGTTAAAAAAGTATTCTTCAACATGAATTCAGTTATCATCAGTTCTTTTTCTGGAGATGAACAGCATTTTTCATCATAAGTCCTTCAGAGTTGTCTTGGATTATTGTGCGGCTGTGAGTTGCAAAGTCATACACAGTTGATCATCATACAATATTGCTCTTACTGCATACACAGTACATTTCACTTTGCATCAGCTCATGAAAATCTTTCCAAGTTTTTCTGAGAGCATCCTGCCCCTCATTTATTATAGCATAATAGTATTCCATCAGAATCACATACCACAATTTGTTCAGCCATTCCCCAATTGATGGGCATCTCCTCAATTTTCAATTCTTGCCACCACAAAAAAAGCTGATAAAGTAGTTTTGTACATATAGGTCCTTTTCCTTTATTTTTTAAAAATCTTTTTTGGACTACATAGGAGTGGTATTGCTAGGTCAAAGGGTATGCATGGTTTTATAGCCCTTTGGGCATAGTTCCAAATTGCTCTACAGAATGGTTGAATCAGTTCCCAACTCCAACAATGGTGTGTTAATGTCTCATTTTCCCCACATCCCTTCTAATATCTGTCATTAACCTTTTCTATTCTATTGGCCAATCTAATGGCTATGAGGCAGTACCTCAGAACTGCTATAATTTGCATTTCTCCAATCAATAGTGAGGTAGAGCATTTTGTTCATATGGCTTTTTTTCATAGATAGCTTTGATTACTTCACCTGAAAACTGTTCATGTATTTTGATCATTTTGATCATTAGGGAATGGTTCTCAGTTCTCAACATGTTCAAGAAGGCCTTTATCAGAGAAACATGCTTCATGTTTATTTATTTGTCTGTCTGTCTGTTTATTTATTTATTCATTTATTTTTGTGTTTCACTCTTCATTCCAAATCTTTCTTTATCAGGAAGTTGGTAGCATGTTTCATCATTGTTGTTCAGTTGTGTTCAACTCTTCTCGACCCCATTTGGGGTTTTCTTGGCAAAGATACTGGAGTGGTTTGCCATTTTCTTCTCTAGCTCATTTAACACATGAGGAAACTGAGGCAAACAGGGTTGAGTGACTTGCTCAGGGTCACATAGCTCGTGAGTGTCTGAGGTCAGATTTGAACTCATGAAGATGAACCTTCATGTGCTCTATCTACTGTACTATTTAGCTGCCCTTACATATACCAGGTGCTTAATAAATGTCAGTTAATGAGTGTCAAAGGCCAGATGTGAACTCAGCAAGATAAGTCTTCCTGAATTTAGACTCTGCACTCTATCCTCTGTACCACCTAGTTGCTTCCAGAATTGTGGTTGGTCATTAAGCTGATAACAACTCCTAAGTCTTTTAAAATTGTTTTTCTTTATAATGTTGTCATACACATTGTTCTCCTGGTTCTGTTCACTTCACTCCACATCAGTTCATAAAGTCTTTGAGGTTTCTCTGAAACCATTCCTGTCATCATTTCTTTCTTTTTTATTTTATTTATTTATTTTCATTTTCAACATTCATTTCCACAAAATTTTGACCTCCAAATTTTCTCCCCATCTCTCCCCTCCTCTCACCCAAGACACTGTGCATTCTGATTACCCTTTCCTCAATCTGTCCTCCCTTGTATTACATCCCTCGCTTTCCTTATCCCCATCTTCATTCTTTTCTTGTAGGGCAAGATAGATTTCTATACCCCATTCCCTGTATTTATCATTTCCCAGTTGCATGCAAAAACAATTCTCAACATTTGTTTCTAAAACTTTGAGTTCCAACTTCTCTCCCTTCCTCCCTCCCCACCTGTCCTCACTGAGAAGGCAAGCAATTCAATATAGGCTATACATGTGGAGTTATGCAAAAGACTTCCATAATAGTCATATTTGAAAGACTAATTATATTTCCCTCCCTCCTATCCTGTCCCCAATTTACTATATTCTCTCTTTTGACCTTGACATCCCCAAAAGTATTTACTTCTAATTACTCCCTCCTCCCATTTGTCCTCCCTTCTGTCACCACCCCCCAGATTCCACATATCCCCTTCACCTCTACTTTCCTGTAGTGTAAGAAAAATTTTCATACAAAATTAAGTGTGCATATTATTCCCTCCTTAAGCCAAATGTAATGAGAGTAAGCTTTATTTTTTCCCTCTCAAGTCCCCCCTTTTCCTCTCCATTGAAAAATGCTTTTCCTTGCTCTTTTATGAGAGATAACTTACCCCCTTTCATTTCTCCCTTTCTCCTCCCAATATACTCCTCTCTCATACATTAATTTTATTTTTTTTGATGTCATCCCTTCCTATTCAACTCACCCTGTGCCCTCTGTCTATATGTATATAATCCCTCCAACTACCCAAATACTGAGAAAAGTCTCCAGAGTTATAAATATTATCTGTCCATGTAGGACAATTCAACTTTAGTAAGACTCTTATGATTTCTCTTTCTGTTTACCTTTTCATGCTTCTCTTGATTCTTGTGTTTGAAAGTTAAATTTTCTCCTCAGCTATGGTCTTTTCATCAAGAATGCTTGAAAGTCCTCTATTTCATTGCATGACCATTTTTCCCCTGAAGTATTATACTCAGTCTTACTGGGTAGGTGATTCTTGGTTTAGATCCTAGTTTCTTAGACTTCTGGAATATCATATTCCAAGCCCTTTGATCCTTTAATGTAGAAGCCACTAGATCCTGTGTTATCCTGATTGTATTTCCACAATACTTGAATTATTTCTTTCTGGCTGCTTGCAATATTTTCTCCCTGACCTTGGAACTCTGGAAATTGGCTATTATTCCCAGAAGTATTTCTTTTCAGATCTCTTTCAAGAGGTGATCAATATATTCTTTCAATATTTATTTTACCATATGGTTCTAGAATATCAGGGCAGGTTCCCTTAATAACTTCATGAAAGATGATGTCTGGGCTCTTTTTTCATCATATCTTCCAGGTAGACCCATAATTTTAAAATTGTCTCTCCTGGATCTATTTTCCAGGTCAGTTGTTTGTCCAATGAAATATTTCACATTGTCTTCTGTTCTTTCATTCTTTTGGTTTTGTTTTGTAATTTCTTGGTTTCTCATAAAATCATTAGCTTCCATCTGCTCCATTCTAATTTTTAAGGAACTATTTTCTTCAGTGAACTTTTGGACCTTCTTTTACATTTGGCTAATTCTGCTTTTTAAAGCATTCTTCTCCTCATTGAATTTTTGGCCCTCTTTTGCCATATGGGTTAGTCTATTTTTAAAGGTGTTATTTTCTTCAGCATTTTTTGGGGGGTCTCCTTTAACAAGCTGTTGACTCATTTTTCATGATTTTCTTGCATTGCTCTCATTTCTCTTCCCAATTTTTCCTCCACCTCTCTTACTTGATTTTCAAAATCTTTTTTTGAGCTCTTCCAAGACCTGAGAACATTGTACATTTGTTTTGGATGTAGAATGTTCTTCCTCATCTGAAAGGATGGAATAATATAATAAAATAGTATTGCTACTCTACCAGAAGATTGACCTTCAGATGAATAAAGTTATCCTACACAGTCCGTCTGCACTATGACATTCTCTAAGATTTGGTTATTAAGCATTTCAAACAACTTTAAAACAATCCCCTCAACTTAAATTCTACAGTGACATAGACAAGAAAAAGTCACAATCAGACAGTCTTGCAGCTTAAGACAACTTAGGAAGTCAGCAAGAGAGATTTGTGGCACAGGGGTGGAGGTTGTCCCAGAGCCCATGTGGATGAAACACCAATGATGGGACTAGGTAGTAGTGACAGATGCAGCAGCAGGTTTAGGAGTTCTCAAGCCAGAGATAGTAGGGGGCGACCCCTATGCTAGCACTGGATGTAGGATTAGATATTATTTGGCAGATCCCTTGCTTATACCCACTTCTGGGTCATAGCTCAAGGCAGAGAGGAGCATTTTTAGTTGAAAGGAAGATCTGAGGAGCAGTATTGCTGTTATCACAATTAAAAACTAGCCAAGTTGCAGGATATAAAGTAAATTCACATAAATCATCAGCATTTCTATACTAACAACAAAACTCAGCAAGAAAAGATAAAAAAAAAGAAATTCCATTTAAAATAACTATAGGTGATATGAAATACTTGGCAGTCTACCTCCCAAGACAAATCCAGGGATTATAATGAACTTAAATACAAAATACTTTTCACACAAATACAGATAGAAGCAATTTGAAAAATAGTAATTTCTCATGGGTAGGCTGAACCAACATCATAAAAATGACAGTTCTACCTAAATTAATTTATTTATTCAGGGCCATAACAATGAAGTTACCAAAGAATTATGTTATAGGGCTAGAAAAAATAATAGCAAAATTCACTCACAAGGGAAAAAAAAGGTCTATCATATTAAGGAAATCAATGAAAAAAATGGTAAGGAAGGTAGCCTAGCAGTTTTAGATTTCAAGCTATATCACAAAGTGGTAATCATCAAAAATCTGATATTGGCCAAGAAATACAGTGGTGGATCAGCAGACCACATCAGGTACACAATGAATGGTAGTTAAAGATCATAGCAATCTAATATTTGATAAACCCAAAGAGCTAAGCTTTTGTGGTAAGAACTCACCATTGCACAAAAAAATGGCTGCGAAAACCAGAAATCAGTTTGGCAGTAACTAAGCACAGAGCAACATATCACACAGCAAGATAAGCTCAAAATGAATGAATGCTTTAGACAAAAAGGGTAATATCATAAGTAAATTAGGGGAGCATGGAAAAATGCTCCTGTCAGATCTATGAATAAGGGAAGAGTTTATGACTAAAGAAGAGATAGAGAGGATCACTGGAAGTAAAATGAGTAATTTTTATTACATGAAATAAAAAACAGCAACATTTTTGCACAAATAAAACTAATGCAGTCAAAATTTGAAAGAAAGCAGAAATTTGGGAGGAGAGGATTTACAAGAAGTTTCTCTAATAAAAGCCTCATTTCTCAAATATATAGGAACCTAAACCAAGTTCATAAAAATAAGAGCCATTCCTCATTTGATAAATGGTCTAAGGATCTGAACAAGCAGTTTTCTGAAGAAATCAATGTGGTAAGTTAAATGGAAAATAAATGAACTGTGTTGTTTGACTAAAATTAACCCAACCAGGATGAATAAGATGTGTCACCATGGAGGAACCTTTCACTTTTTGCTTCTTCCCCCAGTTCTGGATGATTCAGAGCATTTTGGGACTACTTGATAGCTCATACAGTTTACATGAAATGGGAATAACCAACACTGTTCTTTCTGGTTAGAGGAATCACTACAAGGACTTACTATTGCTCTGCCATTGTCTCCTAAGGTCCTTTAAGCTTTGCTATCTATCCTAGCTCTATGTCTTCAGTACTGTCATTAAAAAAAAAATTAATAGGCTTTACAAATATCTCATTTTATCCCAAGTACCCTGAAAGGAAGATGCTATTATTATCCCCATTTTTCAGTTGAGCAAACAAAGGCAGTCAGAGGCTAAGTGATGACATAGGTCACATATCTAGTAAATGTCTACAGCTGTATTTCAACTCCAGGTTCAGCATTCTATGCACAATGCCACCCAGCTATTTTGTTCTTGTTTTTTGTGTCTTTCTTTGTATTTCTTTATTTTTTTAAATTTGTGTATTTATAATAGTCAAAATGACTTAGTTGCTTGAAGTTATTTTTTCACAGATTTATTAATTTATTTGTTTTCAGTTTTTATCATTCACTTCCATAAGTTTTCAAATTTTTCTCCTCCTTCCTTTCCCATCCCTCCCCAAGATGGCATGCAGTCTTATATGGGCTCTACACATACGTTCTTATTAAACACATTTTCACATTAGTAATGTGAAAGAATAATTATTATAATAATAATTCTTATAGAATAATTCTTACAGAAGAATTATAATGAATGGAAGAAATCATGAGAAAAACAAAACAAAACATGACAAAAGAGAAAACAGTCTGCTTCATTCTGTGTTCCGACTCCATAGTTCTTTTTCTGCATGTGGATGGCATTTTGTATCATGAATCCTGTGGAAAGGTTTAGGTCTTTGCATTGCTGAGAAGGGTTAAGTCTACCAAAATTAGTCATTGCACACTTTGGCAGTTACTGTGTATACTGTTCTCCTGGTTCTGCTTGCTTCATTCAGCATCAGTTCATATAAGTCTTACCAGGTTTTTCTGAAATCAGACTATTTGTCTTATTTTATAGCACAATAATATTTCATTACATTAATTTATAATTAATATATTAACAATATATATATTACAACAATAATAATTAATTTATATTAACACAACTTGTTCAGCCACTCCCCAAATGATGGGCATTCCCCCCATTTCCAGTTTTTGGCCACCACAAAAAGAGCTGCTATAAATATTTGTGTACATGTGGGTCCTTTTCCTATGGGAAATCTTGTGATCTCTTTGGGATACAGTCCTAGAAGAGGTATTGCTGGGTCAAAGAGTATGCACATTTTTGTAGCCCTTTGGGCATAGTTCCAAATTGTTCTCCAGAATGGTTGGATCAGCTCACAGCTCTACTAACAATGAATTAGTGTTCCAATTTTCCCACATCCTCACCAACATTTATCATTTTCCTGTTTTGTCATGTTAGCCAATCTGATAGGGGTAAGGTGATGCCTCAGAGTTGTTTTGATTTGCATCTCGCTAATCAACAATGATTTAGAACATTTTTTCATATGACTTTAATTTATGAGCTTTAATTTCTTCTTTTGAGAACTGTTCATATCATCTGACCATTTCTCGATGGGGGAATGACTTGCATTTCTTATAATTTCAACTCAGTTCTCTATATGTTTTAGAAATCAGGCCTTTATCATAGACATTAGTCATAAAAATACTTTCCCAGTTTTCTGCTTCCCTCCTAATCTTTGTTGCATTGGCTTTGTCTGTGCAAAAACTTTTCAATTTAATTTAATCAAAATTATCCATTTTGCATTTCATAATGTTCTCTGTCTCTTGCTTGGTCATAAATTCCTCAACTCTCCATAAATCTGAAAAATAAACTATTACTTGTTCCCCTAGTTTATTTATAGTATCAGACTTTATGCTTAGATCATGTGCCCATTTGGACTTTATTCTAGTATACGGTGTCAGGCATTGGTCTATGCCCAGTTTCTGCCACACTATTTTCCAGTTTTCTCAGCAGTTTTTGCCAAACACTGAGTTCTTATACCAGAAGATGGGGTCCTTCAGTTTATCAAACAGTAGACTGCTGTAATCATTGACTACTATGTCTTTTGTACTTAACCTATTCCATTGATCTACCCCTCTATTTCTTAGCCAGTACCAAGTGGTTTTAATGATTGCTACTTTATGACATGATCTAAGATCTGGTATGGCTAGGTCACCTTCCCTAGAATTTCTTTTCATTAATTCCCTTGATATTCTGGGCCTTTTGTTCTTTCAGATGAATTGTGATATTATTTTTTCTAGCTCTATAAAATAATTTTTTGGTAGTTTGATTGGCATGACACTGAATAGGCAAATTAATTTAGATAGAATTGTCATTTTTATTATATTAGCTCAGCCTACCTATGAACTGATCTTTTCCCACTTATTTAGATCTGACTTTATTTGTGGGAAAAGTATTTTGTAATTGTGCTCATATAGTCCCTGGGCTTGTTTTGGCAGGTAGACTCCCAGATATTTTATAGTGTTAACAGTGAGTTTAAATGGAATATCTCTATCTCTTGCTGTTGGGCTTTGTTGGTAATATATAGAAATGCAGATGATTTATGTGGGTTTATTTTATATCCTGCAACTTTGCTAAAGCTCTTTATTATTTCAAATAGATTTTTTACTTGATTCTCTAAGTACATCATCACATCATCTGCAAAGAGTGATAACTTAGTTTCTTCTTTGCCTATTCTAATTCTTTCAATTTCTTTTCTTCTTTTATTGCTAAAGCTAATATTTGTAATACTATATTGAATAATAGTGGTGATAATGGACATCTTTCTTTCACCCCTCCCATCTTATTAGAAATGCATATAGCTTATTCCCATTATATATAATGCTTGTAGATGGTTTTAGGTAGGTGCTACTTATCATTTTAAGGAAGGCTCTGTTTGTTCCTATGCTCTCCAGTGCTTTCAATAGGAATGGATGTTGTATTTTGTCAAAAGCTTTATCTGCACCTATTGAGATAATCATATACTTTCTGTTGCTTTTGTTGTTGATATGATCAATTATGCTGATAGTTTTTCTAATATTGAACCAGCCCTAAATTCCTGGTACAAACTCTACCTTTGAAGTTGTTTTTAAAACAATATTGTTGCTACTGTATACAGTGTTCTCTTGGCTCTGCTTACCTTGCTCATCATCATTTTGCGCGTCTCTCTATGCCTTTCTAAGATCATTGAGCTCATTATTTCTTATAACACATTACTTTTCCATCAGAATCATACACTACAACTTGTTCAGTCATTCCCCAATGGATGGGGATCCCTGCAATTTCTACTTCTTACCCACCACAAAGAGCTGCTATAAACATCCTAATCACATTAAAACTTATAATTACTATTTATGAATTTCCCTCCACCTTATTTTTACTGTTTTCTTTCTTAGTCTTTCTTTCTACCCTATCCGTTACCTTATCTTTTCCGCTCACCCTCACAAATTCTATTCCCTACCAATCTCAATCCACACACCTCTTCAAAAGTCTTCTCCATCCTCTCTCCCCACACTCCCAAATCTCAATTCACATATCCCTCTAAAAGTCCCTCCCTCACCCTGTTCCCCAGTTTTCTCACCTCTCTACATGTTCAGAAGATTTCTACACCCTTCGAGATGTATGTGTTGTTTCCTCTTCGAATCAGATGAGAGTAAGGTTCCAATGTTACCAGTCTTCTACCCCCACCTGCTTCCTCTGTATTAGTTCTTAATTTCATGCTATATTTTTGCAATATAATTGCTCCTTTTACTTTTTCCTACCCACTTTTGTTTTTTAGAATCACTCCATCATGCATAACTGAGCCCCAACCTTTCTTTAGTAATGACGATAATTTCAAGAATACTGATAACATTTATATACACATACACACAATATACATACACACATGTATATATAGATATAAAATAAGTAAACAGTTTGATCTTAATGTGTGTTTTATAATTAGTCTGTAATGTTTTCAATATATTTCTTCTGGATCTTTTACATTGAATTTTCCATTGAGGTCTGGTCTTTTTTGTTACAAAAACCTGGAAGTCTTTTGGTTTGTCAAATGTGTTTTGCTTTTTTTTTTACTCAGGAATATACTCAACTTTACTGGGTAAGTTATTTTTGGACGCAACCTTTGCTCTTCAAAATATAATATTTCAAGACATTCGGTCCTTTAGAAATCCTGACTGTATTTCTACAGTATTTAAATTGAGTTTTTTTTCTTATGGCTTGTGCAACATTTTCTCCTTAATTTGGGAGATTTGAAATGTATCTATGACCTTCCTGTAAATTTTTCTCCTATGACCACTTTCACTTGGCAAATGGGAGATTTTTTTTCTGTTTCTTTTTCACCCTTTTGTTCTAGAACTTCAGGGCAATTTTCCTTAATAATTTCTTGTAATATTGTATACACATTTTTTGTAACTGTAACTTTCAGGTTTTCTGACAATTCCTATATTGTCTCTCCTTAATCTGTTCTCCAGACCAACTGTCTTTCTAATGATATGTTTCAGATTTTCTTCTATTTTTTCTGGTTTTATTATTTCTTGGTGTTTTATCACATCAATCAATTGTTCTTGCCCAATTCATGCTTTCAAGGAGCTATTTTTCTTCCTTATGATTTTGTGTCTCTTTTTCCAATTGGTTAACTTTTCATAATTTTTGAATTGTTTTTATTTTTCCCCTAATTTTCCCTCAATATATCTTATTTGATTTTGAATTCCTTTTTAGGAATCTTCCAAGAACTCTTTTGGGGCTTGTTCCCATTTGTCACTTTAAGAGGTAGGAATTCTTTTTTTCTTTTTTTTAATCTCACTATTTCCCCCTTTCCAAAGTAGCTATCTATGGTTTTTCTTAGCTCACTCATTTTTATTTTTATTTTTATTTTTATTTTTATTATTTTTGTCCTGAAAATATTCTTTCTTACTGGTATGTGCTCGCTGGTTCTTGTCCATGGCCACAGCCTGGGATCATTTCTGGGTCAGCCCATCTAGGCCTTCAGTCTTCCCCCAACTGAGCTTTCTGCTCTCTTTATGAGGTAAAAGTTTATGAGATGAAAGTTTCTGAGGCCATGGATGAAGTAACAGTGGAGGTGAAATTTCTTGAGGCCTGGTCTGCTTCCCAATGGAGCTGCCCTCAGGGCCTGTGTGGAGGTGGCCTGGAAGTGTCTGCTCTTCACTCAGGCCAAACCTAAGCCCCCAGAGGCCTGGTCTTTTCTGAGGCTTCTCGTGTTGTCTTTGGAGGACAACGGCTTCACCCTTTTATTTTTGCTGCTACGCCTTCACTTTGTGGTGATTTTCTCTCTGTTTGTGCAGGAAATCTGGAAATGTCTTACCTACTCTGCTATCTTCCCAGAATGCCCTTTGCTCATCACTGTAACTTGATTTACTGATGGAACCTATGGATGCCTGGGCCTCAACAACCACCTCACCATTTAATCTTTAGGACTTGGGGGCTTTTTTTCCTTTGCAGCTAAACTTTCTTTTATGTATTGTCTGCCCAGTTAGAGTGTGACCTCCTTGAGGGCAGAGACTGCCTCACATTTGCTATGTCACCAGTACTTAGCATTGGGCTTGTCATACATTAAGTACTCGGTAAATGTATTCTCAGGCATTCATTGTTTCATTCATTCAACTCATTCAGTGGAATATTTGGAGAATCACTAAAATTCAGAGATGAAAAAGACTTCAGAGATCATCTAATTTAATTCTGAACAGAACTTCTGTAATAATGCTATATCACACCTATATAGTTCTCTGTATACATTATCTCATTTAATCTTCATTATAACATTGTAAGATAGGCACTAAGATATTGATATTTATGATTTGTAGACAAGAAAAACTGAAAATCAGAGAATTTATATAACTTGTTCATGGTCACACAACTATATCTATCTCTGTATCTATGTCTACATATGTCTATATCTATATCTATATGTCTATTGCTATCTATCTGTCTATATCTATATTATATATCTATCGCTATTTCTATCTCTATTTCTATATCTATATATAATTTATATATCTGTCTATATTTATCTGTATCTATATTATATATCTATCTCTATTTCTATCTCTATCTCTATTTCTACCTATATCTATACACCTATCTCTATATATCTATATCTATCCATAAAGTGCTATACATATATATATATAATATATCTGTCTATATCTATCTATATCTATATTCTCATTCTCTCTGTCTCTGTCTCTCTGTCTCTGTCTCTCTCTCTCTTTTTCCTATTCTCAGTAAGTGCTCATTCAACTTCTCTTAGAGGATTTCTAGGAATGGGAAATCCAACACTTTTGGAAGTAGTCCATCATGCTTTTGGAGAGTTCTCATTGTTGGGAAATGTTTTCTTAGCTTAAGTCCGAATCAGTCTCTCTGGAATTTCTACATAGTGCTCCTAACTCTGGGGTCCAAGAGAACAAATCTAGTCCCTTTTCAATCTGACGAATCTTTTTTAAGTTTTAATTCATATTTGAATATCTATTTCCTTAAAGTGATCTTTACATTCTAAAATGTGTTGCCTTTAATTAAACGGATTTAAAATCATTTTCCCAGGACCAAACAGTGAGATGATAAACTTCCTTATTCTAGAAAGTATGTCTGTCACTAAAGTATAGGTTCACATTTTTCTCCTTTGACTATCATACTACTGTCGACTCATATGGAGCTTTCAGTCCACTGAAAGCCCGAGATCTTTTTCACATGAGTTGCTGGCTAGCTATACCTCCTCCAACCAGTGTTTATGTTATATACTTGTAATTTATATTAAATTTACATTTAGCCTTTATATTTTTCTACATTAAATTTAATCTAATTTGAGTCAGCACATTTCAGTCCACTGAGATATTTTTATTCTGTCATTCAACATATTACATATTATTTCCACTTATGTGTCATCTACAAATAGAATAAGTATGCCTTTATTCAGATAATTTCTCCACTCTACTTCTGTCACATAGTAACATGGTTATCTCTTGGAATTAGACAACCTCCAACATCTGAAGCTCAAAATGACCACTTATTTTTCCCCTCTTCCCCTTTCTCCTGTCAACTGATAAATCAGCAAATCAGCATCAATTAAGCACCTACTACGTGTCTGTGACATGCCTTGGGGATACAAAGACTAAAGTGAAATAGTTAATAGTCTTGCCATACATGAGCTCACATCTTATTGGACAACACATATTGGTGTATGTATGTATATGTATGTATAAATGTGTATGTCTACATACATGTATATATGCACATGTGTGTCTATGCACATACATACATGCGCATGCATATAAAATATTTGCCAAATAAATACAAGGAAATTTTCCTTACTCTTATTGTGAACTCTAATCCCTGAACTCATTCTTATTCTTCCAGTCTAGCTCACTGACACCATACTCAGCAATGACCACATGGTTTGCCACTTTGATGTTGTTTTTTTTTTTACTAACAAACTAGTTAATTACTAAGTCATTTCAGAAAACCCCTTGCTGTGCTTAAGTTTCGCTATGAAATCCACATCCCTAATCAATTTCTACCACTTCTGCTCCAGAACTGCTGAGAATCAATGGAGAAAAATATTTTTTAAAATGAGATCTTATTCACTACAAACCTATGCTATATAATTTCAGGTAAGACCCCCATAGCTATCTGACAACCATTCTATTTTATGCCAATCGATTCCTTATCACATCCCCAGAGTCTATCCCACACTTCCTCTTCTCTGTTATACTCCTACCACCTACACATACATTTTTGTATACGTTGAGGACATTGAAACCATGTGACCCAAGTTGTTTTCTGAAAACTTTTCAGTATCGTCAATCAATGTTTCTCTAATCAAAAAGAGATACAGCCGTAGATATCTACATCTGATCCCCTTCCTTCAGGGACTTTACTTCAGCACTCATCTCTTCTCTCTCATACACTTCCAATTTCTCCCTCTCTACTGTCTCCTGCCCATCAGCATACAGATATATTCAGTTCTCACTAATCCTTAAAAACAAAAGCTTTTGCTTGATGTTTTTAGTCTTGTATCCCTTTCCTCCTCATCACTTCTAAATTTCTTGAAAAATTATCTTTATTTGATGCTTTCATTTCCATACTTTCCTCCATCCCCTTAAACTGTAGCAATTTGGCTTCTTTCCCTAAAACTGCCTTCTCAAAGTCCACCTATAATCCCCTAACAAATAAATCCAGTGTTTTGTTTTCAGTACATATATATCCTCTTTGGACTCTCACATTGCCTTGGGTGTTTTACAATCACCTGTATCTCTGTGGCTTCAGACAGACCCAGTCCCCTAGAATATCCTCTACCTCTCTAACCACTGCTGTTCATCTAGTTCAGTAGTCACTCATCTTTTTCCCTGATCTTAATACAGGTATTCTCCAAGGGTCAGATTTTCGTTCTCTTCTCTCTTTACCTTCCTCTCCTTGGCAATAACCCCAGATTCTAAAACTTCAACTTCCATCTCTGTACAGAGGACTCAAACCGACGTCTCTAGCCCCGACTTCTCTTTCAAACTCCAGACACAACAGCTACAGCAGCCTTTGAGACATTCCACCTAGATGACAAATTCAAGAAATCCAAAACCAAGCTCATCACCTCTCCCCCTCCCTGCCCATATGCCCAATCTTCCTTCCATTTGCAATATTTCTTTTGGTGGCACCACCATTACCCAGATTCCAGTGTTTATAATCTTGTGGTTACCTTTCATTTTCCTCCTTCTCATCTCATATTCATCCACTTACCAAGTTCTGTCAATTACATTTTGGAAAGATATCTAACATCTGTTCCCTCCTCTCTACAACCATAGCCACCTTCTTGGAAGAAGCTTTCATTAAAACATGCCTGGTCTATCACAATAGCCTTTTTACTAAGCTCCTTGCCCTCTATTTTCTTCCCCTCACAATCTCTCCTCTATATAGTTGCCAGAATAACCTTTCTTATCTAGTCATTTCAATTCTATGCTCATACATATTTACTGACGTCCTTTTGCCTCTCTGGTTAAGTTCAAACTCTCGTGTGAAGTCTAAGATCCTTCACAATCTGCAACCTCCTAACTTTCTAGACTTATCTCACACATGCATTATGTCCACACACATGCATACATGACAATCACAGAAAACAAGCAAACACACAAACCTCATCTATTCTGTCCCCTGTATATACCATGTACATATTTACCTTAATGCCCTAGCTCATCTTTTGCCTAGAATGCTCTTCTTGCCTTACTTTGCCTATTTAATCCTTATTCATTCTTTAGGGTAAACATCTGCCACCCCTTCCTCAAAGACTTTCTCCATCAGTAATGAGTTTCCTCTTTATACTTCAGATGGCAATTTATTTTGAAACACTTCAATGTATTTATTGTGTAATTTTATTTATTACAGTTATATAAAACATTTTATATTATAACTGATTGTTTCATCTCCTTATGAAACTATTAAAAACAGGATGGTAGGGACTGTATCTTAGCTAAACTTTGTATTTACACTAGCAGCTAGAATCATGATCAGAACATATTAGTAGGTATGTCATAATAAAGCAACATTTATTGAATGGATATTGTATATGAATGCCTGAATACTGAATGAATGTTATTCCAGATTATTGGATAAATGAATGGAGTGTTGTATGTTACAGGGATAAGGACTGGTTTGGAGGAGGCACATCATTATCATCACTACTACTGCTGTTGCTGCTGCTACTACTACTACTTATTGTTATTAAACAAGTTCTAAAGCCTATTTCTATATATAGAAACCTAGATTTCTATATATAGAAACATAGAAATTTCTATTTCTATATCCTGACTAAAAAGAAACCATTAGAAACTTTGTCAGATATCTTGCTGAACTCCAGGTATGCTATTTCTACATAATTTTCATGAGTTGTTTGTTTGGTATCCCAGAAAATGATGTTACTTTGATACAAACTGTTCATAATGAATTCTTAGTGATCATTGCTTCCCTTTCTAGATGTTCATACACTGTCCCTTTAATAATACATTTTGCAGGGCATCAAAACTCATAAAATGCAACAGGATATAATGAGAAGACTTGTCCTCTTCTCTCCTCTTTTTTTTTGACCTTGCATCTGCAGTCCTAAAGTTCCCCCCCAGTTTCTTCCCAACTCTTCAGTCTAATAGTGACTTCACCAAAACAACCACAAGTAATTTAGTAATCTGAGAAGTAATTCACCTAATCCTGATGACTTGAATTCAGTGCAGGAAGTAAGGTGCTCTCTTACCATCTCTTCACCTATAGTGAGTTTTGATTCTCTGCTGTTCAATAATGTTTATCCTTACCAGCCCACAAATTATTCTTCTTAGTAGAGAAAAAAGAGATCAAATAAGAGGTGTATAGCTCTATCTACTCTTTATTGCTTCTTATCATCATCCTGTTCACTTCTATCAGTAGCTCCAGCCATCTTTGATCTTCTTGTCTTGAATATAGCTTAACTTGTAGTTCTTGACTTTAACTTTTAGTCAATTAGCTTTAGTGTTTATTTTCAACCTCAAATCTTTCTTAACTTGTATTCTTGGAACTATTGTTTCAGGATCATGATTTATTTTTCTAATCACATTCAGTTTTCTGCTCTTGATTCCATACGTATACTGTGAAAAATCTACAACTGGTCAACAAGTTCGTTGTGTATCTACATGTGTCTCTTCTCCCTTTTTTCTCATCAGAAAAACTTAGTTACATCATCAGACTTTCATGCGTGAGAGCATCCAGTTCCTCTTGGGTCAACTTCTTTTTTGAACTATACGTCTTCCTCAGGCACCAGTTCCTCATATGTAAAAAGTGGGATTTGGATGAGATTGAGGGCTCTTCCATCCAGAGATCCATGATCCTAGGATCTAGTCTACTCTTTCCATTTTCTCTTATATCAGAATGACAGTTACAGGGGTGAGGAAGGTGGAATTCTTTCATTGTATCAGAGGAGCATCTTCAGTTTACTTTCAAATACAATGACACGGGGAAAATAAACTGCAATATAGTCTTCTCACTTCCCATTGCCTTCCATTAAGTTGCTTTGTGACATTTTTTCTATGTCTTACTAGGACCAAGCAGTGTGGAGATAGAGCTGCCCTGGGATAGGAAGACCTGAGTTCAAGTCCCATCTCTGATTCATACTCCATGTGTGACAAGTCGCTTAACTTCCTAGGTTCCAGGCAATTCTCTAAGACTGACTATAAAAATTGATTATAAATAAATATATCAGTTCTCTGCAGGGTGGAGGAAATGTCCCCACACAGGAGTTTCTTATACTAATTCAAACTACAAGTCCAGTTCTCATCTCTCTCTTTCACTAGGTAGTGTTTTCAAATCATACTAATGAGAACATTGAATCTGTGCAACAATTTGCATAAAGAAAAATCACCCAGCTCCTGAAACTCTCGAAATGTATTTCAGTTGAACCTTAGCTTTGGGGATTATCAGGTAGGTGAGAATAAATAACACTGTTAATAATGGCAAAGATCATTGCCTCTCCCTTTCCAAATAGTATCTCACTGTCTGAACCTTTCATCTCTCAGGCAATGGTTCTCTTGCTAAATTCTGCCCCTGCTGCGGCTCCAGAGCACTTCAGGTTGGAACACCTTGTTCTGCAATTCACGGGGCTTTTGAACTATAGCTTTTAAATGGGATTGTTGAATTAGTAATTAATTTTGCCAGGTGTTAGAGCACAGGAAGGGGCTACCAGCCACAGATCCAGGTTAGCCTGTGTTCATTTCAACATTAGTGGATATTTATTAGCTAAAGATAAAAGCCCTAGCTTTCCCCTATACCTTTCAATTGAAGATGAAACACTTTGGAAGCAGTTAAAAACACAAACACACATAACAACAACAACAATGAACTTTAGAATAATGAATAAACGAAGGCTCCATGCACTTATGGATTCCCAGTGAGCAAAATTACTCTCCCAGGTACAAAACACTCATTACAAATTTAGTCCAGGGTTTGTGAGGACTAGATAAAAGGTATAATGATGAAACCCATAAAATATCAGTGACTACTACACCTCTGAAATCAAGGAAATCTTGGCTGAAAGGCAAATTGGGTAAAACCCACCAGCATTTAGCAGTATGTATTCAGATCAACCTTTTCTTAAAGCCAAAAGATGCTATTTTTTCACCACTGCTCTTAGACAACAATTACTCCTTAAAACTGAAGAACAGGTTTCTTAAGAAAAGGATAAGAGACAAAGAGCCTCTTGTTGAATACATTGTTCAATAATAAGATAATAAAATGTTTGAATGCTAGTGTCATTGAAGGCTGATAATAACATATCTTGTACTTCTATTTTTTTTATACAGGCCACATAAATTAAATTAAACGAGCTCTTCTTTGCTCAACAGCTTAAGAAACATTGTTAATAATAGCCCCCAAATCGCCTTCAATAGAACGACTAGACTCAAGGGCAGATGGGAATGAAGCTCTCCTTTTGGAAAAAGGGTGTTCATGCTGTGTGGAGCAAAATAATGGTGGAAATGAAAGGGGAAAAACCTATTCATGTTGGAAGCCATATGAAGAATGCAGAGAAAAAGAGAACAGTAAATAGTGCACAAATTGGGGGAAGGGGTCCACAGACAATATAGCATCCCTCTGAGATATCTAGTATATAGGGGAAGATACCTTTGAAGCCCCAAGGTCTGTATCATCCATAATTTTGACATGAGCGAGAGCACAATTAAGTCAAGCCTGGCCAAGACTACAAGTTAACAAACTATGTTTAAAAACATCTTCACTTCTCTTTGGTAAACACCGTGTCTACTAATATATATTGAGAAAATTAGTGTTTTCATGCAATGTTTTATGGTACATTACCTAAACTCAATGAGAAACTCACACTCTGTGTTCCATTGCGAACAGTGGATCACAATGTTTCACCACCAACTATGGGTGTCACAGCAATAATTTGACAGGCAATAAAAAGAGAATAAGCTCCCTGGTGTAATTTTTATACGCTATTCTCCACAGTCTCAGTCATTGAAGTGGAAGGAATGAAGATGTACAGTTTAACCAGTATGTTTACATGCATCTAAGTAGATATTTTTCTTTAAATACTAATTGAATTACACATATAAAATACTTAAGTTGCTGGAGGATCAGCCTGAAGGTGCTTTCAAACATGCAAAGAAGTTATTTTCACTAATATTAAAAGATACAACCAATATCTAAGCATCCTTGAAGAACAGTCCAACAACAGAAAATAGCCAGGTTGCTTTCTATTAATTTAATTTCTATGCTCATTGATAGAAGGCAAAATTTAGCTAGGATGCATTAGCTACAAAAGCAGGAACTTGATTTAAAAACAAAAATTCTCATCTCAAAATATTACACAATATATGTTCCAAGAAAGGAAAATGGGTTGCTCCATTATTCTGCTTGACACATGTGTGCATGAAGGTGTGTACATAGGCAGGAACAGACTTGACATAGGGCTGGACACCTAATAAGCGTGATTCTTAAATACCACTTAACTTACAATGAAAAAATTACTGGCATGATAAAAAATCAGAAGACATGGGGTCTGGTTTGTTATAGATGAACTGAGACACCTTTAGTAAATCATTACCTCCTACCTACTATAATTCCTCTGGCAAATAATTCTCCTAATGACCTTCCTGCCTTTCTTTTTCTCAGTCAAGACGGAGATAGTATACATGAGTACATGTGAATGCATTTGTAAAAATCTTTGAATAAAAAAGAGGATTTTTTTTAAAAAGTATGCTTGGTTCTGATCCATTGATTACTCCATGGGTTTGTTCTCAGACCTGAAATTTTTCTTGCTTTTAGAGCAGGAGTTCCCAATCTTTTTAAGTGTGTCATGGACTGCTCTGGCAGTCTTGTAAAGCCTAGAGACTCCTCAGATAATGTTTGTGTTTATATTCATAATTAAAGGAAATGCTAAATTTTAGTTAGTAAAATGGGTTAGTAAAAATAAAGGTTTGTTTTTTTTCTCATTGAAACTCACAAGCCCCATGAGATGTATCCTTGGACCACACAGGTTAAGAGTCTCTCCAATCAGTTTTCTTCACTCCATTCTCAATGTCAGTACCCTAGTTCAGGTTCATGTTAACTATTGTATTAGCCTTCTCACTTGCTTCCGTGCCCCTAGTCAGTCTTCCCTTTAAACCATCCCATATGTCATTGTCAGGTTGATCTTTGGAAAGCACAGCACTTAACACTTATAATGGCATCATCTTGCTAAGAAAAAAAAAGACCCATTAAACTTCAAAGACTCAAGGTCCAATATTGCCTAGTATATAAAGTTCCAATTTATTCATCTGACATTTAAGGTACTCCATGATGTGGATGCTTTCTAGGCAACTGATGGTGGTGGTACTGTGGATAGAGTACAGGATCTGGAGTCAGAAAAGACCTAAGTTCAGATCTGACCTCAGACACTTAATAATTATGTGATTCTTGACAAGTTACCTATCCTCTGTTTACCTCAGTTTCCTCACCTGTAAAATGGGGATAATCATTGAACCTACCTTGCAGAGTTGTTGTGAGGATCAAGTAAGAGATTATTTGTAAAAAAACAAAAAACAAAAAAACAAAAAAAAACCCACTTAGTATCTGGCTTATAATAGACACTATATAAATGTTTATTCCTTTCCCTTCCCCCACCCCTTATTTCTTACAGATTATTTCTATGTACCTTATGCTCCAGGACAAGTGGTCTTCCAGCCCTTCCCCAAATACACTTGGTAATGACTTTGCTCATGCCGTTCACTTTGTCAAGAATCACCTGCTCCCTTAGCTTTGCTTGACCAATTCCTGTTCTTTAACACTAAAAGTCATTGCTTCCTATGACCTTCGTAAATCTCCCCAACTAAAAGAAGTTCTTTCTCCTCTGGACCACCCTACCACAGTGATCCACCCTAGTTGCACTTTTAAACTATATCCTGCATTATAGTTTTATATATGCATGTCTTATTAGCCTCAAGGTGGCAGAGATTATCTTAGTACAATGACATACTTCTCTATATATCAAATATCCCAGTACCTTGCATATAGTAGAAGTTCAGTAAGTATTTGTTGAATGAATAGAGGCAGTATGGCCTAACAGATACAATTCTGGACTTGGAGATGGGAATACCCAGGTTCCAAACACACTTCTGATACTTAATAGCTGTGTGACTATTGTCACACAACTCTGGGTCTCAGTCAATTCTTTAAGATTCTAAGCTATAGAGGAGCAGGCAGGTGACACACTGGATAGAGTGCCAGGGCTAAAGTTAAGAAGACCCTTTTTCCTGAATTCAAATCTAGCCTGGAAATAATGCCACTAACACAGCTTATAAAGTAACATATACTTGGAAAAAAGTAAGCCACTCAGTGATATAGAAATTGTGAAAGCATATATTGTCAAAGTTGTAGGATGCGTTTGGGAGAAACTATACATCCAACTGAAGAGCAGTAGAAAGTCTGAAACTGTCTTAGCAGTGTCTAAAGGACTCAAGCTTTTAGTGCAGCAATGTCCAAGGGAGACTATAAGGTCATTGCAGAGTAGGGTAGCTGGACTGGACATATGATATTAGCAGAATACATCCATAACTCTGCATTGTCTGCATTGCTTGCTATTTCTCCTCATAGGTGTGCTGACCACACACATTCCTTATATGTATGTGTCTCCAAGTGTGTTCCCTATGTAAATGCTTTTTACCACTGATGTGGTATCTGTGGTATTTAACAACTGGTCTAGCTGTTCTGGAAGGCAATTTGGAACTAGGTACAAAAAGTTTTTAAATTGTGCAAACCTATTGGCCCAGAAAGACCATTATAGTATTAGGTTTATCCTCCAAAGAAATCAAAGAAATAGGAAAAGGACCCATATGTACAAAAAAATTTTATAGTAGCTCTTTTTGTGGAAGCAAAGAATGGAAAAAAAAGGGACTACACATCAACTAGAAGTAGCTGAACAAGTGTCTGAATGTGATGGAATACTAATGTGCTGTAAGAAATGAGCAGAATGGTTTCAGAAAAGACTATGAAGTTTTACATGAACTGATGTAAAGTGAAGTGAACAGAACCAGGAGAACAACTTATATAATAACAACAATAAAGACAATCAGCTCTGAAAGACAAGAATATATCAGGCTGTAGGTGTGTTTGTCCTTCATTTTCAAAGAGGACCATGATATCAGGGAAATGATGACATGACTTGCAGTTGACTTCAAGTAAGGGAGGACTGTGCAAGGTTACCAGCCTCACTTTCTGCTCCAGAGCCATCTGGGTCCAGTGGCCAGAAATTTTTTGATCACTGGAGATGGCTTTAATGTTAATGAGATCCTCCTCACCTGTTAATAGACCTCAAGTACCTTTTGTTAATTTTCTAATGAGGCACTGGTTCTCAAGGGTTGTGATGCCCTTTGGCTCTGAAAAGCATATAAATACTCTGAGGTGAGGTTTTACTTTGGGCCTTACTCACTGGAAGAGTTTGTTTAGTCAGATGAGATTCTGGGCAGCACTAAGGAGCCCCTCAGCTTTGAAAACCCAGAAGTTGGTGCCTCTCTCTGGTAACTGTGTATGTATGGTCAGACAGTTGGATCTGTCTGTTAATCTGTGATGTACGTATTGCTTACAATCAAACAGTTGGAAGCCCTGTCTGTTGGTTGATCTTTGTTTCTCTGTTTATATTTTCTCTGAAGTTCAGGGTGCTGACTTTTCCCCCTGAACTAAGTGAATGATACATGTGCTTGATTAAAGTGATTGTTGACCTCTCAAAAGTTGCTTTCCTTTTAGAAAAGCAAATCAGGCCTTCTGTGTATGTCAGGGTCTTTGCTGAAACAATGACCCAGGATGCAATAGGAGACCCTGGCATTTTAGGCTAAGGCCTTTTCAGGTACTCACTTAGAGTGAGATAATGTCTATTCAGTGAATAGACCCCTTTAAGAAGTGAGTCAGGAGATGGCCCCTTTAATTAGAAAAAAAAGAAAAATCAAGCTGGGAGGGAAAGACACTCAGAGTTGCTGTTTCGAAGAGAAACAGTTACCACTGACCAAGAATTGATCAACTCAATGACTAATCACAGTTCCAAAGGACACATGATGAAACATTCAATCCACCTCCAAATAGAAAAGTGATGGACTCAGAGTACAGATTGAAGAATAGTTTCTTTTCTCTTCCTTCCTCCCTTCCTCCTTCCTTTTTTTCCTTCCTTCCTTCTTTCCTTCTCCTTCCTTTCTTCCTTCTTTACTTTCTTCCTCAGATAATTCAGGAATTCATTTACATGACTATACATATTTGTAAAGAACTCTGTTTTGCTTGCTAACAACATGGGTAAAGTAAGGAGAAGGGGAAGGAAGAGGATTTGAAACATAAAATAAAATCTAATTGAAAGAAAACCACTTTAATATATCTTTATGGAAAGGGTATACCTCAGGTTTAAGAAGAAAATGCTTTATAAATATTTTCTTTAAAAAGCATTTCATTAAATTATTTTGGACTAAGTTTTCTGCATGACCACCCTTTACCAAAACACACTGGTAGGCTAATGAACTTTTTTTTTTTTAGGGTATATGTACCTTTAGCATACCTTGATCTTGGAGAAGCCATTCCAGGGAAGCAATTCTGAAAATTGGTGGGAAAGGTTCAAGGAGATAGATTAGGTCTGGATTTGTGTTTCATTTGCGTAGAGATGATAATGAAACTCATGGGAGTAGATGAGATCACCAAATGAGAAAGCATGGAGTAAGAATAGAAGAGGCTTAATAGCGAGTTTTGAGGGAGAACTATTCTTAAAGGGGCTGGGACAGATGATATTCTAGCAATAAAGATGGAGCTCAATAACCAAAAACAAGGATAGATGGATCTAGGAAACTGGTAGGTAATTAGGAGAGATATAGGATAATAGTTTTGGGGAATGATAAGGTCGGGTAGAGGTTTTGTTGTGTTTTGATTTTTTTCCTAGATGGAATATGTGTTCCTTGAGAACAAGGTAAATTTCAAATTTTTTGTTTTCACATTCTTAGCACCTTGCATACTTTCTGAGTTCATTGTAATGGTGATGCTACTGTTCAGTGATATTAAGGCATTTAAGGTAGGGTATAAAGATAGATCATGGAAGAATGGATAATAAGCATATCTGCAAAGGAAACAGAGGAAGCATAGACTGCAGAGTAAGAATCTAAATTTCTTGGGGGGGGCGGAGCCAAGATGGCGGAGTAGAAAGACGCACATACACATAGCTCCGAACCTACAACCCACAGAATGGCTACAGGGGAGTAACTCATGGCGAATTCTGCACCCAGAGGCCACGGAATATTGGAGCGAGGGAGATTTCTGTTCCGGAGGGACCTGCAAACCTCTCGCGGGAGGTCCTTCGCGCTGCGGACTGGGCGCCAGGACTGGGAGCTGAGGGCAGCCCTGCCGCGGCCGCGGCACCGAGAGGAAAAGATCCGAGCGGGCTTGGGGGACGGGATCTCCAGCGGCCACACGGGTCCCTCCGCCCACAGAGGGACCTGCAAACCTCTCACAAAAGGTCCGTCGCGCTGTAGATGCGGAGCCCAGCCCAGCCCAGACCTGCTGCGGCCACGGCACCAAGAGAAACAGACCCGAGCAGGCTTCAGGGACTGGATCTCCAGCGGCGGCACAAGTCCCTCTGCCCACAGGTGACAGGGGTCGGTGAGAGAGTCTCTTTGGTGGGTCGAGAGGGGAGTGGGGTGCCCTCATGATTTGGGCCCCCCCGGGAGGTAGAAGCTGAGAGGCGGCTGCAGAACGGGGCTCCCCAAGTGGGCGGGAGCCTGGATCCATTGTTGAAGGTCTGTACATAAACCCCCTGAGGGAACTGAGCCTGAGAGGCAGCCCTGCCCCAACCTGACCACCTGAACTTAATCTCATACTGAATAGCAGCCCTGCCCCTGCCAAAAGCCCTAAGGCTGGAAGCAGCATTTGAATCTCAGTCCCCAAACACTGGCTGGGAGGATCAGGAGGCGAGGTGGGTATGAGGAAAATATTCAGAGGTCAAGTCACTGGCTGGGAAAATGCCCAGAAAAGGGAAAAGAAATAAGACTATTGAAGGCTACTTTCTTGGAGAACAGGCATTTCCTCCCTTCCTTTCTGATGAGGAAGAACAATGCTTACCATCAGGCAAAGACATAGAAATCAAGGCTTCTGTGTCCCAGCCCACCCAATGGGCTCAGGCCATGGAAGAGCTCAAAAAGAATTTTGAAAATCAAGTTAGAGAGGTGGAGGAAAAACTGGGAAGAGAAATGAGAGAGATGAAAGAAAAGCATAAAAAGCAGATCAGCTCCCTGCTAAAGGAGACCCAAAAAAATGTTGAAGAAATTAACACCTTGAAAACTAGCCTAACTCAATTGGCAAAAGAGGCTCAAAAAACCAATGAGGAGAAGAATGCTTTCAAAAGCAGAATTAGCCAAATGGAAAAGGAGATTCAAAAGCTCACTGAAGAAAATAGTTCTTTCAAAACTAGAATGGCACAGATGGAGGCTAAGGACTTTGAGAGAAAGCATGATATCACCGAACAAAGAGAGAAGAATAGAAAAATGGAAGATAAGGTGAAATATCTCATTGGAAAAACAACTGACCTGGAAAATAGATTCAGGAGAGACAATTTAAAAATTTTGGGACTACCTGAAAGCCATGATCAAAAGAAGAGCCTAGACATCATCTTCCAGGAAATTATCAAGGAAAACTGCCCTGAGATTCTAGAACCAGAGGGCAAAATAAATATACAAGGAATCCACAGAACACCGCCTGAAAGAGATCCAAAAAGAGAAACTCCTAGGAACATTGTGGCCAAATTCCAGAGTTCCCAGGTCAAGGAGAAAATATTGCAAGCAGCTAGAAAGAAACAATTCAAGTATTGTGGAAATACAATCAGGATAACACAAGATCTAGCAGCCTCTACATTAAGGGATCGAAGGGCATGGAATAGGATATTTCAGAAGTCAAAGGAACTAGGACTAAAACCAAGAATCACCTACCCAGCAAAACTGAGTATAATACTTCAGGGGAAAAAATGGTCTTTCAATGAAATAGAGGATTTTCAAATTTTCTTGATGAAAAGACCAGAGCTGAAAAGAATATTTGACTTTCAAACACAAGAATGAAGAGAACCATGAAAAGGTGAACAGCAAAGAGAAGTCATAAGGGACTTACTAAAGTTGAACTGTTTACATTCCTACATGGAAAGACAATATTTGTAACTCTTGAAACATTTCAGTATCTGGGTACTGGGTGGGAGTACACACACACACACATGCACACACGCACACATACATAGAGACAGAGTGCACAAAGTGAATTGAAGAGGATGGGATCATATCTTAAAAAAAAAATGAAATCAAGCAGTGAGAGAGAAATATATTGGGAGGAGAAAGGGAGAAATTGAATGGGGGAAATTATCTCTCATAAAAGAGGCAAGCAAAAGACTCATTAGTGGAGGGATAAAGAGGGGAGGTGAGAGAAAAACATGAAGTCTACTCTCATCACATTCCACTAAAGGAAAGAATAAAATGCACACTCATTTTGGTAGGAAAACCTATCTCACAAGACAGGAAAGTGGGGGACAAGGGGACAAGCAGGGTGGGGGGGATGACAGAAGGGAGGGCATGGGGAGGAGAATGCAATTCAAGGTCAACACTCATGGGGAGGGATAGGATCAAAAGAGAATAGAAGTAATGGGGGACAGGATAGGATGGAGGGAAATATAGTTAGTCTTATACAACACAACTATTACGGAAGTCATTTGCAAAACTACACAGATTTGGCCTATATTGAATTGCTTGCCTTCCAAAGGGAAGGGGTGGAGAGGGAGGGAGGTAAAGAAGTTGGAACTCAAAGTGTTAGGATCAACTGTCGAGTAATGTTCTTGCCACTAGGAAATAAGAAATACAGGTAAAGGGGTATAGAAAGCTATCTGGCCCTACAGGACAAAAGAGAAGACGGAGACAAGGGCAGAGAGGGATGATAGAAGAGAGAGTAGATTGGTCACAGGGGCAATTAGAATGCTTGGGTTTGGGGGGGGGAGGGGATAAAAGGGGAGAAAATTTGTAACCCAAAATTTTGTGAAAATGAATGTTAAAAGTTAAATAAAAAAAAAAAGAATCTAAATTTCTTGAGAAAGTGGTCTAGAAAGAAGTTGTATTTGTCCTTCATTTTCAAAGAGGACCATGACATCAGGGAATGATGACATGACTTGCAGTTGACTGATTTGAGTGAAGGAGGGCTGTGCAAGGTCATCAGCCTCACTTTCTCCTCCAGAACCATCTGGGTCCAACAGCCAGATATTCATCAGGATGAGTAGATATGGCCCAGGATGCAATGGGATACCCTGGTCCTTTTAACTTAAGATCTTTCCAGGTACTCACTTAGAGTGAAGTAATGCCCATTCTGTAAATAGGCTCTTTAAGAAGTGAGTCAAGGGATGGCCCCTTGAATTAGAAAGAGGGGAAGACCCTCAGGATTGCGGTTCCAAAGAGAAAGTTACCATTCATATTCACTCTAAGCCAGGAGGATCCAAAATACAGTCATAAAGTGGAGCTTGGGCAGGAACCTTTTATGGTCCAATCTAAAGGAAGGAAGGAAGAAAGGAAGGAAGGAAGGAAGGAAGGAAGGAAGGAAGGAAGGAAGGAAGGAAGGAAGGAAGGAAGGAAGGAAGGAAGGAAGGAAGGATGGAAGGAAGGAAGGAAGGAAGGAAGGAGATAATAGCAATAATGATGGAGACAGACTGATATGAATGAATAACATGAACTTCAAAGAGAAGTGGTTCCTGAATTAGAGTTGTAGGGAGAAAGTCTGGAGGTGGTAGTGAGGACAAAGGAGTATGCCTACTACCACAGGCTTGTTGGTACAGGATTTCCAACTAGCCCTCTTAGAGAAAATGTGTTCTTACAACATACTTTTAAGTGTATCTGCATTAACATTTTTTCCATCACTTTCCTGTTTAATCAACAACAACAAAAAATCAGACCCTAATTTGTAGCATTTGCCAATTTCTGCAGTATAAATTTTCACTCTGAAGATATAACAATCAGCTCAACTTCCAACTGACTACATTGTACCACTATCTCTCTTTGCTCCTAGCTCAGTGAATTAGGGAACATAAGGCAAGAAGAACGAGGGGAGAGCAGCCAGAGACATGGCATAATCCAAAAAAAAAAGAGGCAATTTTATGGGAAGATGAAAGGATGGAATATTGCTGGACAGTGCTGGTAGAGAAATTCTTCTCATCAGTAGTTCTCTACATCAGTACTAAAAAACATGCAGGGTACACTGGAGGCTCATAGCATACCTGAGTGCTGCCAAAACCAGATTTAAATATAATTGTGAAATATTTAGTAAGGTAAAAAAAGTAAGTAAAACTTAGATAATCTTTATAAGTGTTTTTTTAAGTCAACATGTGACCTGCAATGATCCTTATGTTGTGGCTGTGGTTTTGTCTGGCGTTCTCAAAGAAACCCATGTCATCAGGAAGATGATACCATAATGTGAAATACTTGGAAGTATTTCAGTGAGGGAGGTCTATGCAAAGTCACCAGCCTCACTTTCTCCTTCAGAGGCATCTGGGTCCAGTGGCCACATATAAATGAGGATGAGAAGATGGCTCTGAATGCAGTGGGAGATCATGGCATTTTCAAGTTGAGGTCTTTTGGAGTTCTTGCTCTGACTGAGGCAACACCCATTCAATGATTAGGGATGTTTAAGAAGTAAGCTGAAGGATAGCCCCTTTAGTAAAAAAAAAAAAAAAAAAATCAAACTGGGAGGGGAAGACCCTCAGGATTTCTGGCCAAAAGAGAAGCAGTACTCACTTTGAGTCATCAGGACCCGAACAATAGCCGTTACCCAGGATCCTTATTTATGGTTTAGTGGCCCCCATTTCTATTTGAGTTTGGTACCATTGCTTTACCTCAATGAAATCACAGATGAAGTCTTTAAAAATATGAAAGATAGAGAATGAAGCTCTTGTCTTTGTTAGTGATAGAGTAGGGGAACCAAAATGCATAGTGAAGGAGGAGTACATAGGGACACAGGGTCTAGAGAAAGGCAGAGATGAGGTCCATAGAGTTGAGAAGGTCAAGAGAAGTGATAGAAAAAGAGCTTTTCAACTGGATAGACTTGGGAGCACCAAGGTCTGAGTTTGCCAGTCAGAGGATGAAAGTACCAGTTGATTCAGAGCAGGAGATGGACAGATGTCTGTGATAATAGGAGACAGGAAGGTCACATGGAAGAGGCCACTCTAAATGCATGGCTGAGGCAGCCTCTTTTTTCCTCTTTCCCTCTTCACAATCCTCTAGGCTAGCAAATGTCTAAGTTTCTTTCTTGTTCTAACAGTTTATGAATCTACGAATCCTTGACATTTCTGACGGTGATTCACTTGCATGGAAAATTCAGTGGGCTGAAAAGAATTGAGTGAATCATGAGAGTTCTCAGTAGGGGGCCTTGGGGAATTTGGCCCTGTGCCTGGGTACACAAATAACTACCCACCAGTCACATGGACATCCTGAGGTACTACTGTGCTTCAATCATATTTCTTCAAATAGGGCATAGAATGTGCTCTGCTCCTTCCCAGGATGCAGATTCCCTCGACTGGGCCCTAAAGAGGTGAAGTCAATTGTATCGGGGTTTGCCTAGGTCTCCTGCAAAAGTGGGCATTTGAGTCCCCTACCCCCCCACTCTGCCATCCCCCTCCCCCACCGTGCCCATGCAGCTCACAGCTGGCACAGCCTTGAAGAGCTAGCCAAAAAGTGTTTGTGAACAGCTGATGTGAATCAATGCTTCTTCCGCACAGATCTGGGACTGGGCAGATCTGAGGGAAGGCGTTTGTCCTGAGGCAGGGGATTATCTAATAATCACATTCTATCAATCCACATAGTTTCTTCTAAATGCCTTGGAGTATCTCTTTTTTCTCAAAGTGACCCTTCACAGAGCATTGAATAGGGCCGAACAAGGAAGATGTTAGAAGGGGGATGGTCTCCTGCAATTGACTTGAATTTCAGCCAAAAAAAAAAAAAAACAACTTCTAAAACCAAGATTTAAAAGACATATCAATATCTCCAACTTGCTGAATCTTGGCTATATCTCTGATGCAGCTGAGTCCATTCCTTTGAAAGGGGAAGTTAAAAAAGAGAAAGAAAAATCACATTTCTTAGCAAAGAAATCTAATTTTGCTTGTTGAGACTATCCTCTGTGATAAAGAAGGATTAAAAAAATAAATAATCTATGATTAGCATGGCATGCTGAATGAATACATAAAATGAGTAGTTGGATATTGACAGGCTCACTGAAGGTTAGTAAATTAATAGAAGAGCACATGAAATGAACACTCAGAGGTTGATGTGTGTGGAGGAGAGACCCATAAATGAACACTTTGAAACAGAGCCTGGATTCATAGACCAGGGGCACATTAGAGGCAGGAGTACTTTAAAAGGATCAGCAGAGAGCAAAGGAACAGTTAGAACCACAGCATGACATGCAAGAGATAAGCTTCCTTGAAAAGGAAAGAGCTGCCTGAACCATTAGCACTCAGGGAGCTCTTGAAAAGACCTGGCCTGGGGGTGTAGGATTGGTAGTGAAGGCTACACAGCAATGTTCTCCCCTGGTGCAGCCCCCACCCCCACTCCAAGAAGTAGCTGTTTAGAAGACAACAAGTGAATGAAATGAAATGAAAAGGCCAGGTGGTCTCAGGTGGGTAGGTGGATATGAGAAGTATGTGGAAATAAGAGGTGTTTCTACGAGGATGCTGATTTTTTTTTACAGAAGTCTATTGGATAATAGGAACTAGAAAAGATCCTGGAGATCGGACATTGAATCCTCGAATTTTCTCATCAGACTGGCTCTTGGAAAGATGCATTGAATCACTTGTTCAAGTTGGTTCTTTGTTAGCAATGCTCATATGGTCAGAGGCAGTGTGCCGCAATGAAAAGAACTCTGGCTTTGGAGACCAAAGGTCCGAGCTCACATCGCACTTCTGTTACTGTGTGACCCTGAATAAGTCATTTGATAATAATTAGGCCTTAGGTTCTTCACTTGTGAAATGACTGGGATTAAATTATGAAATGATTATAAGATATCATTCAGTTATATAATTCTCTGTCATAACTTAGGCCTGGATAAACTAATTAATATGAGATTTGATACACCTATAGGTTTTATTTTATACATCATGAATTGTGATATTTTTATCTCATCGAGTTTAATAAAAAATATATTTAACATATAATTAATTCCCCTTCTGTGAATACACGGTCCCAAATGGCATGGGAAAAGGAAGAAAAAGTACAATCTAGCCTGTTTTTTCCCTAATTTAGGCACTTACAAAATTATCTTTTATCTAGATGAAAAAATGAGGTGATTCTGTACTTTCTTTGCCATTGATGTTGCTGAGTTGTTTTCAGTCATGTTCAACTCTTCATGACTCATTTTGGGGGCTTCCTTGGCAAAGATACTGGAGTAGTTTGCCATTTCCTTCTCCAGCTCATTTTATAGATGAGGAAACTGAGGTAAACAGGATGAAGTGACTTGCTCAGAGTCACATAGCTCATAAGTGTCTAAGGTCAGATATGAACTCATGAAGATAAGTCTTCCTGACTTTAGGCCCAGAACTCTATCCACTGTTTCCATATAGCTGTTCCTTGAAATGCCTAGGGGACATTAGATTTGAAATATCCAAAAGATAGTTGATGATATGGGACTGTGAGGTGACAAGACTAAATATACAGAGCTGAGATGATAACTGAATCCATGAAAACTGCTAATATTATGAAATGACATAATTTAGATCTAAAAGAGCCCAAGACATAGTCTTGGGACATACTTCCAGTTAATGGAACAATCTGGTCTAAGGGGCAACAAGAGACAAGGAAGAAAGGAGCAGTGAAACGTAGGAAAACCACAAAAGAAAGAAAATACAGAGAGACTATTCAACAGGAAAATATGGTCAGTAAAGTCAAAGAGTACAGAGAGATCAAGAATAATGAAGATTGAGAAAAGGCCATTGGATTTGAGAATTCAGAGATCATTACCACCTTTGAAGAGATCCATCTCACTTGAATGATGAGGTCTGAAGCCAATGCACAGACTGAGAAGAGAGGATAAAGAGAAATACTGAGTATAGATTATTTTCTCAAGAAGTTCAACTACCTCATTTTACCTTGGATGAATCTGAGGACTGGAGAGGTATAGTGACTTGTTCAAGGCTACACAGTCTCTGCCTTTCAATTTCTTTTCTTTCCTTTTAATTTCCCTTTTACAGTCTTTAGATAGTGGTATCCACAGAGCTACAGCAATAATAAGAATAAAAATAATCTGCCACTTTTGTAGCATTTTAAGGTTTATAAAGTACTACTCTCCACTCTTATGTGATCCTTATAAATGTGAAGGGAAATTAGTATTCCCACTTACATATCATTCAGGATATCATGCGACACCATAAACCAATACCTGATATAATTTTGACAGATCATAGAACTGCAGCCCTAGAAGAGATTTTAAACACAATCTAGTCCAACCCTGACCAGAACCATGAAGGTATAGTCACTAGCATTCTACGTGACTGAAATAGTGAAAGTGACAGGAAATTCATTTACCAGTAGCTGAAACGATCCATTCCATTTTGAGATATCTCTGTTAGAAAGCTTTTTTCCTACAGTCAGCCCAAAGCAGCGCCCATCCACCCCCACCTCTCCTCACCCCCCAGCCCCCACCCCAAAGCTTCACAGTATTTTTAATTCTGCCCTCTGGGACCAAGCAGAACAAGTATAATCTCTCTTCCCTGTAAAAGATATAAATGGTCCTTCCTAAATGAACAGTGATGGTTGTGCCAAGGATTTTGGTATATTCTAAATATTTCCTTTAGGCAATACAACTGTTTTGTCAAGCTATTACTTTTTATTTCATCTGAGGGATATGCCAGAGGACATTAATAACAATTGCAAGTATATATTGGAATTGATAGTTTTAAATATGAAATGATCTGCAGATTTCTATGCTCAGACCTTGGAGTTGAGAAAAATCCCAAATTCTAATCTTACTTCCAAAGCAAACCAAAACTTGAATTACTAACAGCCAAATGAATGACTTACTGGTAAATAACATGAGAATATCGTTACTTATTACTAATAATAGTAGTTATGTAGCATTTAAAGGCTTATAAAATGCTTTATAAAATGTTATCTCCTTTCATTTCCACAAGACCACTGGGAGGTAGATGCTTCTATTATTCCCTTTTTACAGATGAGGAAACTGAGTTCGGGAGGGGCATTAAATGTCTTGCTTAATGTTACATTCCGACACTAATAAGTGTTGGAAACATGATTTAAACTCAGGTCTTTTGGATTCTAGTCCATTGATCTGTACCATCTAGCAGCCTTGAATGGAAGTTAAATTAATGGTGATTATTATTATCTTTAGATATAATCTTCTAATACTTAGGGCAGTTTTAAGCTGAAAACTACACCAATACTTTGGAACATCATGTAAAACCACAGTTTGAATTAACAGGACCAAACTTAATTAGCAGGATCAAAATATCATAGATTTGAAGCCAAAATGACCCTCAGCGATCATCTAATCCTAATTCCTCATTAAACAGAACAGAAAACTGAGGCCCAGAGAGGTTATGACTTGTCCAGATCTTTTAACTCAATACTACACATTCTTATCGAGACAGCATTCATTGAGAAGCAGGGTCAAGATGATAGAGTAAAGGCAGGGACTCACTTGAGCTCTCCCAAAGAGCTCTCTTTCTTCTCTTGTAAACAACTTTAACATAATTCCTCAAATAGAATTCTGGAGAGGAAGAACTAACAAATGATCAGAGTAAAATGATTTTCCAGGCCAGGACAACTTAGGAGATTGCCAGGAAAAGTCTGTCTCACAAGACAGTAGTCAGACCTGGAATCTAGCACAGAACATGGGGTGCCAGCATCAAGTCATGGAGTCATTTCATCAGTGGCAGAAGCTTTGGGAGCTCTTAACCCAGAGACAGTAAAGGTATTGGACAACTTGTCAGAAAGAGATTACAAGGGTCCCTTTACTGACACTGGGTACAAGACTCTGTTTCATTGCCCACACAGTCCAGGGTTGCAGTCCCAGAACTAAGAGGAGTACTAATTCACTAGTGCTTGCTGCCATGGTGGGGCAAAAAGGCCCTAGGACAGATAAGAGCGCTTATGGTTGCTCACTGACCAAGCACAGGCCAGGAGAGCAGTGACCATATCTCTCCTTAAATGCTATCACCTTCAAAGCATCAAAGACTTAGACTCTCAGAACTAAGAAAGGCTTACAGCTTGGAACTGCATTCCAAAAGCAGAGCTCAATTTTAACATAAAGTCATGAATCAAGAAATAGGCTCAAAAAAATGAGCAAACAACAAAAGAAGAACCTGATTAGAAAACATTTCTATGGTGATAAAGAAGGTCAAGACACAAACTCAGAAAAAGGCAATGAAGTGAAAACAGCTACGTGCAAAGATGCAAAGAAAAATGTGAAATGGTTACAGGCCCAAAAATAATTCTTGGAAGATCTCAAAAAGGATTTTAAAACTCAAAAAAGCAAAATAGAAGAAAAGTTGGGAAAATAAATGAGAATGATACAAGAAAATAATGAAAAAAGAATTAAGAGTTTGGTAAAGAGGGCAAAAAAATACTGAAGAGAATAACGCCTTAAAAATGAAGTGCTAAATACTAAATATATATGCACCAAGTGACATAGCATCCAAATTCTTAGAAGAGAAGTGAGTTTTAGGAGGAAATAAACAGCGAAAGCTATACTAGCGAGGGACCTCAAATTTCCCCTCTCAGAACTAGACAAATCTAACCAAAAAATAAATAAAAAGTGACTTGAGGAAATAATGGAATTTTAGAAAAGTTAGATATGACAGACCTCTGGAGAAAACTTAATGGGAATATAAAGGAATATACCTTTTACTTAGTGCTATATGGCATCAATACAAAAATTGACCATGCATTAAGATATTAAAAACTTCACAACCAAATGCAAAAAAGCAGAGCCAACAACCTCTTAACTGTCAAATCTAATGGTCTTTTCCCAGTCCTCATCTTCCTCAGTATATCAGATGAATTTTTCAGCCTCTCCTTTTTTGATATTGTCCCCTCTCTGGGTTTTTATAACAATACTTACCCATTTAATACTTACCCATCCTACCAGCCTAACCACTTCTCAGTCTTCTTCATTGGCTCATTATCATCCATTTCATGCCATCTATCCATGGATATTCCTCAAGGATCTGTCTTGGGTCCTCTTCTTTTCTCTCTTTATACTCTCTCCATGACCTTATCAATGACCTCATCAGCTGCCATGGGTTTAATAATTACTTAAATTTTCTTAAGTTAAATGATTAATTAAATTATTTCTATGCAGATGATTTCCAGGACCATATTTTTAGTCTCTCTATCCCCTGAGCTTCAGTCCTGTATCACCAATTCCTAATAGGCCTGGATAGTTCAAATTGTATCTCTAAGACATCTCAAACTCAATATCCAAGCAGAATGCATTATTTTCCTTTACACCATAACTCATCTGATCAAAGACATTATCTTTTGGTTTCTCAGGTTTATAACTTCAGTTTTATCTTCCACTCAATTTCCCTTCACTCTACATATTCAATCAGTTGTCAAATCTCACCATTTAAAATTCTCACACTTCTTGCATGAATCCCTTATTTTTACTAACACAGCTATGATGTTAGTTGGGGTCTTCATCCTTGCCTAGATTTTTGCAATGATCTCCTAATTGATCTCTTTATTGCAAGTTTCATCTCACTGTAGTTTATCTTCCACACTGCTACCAGATTAATTTTCTCAAGAACAGATCAGATTATTTCTCTGTCCTACTCAATAAATACAGTGTGTCCCTATTACCTCTAGCATAAACTATTCATTCCCATTTATCCTTTAAGACTCTTTGCAATCTGGACCCAACATATTTTTGCAGTCTCATTGTACATTACTTCCCCTCCAGCATTCTAAATTCTAGCCAAACTTGCCTCATCTCCGGTCCTCACACATGTCATTCATCTCCCTTCTCCTTGCCCTTGCCAATAGCCATCCCTCATGCCTGGAATATACTCTTCCCTCATTTTATATACCTCATATAATCCCTCTCTTCTTTCAAGATAAAGCTCATGTACAACCTTCTACATTTCCTGATCTACCAACTGCTAGTATCATCCTACCTCTCCAACTACCTTGTGTTTTACTACTTTGCATTTACTTGAATGTTTTCTGTTTATACTGACACATGTATCTCTTGTTTTCACCATTAAAATATAAGTTTGTTAGAAGTTGTAAATGTTTTGTTATTTGAAATGATGCCTGGCATATAGAAACATTGGTAGGGACTGCACTTGTGATTTCATTGGTAAAGAGAGTTCCTAGGTAGGAAAATTTCTACCAATGCAATTTGATGATTACTTTGTAGTCTTAAAGAGTTCTTTAGAAAGAGCAGTGAGAGGCTAAATGACTTGCCCATGGACAAAAAGCTATTATGTGTCAGAGGAGAAATTTGAATGCAAGTCTTTCTCTCTCCAAGGCCATCTTTCTACTACATCTTGTTCCTAATACATAGCAGCTGCTTACTAAATGTTTGTTGACTGATGGTATAAACGGGAGTAATGTGAAATAAAGGTTGTAATAAATAATTAAAATTAAAAAAAATAATGTGAAATAAATAAATTGGTGCCAGAATTTGAAGCATCTTAAAAACGAGAATGGCAAGAAAAAGGGGCAGTAGAGAATCTTTCCTCTCCTGAACTGGAATACAGAGTATAATGGGATTTTTAAATCCTCACCCTTAGGTCATTAAGTAATCCAAACAAAATAGAAAGAAGGGGTTTAGATAAGGATATAAGAGGTAAGAAGTATGTATACATTAGGAGATCCAGAGGTGAAAGGCTTGTTGGGCATTTATATATCATCCTGATTGTCATTCTTCTACAGAATATGCCTCATGGCTTCTTAGTTACTACTAACCAGAGCAGAAGGATGTTGGTCAGCCCATAGGCTGTGCCAGGAATAAAAAGGCATTTATTTAAATTCTGTCTGAAAACAGAAAACAAATTTAATGGTATTAGTCTAGGAAAGAAGTTGGCTTTAGGAATAAAGCACTTACAGGAAGAAGAGTTTTCTCTAGGACTACTACATTTTTCTAGATGAGGGGAGATTCCCCATTGCAAATGGAAGTCTATGATCAAAATACCACTATTCATGTCAGTATTCTCCCTGTAGTCTGAAGGTGAGTACAACCTTATTAGAATGGTATGGTGGAGAAAAGCAATGATGTATGACTTTGGTATTTGGTGAGATGCAAGCATTATGTCTATGTTCATAAGATTTAGAATGGGAAAGGATCTTAGAAAATATCTACTCCAATTTCTCGTTTTTCAGAAGAGGAACTGTCTCAGGGACAGCAAGTAACTTGTTTGAGGTTACATAGATAACAGGTAGCAAAACCAGAACTCTAACTCAGGTTCTCTACTTACAAATCTGGTATATTTTCTAATACATTAATATGAGTTTACTTACTTAAGAAATAATGGAGAGTGACAGTATTTCAGTGCAATGCAGTAACTGCATCTCCAATTATTTCTACTACTATTTGATGTTCATTTGTGTTCTTCCAAGATATAGAAAGATCCCTAGTATAGTGTAAAAACTACTGGACTTAGGATCAGAAGACCTGGGTTTGAGTTCAGGCTCCAAAACTTCACAAGTCATTTATTCAGTCTGTCAACAAACATTTATTATGAACTAAGCACCGAAGCAGAAAACATCTCTACTCTCATGTAACTCACATTCTAATGAAGGTAACATGTAAATAAGTAGGTGCACATGCAATTTATTTACAGCATAAATAGAAATTAATCTCAGTGAAAAAGACATTGGCAACTGGAGAATAGGGAAGATCTCCTGCTACATAGGATTTGAGTTTTGTTGGAGGAGACCGCAAAGCTAGGAGCTGGAGGTAAGAAAGCGTGGCAGAGTATTGCAGACATGAAGGCCATGAATCAGCTTTCCACAGTAAGCTTTCTTCTTATTCTTTAAAATAGTGATAATAATGCTTACACTATCTACTTCACAAGGTTGCTGGGAGTAATGTCAACCTGGCCTGGTTGAGACTAAGTAGGTTTTATTCAAGATAGGAATGAAAAAAAAAATTACCAATTACTTATCAGTGAACAAATGGAGGTATATGTAACCATAACAAGAAAACATATTCTGCAGGATTGATTCATTTGGGCATAGTTTTCCTGATCCTTTGCTATCCATGTTGGTCTCCATGTCATAAGCCCAAGAAAGGGTTTTGCTTTGACTTTTTCTACCCATTTCAGCAAGAAGCTACATAAATGTCCCAAGTCTTAATCCCTTGAGCCAGTTAGGTCTAGAGAATGGTTTTTGTGCCTTTTAGGGAAAAACCTGTATGTGGCTAGGTCTTGGAAAAGCTAGTCCAGTCTAGGACAGCGACCTGGGAAGTATTGCTTCTAGCATAACCTTAAGTTTGTTATATAAATGTAAATTGTTATTATGACTGAAAAAAAGAAATACTTTAAAGTGTTTACTCTGTGTCAGCATTATGTTAAACTTTAGAGACACAAATTTAAAAGATAGACTCTGCCCTTAAAAAGTTGATATAGTAACAGGATGGATGGTGTTAGGTGGGATGGACAGTGAACCTGTCAAGTTGAAGTCACTCAACAATCAGATTAACCCAAAACTAAGTTAAGTTCCCAGGGACTGAGGGTATTTTTCTTCCCTCATGATCTGATTGAGTTCTGGGGTACTGTCCAAGTTGGAAAACAGCAGATCATGGGGCCAAAACCTAGTCTTATAAATATTATCAATGCAGTTAGCTGCTTTAGTTGATTCAGTCTCCCAAAGCCATTTTTTATCAGTAGCAAATTGAAGTCTTCTTCCTATTGTGATGTGAAAGTGACTGTGGGCTGTTAAAGGCTATTTCTATGAAGTACCAGCTGTAGCAGGTTCTATCAAGATGGAATGTCTAGTATGGCCCCAGGTGCAGATTATGTATCTGTTTTCCTAGATAAGGTTCAAAAGTCATATTATCAGAAATTGACTATCAGTTGAGGATTTTTTTTTTTGCCACATCTCTGGGACAACTCACTTTCTAAGGGGATCAGCCGGTTCTATTTGCACTGCTACAGGGAATCACTTCACAGAAGACATTATGAATATCTTGATTACTTTGTCAGTGAGAGCACAACTTTGGAATTATTATGGTTAATACATAACAACAATACAATTTCATGAATTTCATATAGAAATTGTTTTGGGACAATGGTTAAAATGTGAGTGGCACTCTCCTACCTCTTTCTTTTCTCTGTCACTCTCTTCCTTTTCTCTCCTACTCTGCTTACTTATATACACATTGAGATGCAGGAGGCCTCTTTGAAGACACAATAGTTGCACTGTCTCTGCACTGTCACCCAAATCTCCCTTTTGTTGCTAAGAAATCATTATCAGTGCATGGCTTTGTATTTCACATACCTTGCACCCCACAATACTGAGGTTTAAAAGATCTATGCTAATTGAAAAACAACCATCCATGAAAGAGTGGCAGGTATTTGGTGCAGTTGAAACAACCAGCTCTTCCATATGCTGTTCCTGAATGGGAGATGTATTGAACTGAATTGTGGCTGGGATGAAAAAAAAGTCAGCATCCCTCCTTCCCCCTCCCCACCCTCTACAAATCCAGAGACTTCAATTAAGATGATTTCTGTTGAGTTGCTGTTTCAGGCATTTCCTCTTATTTCTCTTTGAAGGTAGTTCTAATGATATATGCTCAAATGCATTAATCATTTCCTCAGGTAAAATAAACAGGGAAATCAACTCTCTTTCTATTTAAAAATGTTGAATGTTACATTAGGTTTAAATTCAGAGTGAATGAGTCCAGAACATTCTAACTAATTTTTTTTTTTACTTGGGCTACTCGATAGAGCTCAGAGGAAGAAAATACTTTCTCCTCCTCCAAAGACTCATTCTAGCAAGGAAGTAACTCTGGGTTTCAGAAGGTCTTCAAGGCCTGGCAATGTCTGTCATCTGGGAACCAAACGAGCTAAGTATAGATATGCTCATCCATTCTAGATCTAAACCTATGCTTTCATGTACTTCTGACACCTGCAGGTATCAACAGTGGGTGGAAACCACTTCAGTAGCTAGGTTCAATGGTGGTTTGGCTATGGAACTTGAACAGATGGGGAAGAAAGTTAAGAGTCTCAAGAAGAATGGGTTGATTCAGATTGCAGTTCATGATAAAGACAATAGAAAAAAGAAGTATCTGAACTGAAATAAATACTACTGGACGTGGAGATCTAAAAATATGAGACGAAAGGACCTTCCAGGGAAGAGAAGAAAATAGGAGATTGTGAGGAATGTTAGGGTCTCATAGATAGAGGTAAATTGCCACTGAAAGTACTTCTGTGTGTGCCATTTCTTTTAAATTTCTGAGTTGCTCTACCCCTCTCCATTCCTTAAAGGGACACAGATACCTCTGGGCTATGTCCCATCAAGTGACTTGCCCATAGTGACCCAACTAGTTAATGGAAAGTCAGGAGATCCTGAGTCCCACTCCAGTGCTACTCTCACTGCACGTCTGCTTCTTCATAAATAAGCAAGTTTTAAATTAATAGATTCGATAAGCAAAAAGTTGCAACCATTTTGAGATAGTAAAACAGATACATGGGCATGATTTCCTTTAAAATCACTAGAGAAACCTTTGGAAATCTCAGAAATCTTGTCAGTATTTTCAAATTAATTATCTACAGAAGTCTTCTTTTAAACAACTTCCAGTTTTAAAAATTGGAACTTACATCCAGGAAACTTACACCAGGCAGAAGACACATGATGAAGTCATATCAGGTTGAATTCCTTATGATGTGCTCCTCATGAGACCCCTTCTGAACTGGGCCAAGCCTCATAGCTATTCTACTGCCTTCATCAGCTTGTGCCACTCTGAGGTTCTTGTCGTTAGTCATTTGACAAGCATTTATCAGTCATCTACCACATGCCAGAACCAGGAATACAAAGAAAGATGAAAAAAAAATAACTGCTCTCAAGGAACTCATAGTCCAAATGGGGTGGAGGACAATATGCAAACCACAATTTACAAATAAGATATATGTACAAGAAAATGAGGAAATTCAAAAGAGAGAAGGAAGACTGAGAAAGTTTCTTACAGGAGTTGGGATTTTAGCTGGGACTTAAAAGAAGCCAGAAGATAGAGATAAGGAGGAGAAAACTCCAGGCATTAGGGAGAGTCATTGAAAATCCCAAAATTGGGAGACAGAGCATCTTTTGTGAGGAAGAGCAAGGAGGACAGTGTCATTGGGTCACAGAGACCACAGTGAAGAGAGGATTGAAGTATAAGATGACTGGAAAGATAGGAGAGGCCCAGATAATGAATGGCTTTAAAAGCTAAACAGAGTATTTTACATTTGATCCTGGAGGTCATAGGGAGCTATGGGAAATTATTGAATAGAAGGGTGAAATGGTCAGATAGATCATTTTGATAAGGGTAGATGGACTGGAGTGGAAATAAATTTGTGACATGAAGAGCAGTCAGCAGGCTTCTGCACTAGTCCAGGCATGAGGCAATGAGGGCCTGCTACAGGGTAGTGGTAATGTCAGAGGAGAGAAGGGAGCATATGGGAGAGATAGCACAAAAGTTGAAATGGCTTTACTTGACAACAGATTGGCTATGGTAAGGGAGAGAGAAAGCCTTAGGAGTTGAAGATGACACATAGTTTGTGAACCTGGGTGACCAAGAAGATGGTGGTGCCCTTAACAGAATGGGAAAGTTAGGAAGAAGGTAAAGTTTATTGTTGGGTTTTTTTGGGCAGAGGGGATAACAAGGTCAGTTTTTGACATATTTAGTTTAAGATGTCTCTGTACACCCAATCTGAGATATCTAGCAGGCAGCTGGAGATGCAAGGCTTAAAGCATAAGTAAGATATAAGTGGATAAATATGAGCATGAGAATCATTACCATAAGGATGATAATTGAATCCGAGGGAGCTTATGAGTTCATAATATAGAAAGAGAAAAGGGTACAGCAGAGAGGTTTGGGGGATATTCATATTGTGTGAGTTAGAAAATCCCTCAAAGATACTGAGAAGAAGCAGTCCAACACATAGGATCACTAAAAATGTAATGACAGAGAAGAGAATGTCAAAGAGAAATGGGTGACTGATGGAGTCAAAGATGGAAAAGAAATAAAAAGAAATAAATTTGGTTAATGAAAGAGGAAGGAGACAAAGCTTTATACAATGAGCAAAGCAGAGAGAGGGAAGGAGTAAAGTCTGTTTGTGCCATGTGATCATTTTACAAATACTTATTAAATACCATGTGGATAGCTCTGTATTGAGTGATGAGAGAAAAACTGATCTTATGTATGTCTAATTTTCTGTCAAGTGTACAGTCAAGTGGGAGGGGGTTATAGAAATACAAATTAATAAAACTATAAAGTTATAGCACTTGAGTCACTCCCTTCTCATATGTGGGCAGCAGAATTGGTCTCCAAGATACTCTGTAGCTCCTATTAACTTGAAAACTATAGCACTGACTTCTTACTGATGTTCTTACTTTTTATTCTAGTCAGGCAGAAGATACAATTAGTTCAAAGCAAAGACATGTGATGAATCAGAATAGTCAAAAAGCAATAAGAATAGTATTTAACATTTACATAGTGATCTTATGTTTGGAAGCACTTTAGATAATGTTAACTCATTTGGTCAATAGACCATTTTCCTCATAAACCTTAGGCACACAGAAACAAATGCACAATATCAGTGAGGAGAGTAGGTTCATGTACAGATCATATGGGGGTTACACAGGAGACTTGTGCTACTCATGCAAGTAGAGGAAACATACCTCTGATGCTAAAGCCCACCTAGTCTTTTGGTGGTATCAGAATGATGCTGAAGGTGGCCTCTCCAATGGGTTGCTGATTATTGGTATCCATTGACTAGTCTTGTTTTAACTGTTTGGTGACTACCGAGTAAACGGATTCTGCTGATCTTAAGCTGTCCCATAGAAGCAGAAAGGCACACAGTCACTGATAGGAGCTGCTCCCTGCTATGGATTCTGTGTTTTATCTCTTTCAGACTTCTAGGCTATCTCAGCTACTGTCTACTAACTTATAGTGGCTAGTGTCTTCCTGATAAGGAGGAGAAGAAAGTGAGGCTGGTGACTTTGCATAGCCCTCCCTCACTTAAATCCAATTCATTTGCAATTTATGACATCATCTTCCTAATGTCATGGTCCTCTTTAAGAATGAAGAACGAACAAAAAAAGGCCAGGGTGACAGCTCTTTCGCCATGGCTACCTTACCCAGCTAACAACACACAGGCAGGGTCCTACCAGTCTAATTGTCTTTTCCTTAATTTTTTTAAAAAATTAGTTTATTTTTAATTTATGAAATAAAACAAGCATTTTCGTACCACAGTATAATAAAAAAGATGATGGCACATGAAACTGCAAATTCACTATGCCCAACTTACTACTCCTTTCAAATTTACAACAAAATTGTCATGTACTTCTTTTCTTTTTTTCTCCTTCACCCCTGCCCTAGAGATGGCTGCCATTAGACACAAATAGGCATATACATATACCTACACACACACACACAAACACATACATACATGCAAGCATATATGTATGTATATGTATGTATGTACAATTATTCTATAAATACTTCTGTTTATGAATTCTTTCTCTGGATACAGATAATGCCTTTCTTCATATGTCCATTATAGTTAATTTGGGTATTTTTAATAGTCAAATAACTTATTTTCTCAAAGATGTTCTTAAAACAATATTGCTATTACTGTATACAATGTTTTCAAGGCTTTGTTCACTTCACTCTTTATTATTTCATGCAAGTGTTTCCATGTGTTTCTAAAACCATTGAGCTCATCATTTCTTATAACATAGTAGTAATCCATCATAATCGTATACCAAAACTTGTTCTGCCATTGGGCCATTTGCTCTTTGTTTTCAGTTTCACTAAAGAAGATTTCCTATGTTTCATAACTAAAAGTATTTCCTCACATCTTTTGAATTGCTATGGTGAAAATGAAACAAGAATCATGAAAATAAAAGAAAAATCAGGGGGCAGAGCCAAGATGGTGGAGTAACAGCATGGACTTTTTAGAGTGCTCCCCTAAAGCCCAGTAAAATACCTGTAAAAAATAGCTCTAAACAAATTCTGGAGCTGCAGAACTCACAGAATGATGGGGTGAAGCAAATCTCCAGCCCAAGACAGCTTGAAAGGTCACTGGGAAGTATCTATCACACCATGCTGGAGACAGAGCACAGTCCAGTGTGGACCACACCAGCACAGATGAGACCTGAGTAGGCCTTGGCAGGGACTGACTCTCAGGCAACTGTGGTGGTTTCCAGACTTCATGACCCCAAAATGCTAAGGACAAATGAGAAGGTCATTGGAAAAAGCCTGTGGGACCACTGTGGGAGAGTGGAGTGGTCAGGCCCCAGGCCCAGGGAGGCAGAGGAAGAAGAGGGAGTAGGAACCCTCAGCAGCTACAACCAGTATTTCTGGAGCTCTAGGCCCATAGATTATGGGGGAATCAGTGGCTGACAGTATACCCTACACCTGCACTGGAAGAAGAGATCTACCTTGACAAAGATCTCAAAAGTCAAGTAAATGCCTGGGGAAATGAGTAAAAACCAGAAAAAGAATCAGAGTATAAAATCTTACTTTGGTGACAAGGAAGACCAAAACATGCAAACAGAAGACAATAAAGTCAAAGCTCCCCCATACAAAGCCTCTAAGAAAAATATGAACTGGTCTCAGGTCTTCCATGACTTCAAAATAGATTTTGAAAATCAAGTAAGAGAAGTACAGCAAAAATTGGGAAGAGAAACGAGAGTGATGCAAGAAAATTATGAAAAACAAGTCAACTGCTTGCTAAAGGAGACACAAAAAGAAAAGCTTAAGAAAATAACACTGTAAAAAATAGACTAATCCAAATGACAAAAGAGATCCAAAAAGCCAGTGAAGAAAAGAATGCCCTCAAAAGCCTAATTGGTCAGATAGAAAAGGAGGTCCAAAAGCTCACTAAAGAAAATAGTTCCTTAAGGATTAGAATGGAGCAGATGGAAACTGCTTTATGAAAAATCAAGAAATTATAAAACAAAGCCAAAGGAATGAAAAAATAACAGACAATGTGAAATAACTCACCTGATAAACAACTGACCTGGGAAATAGATCCAGGTGAGACAATTTAAAAATGGTGGGACTATCAGAAAGCCACAATCAAAAAAAAAAGTCTAGACATCATCTTTCAAGAAATTATCAAAGAAAACTATTCTGACATTATAGAACCAGAGGGTAAAATAAATATTGAAAGAATCTACCAGTCGCCTCCTGAAAGAGATCCCAAAAGGAAAACTCCTGGGAATATTGTAGCCAAATTCCAGAGCTTCCAGGTCAAGAAGAAAATATTGCTAGCAGCCAGAAAGAAATAATTTGAGTACTGTGGAAATATAATCAGGACAACACAAGATCTAGCAGTTTCTACATTAAGAAACTGCAGGGCTTGGAATATGATATTCCAGAAGTAAAAGGAACTAAGATTAAAACCATGAGTCATCTATCCAGCAAAACTGAATATAATTCCTCAGGGGAAAAAATAGTCATTCAATGAAACAGAGGACTTTCAAGCATTCTTGATGAAAAGACCAGAGCTGAATAGAAAATTTGACTTTCAAACACAATGAAAAGGTAAACAGGAAAGAGAAATCATAAGGGACTTACTAAAGTTGAACTGTTTACATTCCTACATGGAAAGATCATATTTGCAACTCTTGAGACTTTTCTCAGTATTAGGGTAGTTGGAGGGATTATATACATATGGACAGAAGGTATAGGGTAAGTTGACTTTGAAGGGATAATATCTAAAAATTTAAAATTAAGGGGTGATAGAGGAATATATTGGGAGGAGAAAGGTAGAAATAGAATAGGGCAAATTATCTCTTACATAAAAGGGGTAAGAAAAAGCTTTTTCAAGGGAGGGAAAGAGGGGGAGGTGAAAGGAATAAAGTGAATCTTACTCTCATCACATTTGGCTTAAGGAAGGAATAATATGCATACTCAATTTGCTACAAAAATCTATCTTACACTACAGGAAAGTAGGGGAGAAGTTGATAAGTGGGGGAGGGGGAGATGAGAGATGATACAAGCGAGGGAAAATGGGAGGAGGGGGTAATTCTAAGGATATACTTTTGAGGAAGGATAGGGTCAAAAAAGAGAAAAAATGGGTTCAGGATAGGATGGAGGAAAATATAGTTAGTCTTTCACAACATGACTTTTATGGAAGTCTTTTGCATAACTACTCATATATAACATATATTGAATTGCTTGCCTTCTCAGTGGGGATGGGTGGGGAGGGAGAAAGGGAGAGAAGTTGGAACTCAAAGATTTAAAAATGAATGTTAAAAATTGTTTTTACATGCCATTGGGAAATAAGATACACAGACAATGGGATATAGAAATCTATCCTGCCCCACAAGAAAATAGAGGGGATAGGGAAAGGAAGAGAGGGGTGTGATAGAAGAGAGGGCAGATTAGGGAAAGGGGTAATCATAATGCACACTGTGCTGGGGATGGAAGCTCAATTCCATGTGGACAGTCTCGGGCGGGTAAAGGTGGGAACTTCTAAATCTTAGAGTTCTCACGAGACCCCCCCAGGAAACGACTGGGAATCGAGGTGAACCGAGCTATCTGGTGTATTTCCGCCTCTTCCCGTGAGAAACGTGATGAGAGAGAGCTCTCCCTGCCCTCGAGATTGTCCCGGATCTGGGCACACTATTGTTATCTAACAGCATGGTATTCAGACGCAAACTATGCGGCTGGAGAGCTTAAGTAGGATCAGGAAAGCCTGAAAGCTCTCTTAGCACGGGAGGGGAGCAGACAGGACAGAAGGCTCCGCTTTCCCTCTCTCCGCTCTCCCCTCCCCCTCTCCCCCCACTTATACTTCTACTTCCAATATCTTATTGTAAGATCTTTGCCTTCTTGGGAGATCTTTCTCTCTCCCTCTTAAAGAAGAATTCCCCTGCACTTGTAAGTAGACCCTGAAATAAAGCTCAACCCTTGTTCGACTCTGGAATGTCCTTTCTCTCATACGAGCATCCAGTTTGGCCAGCCGAAGACCTCCGATAGAGGTAAGGTAAGACTTGGGTAGCCCTCAGGCCTCTAGGCCTGGCAACACTGTCTTGGGGTGGGTGGAGGGGAGAGATGGGGAGAAAATCTGGAACTCAAAACCTTGTGGAAATGAATGTTGAAAACTAAAAATAAATAAATAAATTTTTAAAAAATTGTGTTTACTAAAAAAAAAATTGTAAGCTTATATTTCTAAAAACTTGGTTGTGTTAATGACTTCATTTATACTGCATTATCTTAGTCAAATTTTTGTAATTAAGTGCCTGTATCTGTTGAGGCTGCCATCATTTTTCCTGTCACCCAGGTTCATAAACATGGAGCTATCCCTTATTATTCTCTTTCCCTTACCCCTCACACACAAACAGTTGTCAAGTCATATTGATTCTAATCCCACAAAATATCTTACGTACATCCCCTTTTCTTCACTTGCACAGTCATCACCCTATTTCAGATCCTTATGACTAATATGCACTGTTGAAATAGCTTCCCCGCTGATGTCCAGGCCTCAGTCTTTCCCATCTCCCTCTTCCATACAGCTATCAAGTTGATATTTCTAAAAGTCATATCTGCCCATGTCACTCCTTTCCTTAAGAACTTCTCCTCATGCCCTCTTGCCTCTAGGATAAATCAGTCAAACAATAAATCATGTATTAAGAACTTAGAGACATTGTGCTAGGCATTGGGGATCCAAAATCAAAAGTGAAACAGTTCTTACCCTCAAGGACCTTATAATCTATCTGTAACAACATATAGATATTAAATACAATCAAGATTAACTGATATTACTTGAAATGAATAGAATCAAGAGAACACCTTATACAATAACAACAAAATTTATTACCATGTGATTCTAATTAAAACATTTTTACACATTTTGTATAAATGGATCTGTGATCTTATCAATGAAGGCATTCATTCTATTGTTATTACAAGTCATCTAAACCTATTTATCCTATGTGACTCTTGTCAATATTCTCATGTATTTACTACAAAGGGTTGTATATCACGTGCTGGGAACCTCCCTTTTTCTTGCCATTGTAGGGATACTAATGGAGTACAATTATTCTGTATTTTATAGCTTAGACACTGTTTGCACTTATGTTATTTCATTGTATTATTTCCCATTATACCAAGTGAAAAAAATGGAGGCTAAAAATACTTAATGGCTTTCTGAGGTTACACATTAGTAAGCAATAAAGCTAGGGTTTCCAATTCAAGTATAATGTTCTGTTTTTCTATATACCACTAAACAAACTCATGGAAGTATAAGGATTTCCTATAATTGGAATTAAAATTAGGGGGCTAACATTGAGCATATTCATTGTAAAGTGGATGTTATAGTATTGTAATAATTAGGGAAAATGTAAGAATCATACATGACTAGGAATATACCTGACTTTAAGAGAAAATCTGTACTTGGAAGAGAGACATGCTAAGAACTGAAAGGAGAAAGAAATTACAGAAACATATGCATGTATGTATATAGACCCCAAGGTAAATTTAACTTAAAAAGCCCCATTCTATCCCTTAAAAGGTATGATTAAAAAGATTCCATGAAAACTCCACTTTTTCCTCACAACCACTCTGGGGTATAGAAATAGGGACAAGAATAGGAAATGGACTTCTGATTTTATTGATACAGGGAACTCTTAGAGGTGGAAACATCTACCAGTGCAGAGAGTTGTCTAGAGAAGTCATATGTTAAGTAATTTGCCAGGGTCAAATAGCCAGTATGTGTCAGTATATAGCCTTGAACCTAGGTTTTCCTAACTCCAATGCCAGCTCTTTCCACTACTTCACACTGCATCTTAGAGAAGATATCCATAGAACAAATGGATTTCTTTGTCAACATGTCAAAGGTCTGAATCCTATATGATTCATCTAGTCAAAAAGGGCTACCAGTGAGAAAATTAAACTATCACCCATGGAGAAATGTTGATGTCGTAAGATGAACATGTTTAACAATTTGGAAACAATACCTCCTTCCAAAGTTCAACATATATAGGGAGGGTACCATTACTAGAGGGACAACCTATCTGAACAGTCAGGAATTAGAAGCATGAAATATTAGAATTGGAAGAGATCCAAATCCTTGGTTACAAATCATTTTTTCCAAATCGCTAGATTCCTGTATGGCTGATAAAACTGAGATTCTGAGTTACAAGATTTGCAAACTAGTTTATGCATAGTACCATTTGATCAAACCTATCTCTCTCATTTCAATTTCATCCTTATTGTTGAGAATCTTTCTGAATTGAATTAGTCCATTTTCTGCCTTAGCAAATACCTATGTTGATTATAATTTAATCTTTCCAGACCTACCTCATTTGCAATGCTTTCAATAGTTTTTAAGCTCTAGCAAAACTGAAGTACTCACCACCTCCCATAAACCTCTGGCACTGTGGTACTCACATGCCTTGGTTCACTAATTTTCTTATGCCCTCATGCTCTCTCTTCCTATTAAATTCCTACCCAACCATACAAATTTTCTAGCATGACTTAAATACCATTTATCAGAAAGTCTTCCCTGATTTCCATAGCTGGTAATAACCTTTCTCTCCTTGAACCTCACAAAGTATTTAGTGAGGACTTCTCATATGTACTTGGGATTTGAATTTTTTGGTGTATGTGTCATGTCTTCCTCTTAGAATATAAACTCCATGAGGGCAGGGGTTACGTATAATCTTGCATTATTTTCTTCCCTTGACCCTGGCGTAATTATTTGTAAACTGTAGGATTCAGCAACTACTGTCCATTAATTTCTTTTATGACTCAAGGTCTTGTAATATGTGAATATCATAATTTTGGATATGAACTATTACTTTTCAGTAATGGAGATGCCAATAAAAATGTCCACAGTATCTACAATGTATCCAGGACACACTCTCAAAGCTGTTTTTGTTGCTTTCTGCTACAGTTGCTGGTGATATTTTAATACCCTGATTTGAATTTCTTTAGTTATCCATGTACTTCTGGAGTGCAGCAAAAGAACTCAGGTGCATCATGACTCCAAATTTATTTGGTTTTAAGTCAACTGCAGTTTTGCTCTATGGTCTAATTGACTAAATTGCCTCCTCATTGCTTGCAAGAACTAATATGGCTTTCAAAACTGTCTACCTGCCTCACTCCCAAAAAGAAGCTGCTCCCTAAGAAAATCTGACTAAAGAAATCTGACCTCAGGCAGCGGAACAAAAGGCAAATGAGCATTCCTTTAGAGGCATCTAAAAGTGAGTGTCTCATTCTCACTGCTTCTCTCTCAGTTTTCATATGTCCCCATCTGATGGTTCACAATTACCATGATATGACTGACAGGGAAATCAGGTCTGGTAATAGGGAGGGAACCATGTGAGGCACTGGATGATGAAGGATTAATCTGGTTAACTCTGGTCCACTGTAATATTATAACTAATTTTTTATGGGGGAAAATATGCTATATTAAGAGAAGGGATTTGGGTCCTGGATATTTTACAGAATCAAAAGATTTTTGATCAAACGGATCAAAAGATGGATACACATCATTATTCCTAAAAGGTCTAAGCATTTTATAATAAAACAGAAGGAAACTGATCATCACAAATGTGCGCCATTTGTATAACATTTATCTACAAACATGGACCACAAAATGCCTCTACCCACAAAAATGAGATGGGCTGTGCATGGGGAGACAATGTCTTCTTCTCCTACAGGACATCAACCCCGCATTTTCTGCTCCTTCTGCTACTTCATTTGCAAGATGAGCCAGCCACTCCATGCCTGTACTTTCTCTTCTCAGCATGCCAACATTCAAATAGCTTTTGGACCAATGAAAGGCCACTCATGGGAAGGATTTTTCAGTTGCAAATACTGAGCAACAATAGCACCTACAGGATGAATGTGTGTGGTTGTTTTCTTCAATGTCATGTCAAAATGCATTAGTCCGAATTTTGCAGGAGGCATCATTGGCTTTCCTATTGAAAGTGAAAGAAAGGGTAATGCCTACTCTGTCCAGCCCCTCAGATTTGTGTTCTTTCATCCAAGGGAGAGGTATGGCAAGTGCTATGTAGGACTCTAGAGAAACAGAAGGAACAGCCTCCACCACACAGATTTAAAATATTCACCACATGAATGCCAGCCTGCGCTAATATATTCCTACCATTGATAACTGCTCTCCGGGTTGTATGCGGTAATGATCACTTTGGTATGCACACATGATGTATGCAGTGGATGTGGGTGGGTGATTGGAAGCGTGTGCCTGCTGGCCAGGGAACAGAAGGAAGAAAACCAAAGGAAGTAAGAGCCTGAGCTCATATTTGATGTTTTCATGTGCGTAATGTGGAGGCAAGAATCCCAAGGCATTCTGCCCTTCTTATCCCCCAGTTAGTTTCACAAGATACTAAATTCAGCCTTGGAAGAATTAAGACCCTTAGTAACAAGAAAGAAAAGCAAAAAAGAAAAGAAACCCAAAAGTTTCCTTAAGATATAGTCCCAATTCCACTTGGAAATTTGCTCTGCTTTCTCTTTTATGATACAACATAATAAATATCTCCAAAGCACCTACTATGTGGAAAGCACTAAGCTAGTTTTGTGTGTGTTTGTGTAGGGTGGAATATATAGTTTGTGTAACATGGTTGTTGTCCCCAAGGACTTTATATTTTTTCAGCGTCTTTTCCATTCTTCTTCGACAATCTTAACTTGCTGTTTACCCAAAGTGAAAAAAGTAGAATCTCCTCATAGAATTTAACTTAGAGATGAAAGGAGCCTCGGCAGCCTTCTAGCTTTATTGTTCGTTATTGTTTCTCTACACAGCCACCCATCCTTTCCTAGCCTACTCTTTAGTTTATGTTGACACAGAGAGACACAGTGAACTTTCTTTTTAAGTTTTGCTTTTATTTAAGGGTAAGAAGGTCAAATAAAATATTTGATATTTATAACTCACAGAATCAAGTTATAGAACATAGAAATCTTATTCTGATGCCCCTAACTTAACAGACTCTCACCAATATCCAAGCTAAATAACTGTGCTGTAATCTCAGTAACTTTTTAGGCTAGCTTCAAAATGTGCCCCACTGCCATCTTGTTTCTCAGATCAACAATTATGTGATTTTACACGTCTGCTTCAACTCCTGGTTCTTCCTCAAATCAAAAGTTAAAAATCTCAGCTTCTCTCACTATATTTGAGTCTTTTAGCAGGTGTTAGTACATGTCATTTATAAGATCTACTTGAAATGAGGGCATCTAGGTGGCACAGTGGAAAGAATACTGGGTCTAAAGCCAGGATGACTCATCTTCCTAAGTTCAAATCTGGCCTCAGACAATTCCTAGCCATGTGACCCTGGGCAAGTCACTTAACTCAGTTTGCCTTAGTTTCCTCAGCTGTAAAATGAGCTGGAGAAGGAAATGGCAAACTATCTAGTGTCTTTGCCAAGAAAACTCCATATGGGGTCACAAAGAGTCAGACATGACTGAACAATAACAACTCTAAATAAATCATAGCTCATCACCTCTTACTCCATGGAAATACTTGCTGGTTGATGCTGAGCGAAAGGAGCAGAACCAGAAGAACTTTATACACAGCAACAACCACAGTGTATGAGGATTTTTTCTGGTAGACTTAGAACTTCATTGCAATGCAAGTACTTAAAATATTTCCATTGGTCTCTTAAGGCAAAATGCCTTCCACATCCAGAGACAGAACTACGGAATCGATTGCAGAATGTAGCAGATCATTTTCTTTTGTGTTACATTTTGTTTTGTTTTATGGTTTCTCCCATTCATTTTAATTCTTCTATGCAACATGACTAAAGTGAAAATGTATTTAGTAGGAATGTATGTGTAGAACCTATATAAAATTGTATGCCAACTCAGGGAAGGAGGGAGGGAAGAGGGAGGGGAAAAAAAAACCTAAGTTATATGGAAGTGATTGTGGAACACTGAAAACAAATAAAATAATTATAATAATAAAAAGAAATACTTGTTGGTTTCTAATACCTCTCAGGCAAGAGTATAGAACCATACCCATAGAAAACTCACCAAGAAAAGTGGGAGCAGACATTTATCCATAGTCCTTCCTCCTTAAGTTCCAGCTTCCTGAATATATCACACAGCAATATTTAGAATTTTATTTGGCTTCATTTTGATGCTGTAAGGAAACATATGTTGGACCATAATAAGGTATGTGCACGTGTGCTGAGCGTTTGACGGCCAGATAGATTATAGTTTCATTATGCCATGGAAATGCTTTTCTCAAGAATAAACAATATGGCAGTGTGATAGAGCAGAGAAAATATTTGACTTGGATGAGGCATAAAAAACTCGACTGAAATTACACCCGTGACACTTGTTAGGTATCTTGACCCTGGGCAAGTCTTTTAACCTCTCTGAAGCTCCGTTTCTTCTGTAATACAAGGGGATTGGCGATGATGGCCTCTAAGGTCCTTTCCAAATCTAAATCTATGATTCTGTGAAAATCTGGAAAGAATCTCTATGGATTTTTACACTATGAAGATCTGTATCATTAAAACTGAGTATAATATGAGAAATAAAAAACTCAGATTTGAGTCAGGAAGCCTGGATTCAAGTTTGTCTATCACACTTTATATCTTTATGACCTTGGGTAAATGACTTAAATGCTTGGTGTTTGGCAAATCTCTTAGACTGGATATATCAACCCTCTAGACACAGGACAAGTTACAATATCACCTAATGCAGCCTGGCCAGATTAAAATGTGATTGGGAAATATTTAACAAAATAAACAAAAAAAAAACAAGACATAAAATAATATTACATTTTAAAAGTAAGACAATATGCTTCCTGGAAGGATCTTTATTTAGAAACTGGTGCTCTTTTTGAATTTGACACAACTATCTTAGCATATAAATTGCAGAGTAAGCATTGGCACAGGGTGTTTCTTCCTTAGGACTTCCCCATAGCAATCATAGGTTTGGTCTTTTTCTTTAAAGACTTCATTCTGAAGAGGAAAACTTACCATTGACACATGCTTAGGAGGAATTTGGACCATTTGTTTGACATAGATTGTAGGTTTTTGTGCTTCCATTGGATATGTTCCTTTATATTTAAACAGCATTGAAAATCTATGTGCTATAATCAAGACTAGACTTGGAAAAATGCATTAGTTGTCAAGACAAGCCAGCAAGTGTCTATTAAGCACCTACTATATGACAGGCTTTGTGCTAAACACAGTACCTTTGAAAGGTATATTTAGTATTCATTATGATAAATGCATGGTTTCCTGAGGGCATGTAGGTAGTATAGTAGATAGAGTATGAACCTGAAGTGAGGAACACCTGAGCTCAGATCTACCCTCAGACACTAGCTGTATGCTTCTAGGCAAGTCATTAAACTCTATTTACCTCAATGTAGTCATCTGTAAAATGGACTAGAAAAAAAATAGCACTTCAGTATCTTTGTCAAGAAAATCCCAAATGGGGTCGTGAAGAGTTGTACATGATTAAAACAACTGAACAACAAATAGTTACATTTATGTATCAAAATCTTGTAAATTTAATATTAAATTAGGTATAAGGTTGAGATTCTCCATCCAAATTGATCCCAGAAAGTTTAGGCATCTCAACTGAATTAATCAAAAGTAAACTTGAAGTGAATAAATCACAAATGAATTTGAAAGACTTTTACTAATTTTGGGTCATTAGATGAAAGCTGATGAGGACACAAAGGATGATTGAAGTAAATTAGATTGTTTGATGTAAATTAGTCATATTTTATGTGACTATGGATAAAATAGCAAAGCTATCTGGGAAGTCTGGGATTCCAGAATCAGTTAGTGAGCTAAGCAGGGTGGTGTGGGAGAATCAAGTTTCTCTCCTCTCTTGAAAAGGTCAGAAGATCTGGAGTTCCCTATGGTGTTAGTGGCAATGTCTTTAGAGCAGGTAGTGCTGTCCTTGGCAAAGGTTGATAGCAATGTCAGGATCTGGCTCAGCAAGATGGCCTAAAAGTCAACTAGACTCTGAGGAAAGGCAGTTTCAGGATTCAGTAAGGGCACCTGTCCTTAGAACATAGCAGAAAGTTGCACCTAAGCATAACTTTGTGAGGACTCATTGAAAAGAGGAATCAGTAACCAGGATGTAAGGGTTTACCATTTAGCCACACGTACTCTCTAAGTTTGAGTCCACTTTCTCCAGAGACTGACATGTCAAAGAGTAGAGAATGACCCTTTCTAGGGAGTAGGTGGAAATATTTCTGCAACAACTGTCCTTGTTATATCTGTTTAATAAATGCTTATTCCAAATGCTAATTAATTCTAAGTAATAATCATTGGTGAGCACATTAGTGGGAGTCTTGTGATTGATAGGTACTAGAAAACCATATGTCTTTAGGGTTATACCTATATCCCTGAGAAGAAAAATCAGTCAACCACTCTCCATGAACCCTGCATTCATGTGAGTATACAACGAGGGAAGTAGCCATGTAATTGATGGTATATCTGTAAAACAAGCAGCAAAAGGAGAATACAAATACATACAAAGATTTTTTAAAGTTGTAAAGTATTATAAAGTTTGTTATATGCCAATAAGTTTTATTATTTTATTTTGGCATAGCTAATTCTCAGGGCAATGTAGGTTTAATAACCCAACTATATTAGTAACTTATGAGGAAGAATATACAATTTCTAATTTTATAAAATCTAAGTGGCTGCAACAATTAATCTATTTTTAAAAAATATTCTTGGAGGGAAAAATATTGTTGAATAAACAATATTTCTTCACCTTAATCTCTAAATGTGGTTAAGTAATGCCAACCCAGAATACTATAGGGGAATTCCACATGTCTAAATTCTCTAGTAATATTCTATGGTTTTTCCAATTTGCCCCAGATTTGGGGAAGATGGAATCAAGTAAAAGAGACATTTCTAGGTAAAAGTAATGTGGCATGTCCATAAAGATTATCAAGTGGTAATCTGGTTTATGAAGATGAATTAATGAAATAAATGAATGAAAAAAATTATTAAATTATTGCAAAACATTGCAAAGTACTATGCAAAGCTCTGGGGAAAACCAAATAGAAAAGCAGTCAGGTCTTGCTCTTAAAAGAGCTCACATATGAGAAAACACATATAGGAGGTTTCAGTGATGAAACACATAGAAATGGTCTTCAAGGTGCAGCATCAAAGCAGATTCCATCCAAGATGAAATTCATACCTCCCTCTTATCTTTGCTCCTCAGGACCTCCCTCTGATGAAAGAGGGTAAACATCAGAGAACTCCTCCCAGTTCCTCTATTTAAGAAGGAAGCCCAGGGAATGGTTCTTATTATTTTCTACCTGGACTTCATCATTCTCCATAGAAACTTATCTCCATTCAAGATCATATCAGTTCTGAAACTCACACTTCTACAGTATCCTGCCCCTTTGGTCCCTCATATTAGAGAGGGTGGAGGGTGGATATCAGAGAACTTTTGCAGATGCTCTATTTAAGGGGGGAAAATACTTCATCATTTCCTACCTGGCTGCAGGATTTCATCATGCCCCCATACTAGGCACTCTTCATCTAGACCCCAACTTTTCAGCTCGTTTTCAAGTTTTGTCTTTCTAATTAAATTGTGAGCTCCTTGAGAGCAGGGACTCTCTTTTGCCTTTCTTTTTATCCTGAGAGCTTAGCATAGTGCCTGGTACCTAGTAGGTACATAACACGTATTTATTGACTGACAGATGGCAATTCATCTTCTTTAATGTAATTTTCATTGGTAAGATTGTATCCATTTTTGATGTTGAACTTTTTGACAGTGTCAAAGGTCTTAGTGGATAGAGCTTTCTTTTCCTTGGTTTCTTTATCTGTAAAATGAGGTGATATTCAAGATATCTTTTATCTCTAGATCATATGGTTCTATGAATAAATACAATGAGATGTAAGGAATTTGCTGCACCTCTTTCAAGAAATTTAAATGTTTTGGTGCATATTACTTTGTCATAACAGATAAGTAATATTCCTCAGGATGAGATTATTGCTGATACTATAGAGCACTACTTTTTCTACTAAAAATAAAATATTGCAAAATGGAAAGTACCATTGCTCTCTGTTGCTTATACAAGAACTAGAAAATAAAATGAACTATCTAGAATCTTAGAATATTCCTTTACATCCTTAGACATTAGTAGCTACCTTTTACTAAAATTAGACTATGGTTAGGTGACACCAAAACATCCAATCTATTCAATGAAAATTCAATCAATTTAGAGCAATCTATATATTTGCACAGTTATCTATAGGCAGGTTCAATTAAATTCAGCACAAATTTAATAAACATCCCCAAACACTGGGGGAAATGGAAAGATAAGGAAGATATAGTTCCTGACCTCTTAGAGCTTCACTGAATTACCATTTTTTTCAACTGATTTTTTAATGTGATTTAGATATATTTTCTGATTAGATATATTACTTTTCAAAGGGGACAAATATACTTCCCTACCCTTTACAATAGATTTTAACCCCCTTGAGGTCAGGTACTAAGTAATTTCTTATCTTTGAATCTCCTGCACCCACCCTACATATCTCTCATAATAAGACCTTAATAAATATTCATCCAATTGAACTGGCAAGAATTACTCTGGAATATGTTGGTACTAAAAGGGAGAGGAAAATCTGATAGATTCAGCTCTACATTTTACTAGTCACATCTACTCCTTTCTCAATAGTTATCTGTTTTCCTTCTATCAAGGCGGGTGGGCTTTAAGAGGGCAGGTGTGTGAGTGTGAATGTACTTTCACAGCTGTATTCTTGCATTAGAATATTAAAATTAAAATAGAATTACCTTGTCAAGGATGCTGAGAATCAGTTTTTAGACTGTCTACAAACATTAATTTAACTGTTGTTCCTCTAAATGTTTGATCCTCAGGCAATAACCATCAAATTGACACACAACATGAGGAAGTGAAACATATCCCTATTCACATTCTCACTGTGAACAAAACCAGAGCATCTTAAAATAAAATACGTTGTGGCTAAAAAGAAAAATGGCACACAGTCTCTCCCCAAAGAGGCATGTAGAAAGGTACTGGTGGATTTGGCTTTGTCCTGTTCCTTAATGGAAAAAGAAATCTCTTTTCATGCAACATGTGGGATTTTAAAGGTCTTAGTGTGCATAAACTAAATCAGCCATCATAAAGGCAATTGAAGCATGTGCCAACACACATTGTGTAGGATTAAAAAAGGAGAAAAACACTACAAATAATTTGGCATGATGGTCCAAGTTAAGCAAACACTTTTAGTACGACCACCTTCCATTGAAAGTCAGAAGATGGCAAAATTATAGTGGAAAATATTTACAAAAGAGAATTTGAAAGTCTTGCAGACTCAGCAGAAGCTTCATGCCTTTACATCATGATCACCTTCTTAAAGAAAAGAAGAGCATTGAGTAACTTCATTAAATGTAAAATTGGCTTCATATTAATAGACTAGAAATGATTAGTTATGGACATGATAGTCTTTTCACAATTAGCCACCAGTGTGCAGTTGCATTATTGATTATTTTAGAGTAAAGCCTCAAGTAAATTCCAAATTAGATAAATATATAGAGAAGAAAAGGTGATACTGCATGGGTTACTATTGTATTAAAGTGTTATTGCTATGACACAACATTTCCAAATCTATGCATTCAAACAAGCCATTCCTTTCATAAAGTGGAAAATGGATAAAAGTAAAGACATTGACTCAGTCACTGCATTTTAGAGAAACTGGAAAAATAGTTACCCCAAACAAGGAGGATGAAATACTAAATACTTCAGGTGATCAGAAATTTATCTCACTGTTAAACAATAAACATATCATCAAAGGAGTACACCAATTTAGAGGAAAATATCAATTACAAAATATACACAATATAGAAGAATGTGACAGAAGACTACATAAGCAGTATATTGCCTCACAAAAGAGTAAAGAATAGTTGAAAAGAAAATGAGCCTGAAAAAGAGTACACATGAGGTCCAACTAAATGAGATTATTTGGAGAGCATTTATTTTAAAAACTGAAAAGAGGGCAACGAATGGTCATGTTATGAAACAGAGCTGCTAAAATTTTAATGGAATTGTATCTTCATCAGCAGTGATACCAATACAAATTACAATTTGGCCTTTATCACTTTGGCACCCAATAATTTGAGCAAGTAACGGTGACATGTAAGGTAAAGGCAGCAAGTATACTTACAAGTAACCAAACATGCATGAAAGAAATTCATCCTGGAGGACACCCAGCCCTCAAAGATTGAATTTTCAAGATATCTCAAAAGAGAAAAAAATTCTAGAAGAATGGGAAAAGATGACATATGGTAATTATAACTACAAGAGAAAACCAAGAAGATCCATATTTTCTTTCTAATATTTATAAAAACTATTTTTAAATGACACATGCACAGGTTCTGGGTATCCTTGATGAAAACACAAGGAGAAGACAGGAAATTTTTTGCTGATGTTTGTCTAAAGCAGATGATTCAGCTGACCATGCTAAGAGGCCATAAGAAGTTATTTTCTATTGCCTATTGATTTTTTTAAAAAAGCATTTCACCATGCAGAATAAAATGCAGCTTTAAATGATTTCTTCAGACAGCCAAGTACATGCCAAAATAACGCAAGAATTGGATGACAAATGTGATTACAGAAATATTTTTTTCAATGATTTCCTGATTACTGGCAACAAGCTAGTATTATAATACATATGCTTGCCAAAGGTATTTGTCAGCATCATGGAACATTTCTTCTACAAAGTCAAAAGTAAAGAAGGGACCTTAAGATCCTTCATTTCCTATTTCGATCTGATATTATTCTAAGTCCTAAAAACCATAGAAGTCACCTCAGTCAAGTCCTATATAATATGAAAGAGATTACTCTAATAAATTCCCATTGAAAATAGTAAGTTGATAAAAATGCATATTGCTCAGATATGTTTCTGAATGGTTATTCTATTTAGGTAAGCTATATATAAAGAAATAGAAAATCATTTGGACCAAGAACTGAAAAGGAGACCAGGATGGCTTATATGTGAGAAATTATATATTGCTTTCAGTGATTGCAAATTGTTTGTTTCCAAAGGTTCATGTTTTTCACTTCAATATTGTCCTACTGATGCTGCAGGGCTACAAATCATGAAATATCATGATTATGGAAGAATCAGAATTACAAGTGACATTCATGGCAACATTCATATTAGTGTTAAGCAGCCTGCAGCATATTATCAATGACAGAATGTGTGACAGAACCCCTTCCCCTCGTCTCTCACTGAGAAAGAGAAGAAATGTTGGTACTCATTTTGTGACGGTGGCCAAGGTTTTGAGCCCTATTTTCTTCAACTATGAAAGGAGGGGTTTGAATTAGATGATCTCTAATACCCCTTTGAGCTCTAAATTCTATGATGTCTAAGAACCATTATAAAGTACTTTATCAAGGAAATATATACGCCCTAAAAGAGGTAGATGAATCATGTAATAAAGATGAGAAAGAGAATATGAATGCTAAGTTGATACCTGCTATGGTGCTAAAAGAATCAGAGAATGCAATTCAGAACCTTGGACAGAACATTTAGTTTATATAAAGATATGAATATGAGTCATTCCATTTCTTCCTTCACACTTTTTAAAAATCATTTAATGTGAGCCAGATTATTCAGGGTAGTGTCAAAATTGGCTAATTTTGATATCAGCTGGCTGGTCTTGATGTCGCCTAAATTTGAGATTTTACCACATGGGCATGTACATACATGGTTGAAAAACCAGATTTTTTCCATATTCAGCACTCCTGTGTTGCAGGTCAGGCCCTAGACTCAACTCCATCTTTGATACTGTTATTGTAACATACAAGGAGAAATGATGTTTATAATGATGACCTCTGAGATTCTAAAAGATATTGATGACTCTCTTTAGCAAGTCATTAGCCTTCAATAGAAAAACATCTCTCCATTCCCACTACTTATATATACATATACATAATTCTTGTATCAGACTTTTTAGATAAATAATATACTTTTGATACTTTGATAGACCCATAATTTATTGGTATTTTTATTCTCTCCTTTGACAAAAGCAAAACAAAACAAAAAACAATTTCTCTTCCAAGGATTGAATCATGAATGGACATTCCACACTGGTCTACCACATTGTCAGGAAGAGCCACTGAGTATGTAGTCAGTTATATAGTTAATGGAAAAGTCTGTTCTTAAATGCATGGTAGCCATACTTGAAATGTCCACACATGCTCCAGTCTTACAATTTGCTTAAGGCAAGAGTCCAGCATCACATAGGTGATTCCATCTTAACAGGGCTAGGAATAAACCAAACCCCCATTAAATTCTTCTTATTTCAGAAATTTGCCACTCCCAGCAAATAGACATTTGAGATATATATATATACATATATGTATACATATATATTTGTAGTATTCTCTCACATAGATTTTATACTTTAATTTCCAGAAAATGTAGTTCGTTTTATATGAAACGGGAAATTTAAAAGTTCATATTTTAATATCCCCTCCCCCAAAAAGAAAGTGATGCTTAAGAAATGTCTCAAGAATTACACATCATAGTTAGACATACTTAGTCCTCTGTCTTCATTTCTAAGTGGTATTTTCTCTTATAGAGTTGCTCACTTCTTTGGGATTCTGAATTATTTTCTTTCTCAACATAAATATTAATGACTGAACATTTATTTAGTGATGAAGAGTTCACCTTCAAATTCTTCCTAATACAAAGTACAAAAAACAAATAAAAGCCCTGATTAAGACAAAATTCATTTGGAGAATTTTGCAAATTATTGATGCCTATTAGAAACTGGTATTTTCTAGTTCTAATTCTAGCAAATGCACACAATAAATATCTACATCTTATTTATTTTTCTTCTTAATAAGAAACAATAGTTATTTACTAGCTATGATGTCTATTAGGAACTGGTATTTTCTAGTTCTAATTCTAGCAAATGTATACAATAATCTCTATTTCTTGTTTATCTTTCTTCTTAATAATAAATAATAGTTATTGACTTCTCTGGATTTTTGCCTTTTTGTCTGGAAGAACTCAGTCAGAGGACTCTCCTGCCCAATTCCCAAATTCTCTTCTCCAGCCAAACCCAGGGAAAAGAGTATCCTCCTGCTGCTGCTTTGGGATAAATGGTTCAAAGTCACTCCCATATTCCAAAGCCAGGACACATCTGTGGTATTTAGAGATATATTGTTCTAATACTTTTTGCTAACTTGGCTATTGTATAAGAAACATGGCACAATGTGAGATACTTCAATATACTAATAAATCCTTGGTCTCATCACCATGGGTCCTCCCTTCACTCTTCTTGGATGCCTTCTCATAATGTAGGATTTTCATTATACCTTTCCAGAAATTCTTGCTAGAGATCTTCCTCAAAATCCTGGAAGCCTTCTTTTGAATTTTCTAATATTTTTTGAACCAGAGTAATTCTGGTGCTTGACATATCCTTCACTCCAGAGCTAGATCCACTAATGTGATAGTACCATAGACTAAATCTCAGCCCTGGGCAGCAGGCCAAGGTATCCTTGAATACCATATTACTAGATGGGGATGGCCTGGGCCTATGCACAGCTAACAGAGGAGTTTACCCCCTCTAACATCCCATACAAAACTGCATAATAATTCACAGGCTGCATAACAATTTCCTCCTCTCTGAAAGTAAGAACACAGATGATGAGTAAGAGGCAATTTAATTTCCATGTGAAAATTTCTATTTGCCATGAGCTTAATCATGCCAGAGTAAATCACAAGGGACAAGACCCTTCTTCAACAGAGCATATTAATACCCTTTAATGTCACAAAGGACAGAAGCTGAGTAAATGGCAAACCATTGCACAGTGATTGAACATTTATTTCTTAAAGTTGATTTTTCTGAAGACAACAACTGGTCTCTTTCTGCACACCTTGAGGTGCACATGTTTTCACTCTGACCTTCTTGGTGTGTATGTTTCAGAGAGGAATAAGTGCAATATTTATAAGTTTCACAGCAGTGTCCCTGGAAAGGATAACTACCTCCTTTCAATCTTCTTAAGCATTATGTTCCCCAATCTTTCTCTATTTTTCTTCCTACCTTCAAATAACCATCCCCATAGCACAGCAATAAGCAGGGTTCAAATCTACATCATCAGTCAGGGCCAACAAAAGAAAACACATTTTTAGAAACAGTGTTAGATTACATTGGCATTCATACTACTAATAAGTATTTGTCTTAACCAAGAGGCAGCTCAAAGTACGATGCTACTATTGAAAGAAAGCGAAATAGAAAACCAATAAAAGCCAAATCAGCCATAATCCTTTTAAGTATGTCTGTTAGGAAACCAGGGTGTGCTTGTGATGTTAAGGGAACCTGCTTTGAAAGCATGTGGCATTCATGGGGAAAAATCAATTAGAAATGGAACCTGTTGGACAGGATTGGAAGTGAGAGAAGACAGGGTAAGGAAGAGGCTTATAAAAGTAGAGCAAGGGTAAAAGAGGGTGAAATGTTGGGAAATGAAATGGATTAGAGGAACAGAACAAAAATGGGTAACTAAGAGTTTGATCTTTACTTTATAATTCATTCATTGATTCATTTATTCCAGAAACATTTATCAAACACCTACTATATATAAGGCACTATTAGGTGCTAAGGGATAGAGGATATTAAAATGTTATCTGCTATCCATAAACTCATATTCTGGTAATTCAGGTGAGCCTTTCCCACATTCCTTTTGTGAGGGACCTCTTTGCTGTTACATCATTGTGCAATCATTTTCTCTACTTAGAATCTTTTCCTCTTTACTTGGCAAACCAGGATGCACACCCTAACTTGAGGAATGAATGTTAAAAATTCACCCTTTTCTTAAAACCTTTCTACACAAATCTCACTTTGACTAAGTCACTCCAGAATCCCACTTAGCATTTGCATGTATAAACCTACCAGTGATATTTCAAAGGTTTTGTTTCCAACACTTGTGTTTTAATTACCTTTGCATTTGGACAAGTTTCCTAAGTACAGAAGAAACATACTCAAAAGGATTTCTAACTTACCACCATTACTGACCCATTGTGAATGTCATGGGAACTCAATAGATAGAGGATGGAATGACTTTCTTATTTCAAGTCGTATTCTTCATATTCTAATGAAAGGTGTCTTTGACACTAGGCATTCAAACAACTAATTACACTGAATAACTTGTTAGTCTATTTTTTTCTGTTGTAATTTTCATTACTACTATTTTCATTAGCCATCAAAGCTTTATTTATGGCCAATTTGAGAGAGTCAATTATTCTCTAGGTGATAAATGTACCAAATAAGCAAGACCGCAATACGCCAATACAAAGGAAGTTGCGGTTTCTCCATCCCTTAAATATGTCAAAAACTTCTATCACTGCAATTTAACTGTCTTTAGAACTTTCTCAATCAGAATGAAGCTAAGACCCATAGTCACAGAGAATTATTTAAGGTTCATAGACTTTAAGGGACTTGCCAATGTGTACAACAGCTATTAAGTATTAGTGTCAGGATTTGAACTACATCTCCTAGACTCTAAGTACAGAACTTTATCCACTATGTTGTACTGCCTCTCTGTCACTACCCCTAGGACCACTTACAACAGTATTCTCTTGAATAATGTAAGAGTAGATCTGACGAGGTAGGTAGCAAGACTGCATGAATTCTTCAAACTTTTTACTTTTGGAATCAAACTTGGTCAGCTTCATTTTTCCAGTGTACCAACTGTTGAATGGGACAAATTCCAATAGCATAGCATTTTATAAATTTATCAGCTGTGTTTTCTCATGGGATTGAGTTAGGTATAATAATACTCAAATACTCAAAATGGTCTGGCATCTCCTCAACATGGAAGTTCAAAATGATGCAGATTGCAACCCATCTAGGCTTGCTCATTGTGTGCTACTCTCAATCATGTTTTATCATAAGTTCCCCACAAGGGGTCCTTCCAATGAGATGACTATGTACCTCTGTGTGATATTTGATTTTGATTCTTTGTAATTTGTAGGGTTATATGACCCACAGTTCAACAACTAAAGCAGTATATTGTTACTAAAATTTGAATCTTTATTTCAAAGGAAAATGTGAGGTCATTAAAGGAACTCTGAGTTTTCTCCCAGGTGCCCTAATATCTGGAACAACTAGGTAGTGCAGTGGATAGAGTACCAGACCTGAAGTCAGAAAGTCCTGAGTTCAAATTTGTCTTCAGAAATTACTAGCTCTGTGACTCTGAGAAAGTCACTTAACCCTGTTTGCCTCATTGTCCTCATCTGTAAAATGAGCTGGAGATGGAAATGGTAAACTACTCTACTATCTTTGCCAAGAAAATCCCAAATAGGGTTACAAAGAATGGGACATGACTGAAACCAACTCAACAATGACATGCTAATATCTATCAATATTATCACTAATATAACTATTGAGTGGAGATTTGCTTGTGAAACTTAGTCAGAAGCTATAAGCTCCTAGTTCATAGCACTATGCAGAGTAGAATAGGATGAAAGCTAGAATTGGAAACTGAAAACATGGCTCTGCCACTTATAATGTGGGTGATTCTGCCTAAACAGGTTTCCTCATCTGTAAAATGGGATGCCAATATTTTCATTCTCCTCCTCATGGGATAATTGTGAAACAAGAAATTTGCAAGTCACAAAACACTAGAAAAATATGAGCTATTTTTGCCACTTTGCTCTTTACTAAAACTAATCAATGCCACCCCTCAATTATCCATCATAACTGAGGATAGAATTGATCAGTGAAATCCACAGAAAAGTTATAAAGTGCTTCTGCCAGCAGGAGTTTCAGCCTTCTACCCACTAAATCATTTTGCTAAGACTGCTTACATACAGGTAATGACATTCCAAATTGCATTTCATAATCTTTACCATTTCTTTCTAGCCGGAGCTCTGGTGGTTGGACTAATGAGCAGAGAGACAGATTTAAGGATGGGGTAATGTGAGAAAGGAGGGTGAGAAAATAGGATCTGGACAATATGCCAACTGGATAATTACCCCCTGAATAATCGAGAGTTAACAGTTATAAGTCATTTTCTTTCCTCACAATGAAGTCTGTGGTGCTGAGAGTCACAAGGCTTCCAGGCCCCAGGAGCTGAACTCTGTTCTTTATCTGGCAAATAGAGCCCACTGTGAAAGGCTCCCCACAGTATCTTTGCAGCTCCCAGTGCCCCTCAACCCTGACCTGGAGAGACCTCCTCTAGGGACAAGGGGATAGTTCAGCCTCCAGGACCCATTCAACCCTCATCTGCTCTGCTGAGCCTGAAAACAGGGAAGCTAATTAGTGCCTGACAACAAGGGTGTTAATTAGAGACAACCATGGTGGTGTTTTCTGTGGGGAGAATCCATTTACCTGGCATGGGATTTTTTTTCCCTGAGAGAATTTACCAATGTGTGAAAAAGGAACATAGGAAAAAAGAGGGCTAACCAGGAAGCTGACAGCTCAGCACTGAGGAATTGATCTAGTCTCCTGTTATTCAGAGATTTCCAGTCAAAATCAATATACACAGAGCGGGATGCACTAGGACAGCTTCAGCAGCAATAACAATGGTGCCATTTATGTACAGAGTGTCTACAGTAGGTATTTTCACTTAATCTGTGCAATGGGAGCTGTTTTCAATCACTTGATATGCTCACAGTTATCTCTTGGAGGTTTTTAGGGGGCAGTGCTTTTTTTTATCTTCAATATGCATTCATATTAATGAAAGACTTCATGAGAAGGATGAGAGGGAGAAATTAACATCAGTTTCCCCAGTGTGCAATATTGAAGAGGGAAGGGGAGAGAATGGAAAGGAAAGAGAGGAAAGGGCAAAGACAAAAGCATGCTCATTCATGGAAGTAGTTTCATTAATGACTTCACTAAATTCAGAGTGAGCCCAAGTGTTTGGGGACTGGTAGAGGATTCTGACATTAACAAAAAACTACCACTAAGGAGCACACAGGCAAAATAGCAACCGAGATAGAGGAGAAAATGGCCTGGACTTGGAGTCATAAGCCCAAACCTTTACTTTTTACCTATGTGTGCTTAGGCAAGTCATATAATTTCTCAGAGCCTACCTCCTTTCAATATTTTTTTTATTTTTAATTTTCAACAAACACTTCCACAAGATTTTGAGTTCCAAATTTTCTCCCCATCTTTCTCTTCCACCTACCCCATGACAGCATGCATTCTGATGACTACTTCCCCTAATCTGCCCTCACTTCTATCACACCTGTCCCTTCTCTTATCCCTATTTCCTCTATTTTCTTGTAGGGCAAGATAGATTTCTATATCTCCCTGCCTGTATACCTTATTTCCCAGTTGCATGTAAAAACAATTTTTAACATTTGTTTTTAAAACTTTGAGTTCCAATTACTCTCCCTTCCTCTCTCCCCATCCATTCCCACTGAGAAGGCAAGCAATTCAATATAGGTGACACATGTGTAGCTATGCAAAACACTTCCATAACAGTCATGTTGTGAAAGGCTAACTATATATCAATCCATCTTATCTGGTCCCCCATTTGTTCTATTCTCTCTTTTGACCCTATTCCTCCTCAAAAGTTTTTACTTAGAATTACCCCCTCCTCTTATTTGCCCTCCCTTCTATCATTCCCCCCACACTCTACTTGTCCCCTTCCCCCTACTTTCCTGCAGCGTAAGATAGATTTTCATACCAAATTGATTGTGCATGTTATTCTCTTGTTAAACCAAATGAGCTGAGAGTAAATTTCACTCTTTCCCTCTCACCTCCCTCCTTCCCCCCTACATTGAAAAAGTTTTTCTTGAAGATGGCGGAGTAGAAAGACGTAAATACACATAGCTCCGAACCCACAACCCATACAACATTGGTATAAAGTAACTCACGGCGAATTCTGGAGCAGTGAGGCCACAGAACAGTGAAGAGAAGGAGATTTCTGTTCCAGAGGGACCTGCAAACCTCTCGCAAAAGGTCCGTCGCGCTGCAGACACAGAGTCCAGCCCAGCACAGACCTGCAGCGGCCGCGGCACCAAGAGGAACAGACCCGAGCAGGCTTCAGGGACGGGATCTCCAGTGGCGGCACAAGTCCCTCCACCCACAGGTGACAGGGGTCGGTGAGAGAGTCTCTTTGGTGGGTCAAGAGGGGAGTGGGGTGCCCTCATGGCTCGGGCCCCCTCGGGAGGCAAAGGCTGAGGGGCGGTGGCAGACCAGGGCTCCCCAAGCGGGCAGGAGCCTGGATCCATTGTTGAAGGTCTGTGCATAAACCCCCTGAGGGAACTGAGCCTGAGAGGCGACCCTGCCCCAACCTGACCACCTGAACTTAATCTCATACTGAATAGCAGCCCTGCCCCCACCAAAAGCCCTGAAGCTGGAAGCAGCATTTGAATCTCAGACCCCAAACGCTGGCTGGGAGGATCAGGAGGTGAGGTGGGTATGAGGAGAATATTCAGAGGTCAAGTCACTGGCTGGGAAAATGCCCAGAAAAGGGAAAAGAAATAAGACTATACAAGGTTACTTTCTAGGCGAACAGGCATTTCCTCCCTTCCTTTCTGATGAGGAAGAACAATGCTTACCATCAGGCAAAGACATAGAAATCAAGGCTTCTGTGTCCCAGCCCACCCAATGGGCTCAGGCCATGGAAGAGCTCAAAAAGAATTTTGAAAATCAAGTTAGAGAGGTGGAGGAAAAGCTGGGAAGAGAAATGAGAGACATGAAGTCAAAGTATGAACAACAAATCAACACCCTGCTAAAGGAGACCCAAAAAAATGTTGAAGAAAATAACACCTTGAAAAATAGGCTGACTCAATTGGCAAAAGAGGTTCAAGAAGCCAATGAGGAGAAGAATGCTTTCAAAAGCAGAATTAGCCAGATGGAAAAGGAGATTCAAAAGCTCACTGAAGAAAATAGTTCTTTCAAAACTAGAATGGTACAGATGGAGGCTAAGGACTTTGTGAGAAAGACAGGTATCACAGAACATAGCAAGAAGATTGGAAAAATGGAAGATAATGTGAAATATCTCATTGGAAAAACAACTGACCTGGAAAATAGATCCAGGAGAGACAATTTAAAAATTATGGGACTACCTGAAAGCCATGATCAAAAAAAGAGCCTAGACATCATCTTTCATGAAATTATCAAAGAAAACTGCCCTGAGATTCTAGAACCAGAGGGCAAAATAAATATACAAGGAATCCACAGAACACCACCTGAAAGAGATCCAAAAAGAGAAACTCCTAGGAACATTGTGGCCAAATTCCAGAATTCCCAGGTGAAGGAGAAAATATTGCAAGCAGCTAGAAAGAAACAATTCAAGTATTGTGGAAATACAATCAGGATAACACAAGATCTAGCAGCCTCTACATTAAGGGATCGAAGGGCATGGAATAGGATATTCCAGAAGTCAAAGGAACTAGGACTAAAACCAAGAATCACCTACCCAGCAAAACTGACTATAATACTTCAGGGGAAAAATTGGTCTTTCAATGAAATAGAGGATTTTCAAGTATTCTTGATGAAAAGACCAGAGCTGAAAAGAAAATTTGACTTTCAAACACAAGAATGAAGAGAACCAGGAAAAGATGAACAGCAAAGAGAAGTCATAAGGGACTTACTAAAGTTGAACTGTTTACATTCCTACATGGAAAGACAATATTTATAACTCTTGAAACTTTTCAGTATCTGGGTACTGGGTGGGATTACACACACACACATGCACACACACACACACACATAGAGACAGAGTGCACAGAGTGAATTGAAGAGGATGGGATCATATCTTAAAAAAAAATGAAATCAAGCAGTGAGAGAGATATAAGGGGAGGAGAAAGGGAGAAATTGAATGGGGCAAATTATCTCTCATAAAAGAGACAAGCAAAAGACTCATTAGTGGAGGGATAAAGAGGGGAGGTGAGAGAAAAACATGAAGTCTACTCTCATCACATTCCACTAAAGGAAAGAATAAAATGCACACTCATTTTGGTATGAAAACCTATCTTACAATACAGGAAAGTGGGGGATAAGGGGATAAGCAGGGTGGGGGGGATGATAGAAGGGAGGGCATGGGGAGGAGGGTGCAATTTGAGGTCGACACTCATGGGGAGGGATAGGATCAAAAGAGAATAGAAGTAATGGGGGACAGGATAGGATGGAGGGAAATACAGTTAGTCTTATACAACACAACTATTATGGAAGTCATTTGCAAAACTACACAGTTTTGGCTTATATTGAATTGCTTGCCTTCCAAAGGGAAGGGGTGGGGAGGGAGGGAGGTAAAGAAGTTGGAACTCAAAGTGTTAGGATCAACTGTCGAGTAATGTTCTTGCCACTAGGAAACAAGAAATATAGGTAAAGGGGTATAGAAAGCTATCTGGCCCTACAGGACAAAAGAGAAGATGGGGACAAGGGAAGGGAGAGATGATAGAAGAGAGAGCAGATTGGTCATAGGGGCAATTAGAATGCTTGGTGTTTGGGGGGGAGGGGATAAAAGGGGAGAAAATTTGTAACCCAAAATTTTGTGAAAATGAATGTTAAAAGTTAAATAAAAAAAAAAAGAAAAGAAAAAGTTTTTCTTGCCTCTTTTATGTGAGATAATTTTCCCCATTCTATTTTTCCTTTTTTCCTCCCAATATATTCCTCCCTCACCCCTTAATTTTATTTTTTTTTAGATATCATTCCTCCCTATTCAACTCATCCAGTGCCCTCTGTCTATATGGATATAATCCCTCTAACTACCCTAACACTGAGAAACATCTCAAGAGTTACAAATATGATCTTTCCACATAGAAATGCAAATAGTTCAACTTTAGTAAGTCCCTTATGCTCTCTCTTTCCTGTTTACCTTTTCATTCTTCTCTTGATTCTTATGTTTGCAATTCAAATTTTCTATTCAGCTCTGATCTTTTCATCAAGAATGTTGAAAGTTCTCTATTTCATTGAATGAGCATTTTTCCCCCCAAAGTATTATACTCAGTTTTTCTGAGTAGGTGACTCTTGAGTTTAATCCTAGCTCCTTTGACCTCTGGAATATCAAATTCCAAGCCCTGTGATCCTTTAATATAGAAGCTTGTAGATCTTGTGTTATCCTGACTATATTTCCACAATACTCAAATTGTTTCTTTCTGGCTCCTTGAAATATTTTTTTTTTGACCTGGGAGCTCTGGAGCTTGGCTATAATATTCCTAGGAGTTTTCCTTTTGCGATCTCTTTCAGGAGGTGATCAGTGGATTCTTTCAATATCTGTTTTGCCCTCTGGTTCTATAATATCAGCATACTTTTCCTTGATAATTTCTTGAAAGATGATATCTAGGCTCTTTTTTTGATCATGACTTTCAGGTAGTCCAATAATTTTAAATTGTCTCTCCTGGATATATTTTCCAGGTCAGTTCTTTTTCCAATGAGATATTTCACGTTGTCTGCTATTTTTTCATTTCTTTGGCTTTGTTTTATAATTTCATGATTTTTCATACAGTCATTAGCTTCCATCTGCTCCATTCTAATCTTAAAGCAATTATTTCCTTCAGTGAGCTTTTGGACCTCCTTTTCCATCTAGCCATTTCTGATTTTTATGGCTTTCTTTTCCTGGTTGGCTTTTTGGATCTCTTCTGCCATTTAGGTTAGTCTGTTTTTTAGAGTGTTATTTTCTTCAGCATTTTGTGGGGTCTCCTTTAGCAAGTGACTCTTTTTCATGATTTTCTTTCATCACCCTCATTTCTCTTTCCAATTTTTGCTCTACTTCTCTTACTTGATTTTCAAAATCTTTTTTGAGCTCTTCCATGGCCTAAGACTAATTCATATTTTTCTTGGAGGCTCTGGATACAGGAGTTTTGACTTTGTTGTCTTCTATTTGTATACTTTGACCATCCTTGTCATCAAAGTAAAATTCTTTTCTGATTCTTTTTTTCAGTTTTTGCTCATTTTCTCAGCTTTTTGCTTGACTTTTGAGCTCTTTGTCAAGGTAGTTCTCTGCTTCCTGTAGGGGTGGAGGACATACAGTCCCCCACAATCTGTAGGCCTAGAGCTCCAGAAACAGTCACTATTGCTGCCCCTGCCCCTGATGCTTCTGGTGCTGCTGTGGGCACCTCCTCTGTGGACTCCTCCACCCCTCCACCACCCTGGGGCTGGGGTCCAACCACTCTACTCTCTCACACAGGTGCCATAGGTTTTTTTCCACTGACCTTCCAAGTTGTCCTTGGCATTTTGGGATCGTGTAGTCTGGAAACCACCACAGGTGCCCAAGATTCAGTCCTCTCCCAAGGTCTGCTCAACTCCTGTCTGTGCAGGTGTGACCCATACTGTACTGTGCTCTGCTCCCAGTGTTGCATGATAGATACTTCCTGACAACCTTCCAGGCTGTCTTGGGCTGGAGATTTGCTTCACTTCATCATTCTGTGAGTTCTCAAGCTTCAGAATTTGTTTAGAGGTTTCTTTAGAGGTATTTGTCTGGATTTAGGGAAGGAACATTAGCAAGTCCATGCTGTTACTCTGCCATCTTAGCTCCATTTTCACCATTTATTTCACAATGCTGTGATGAATCATAGAGATGAGCGATGCACAATGAAAATACCATATTGATTATAGATCTAGGATAAGAGGGTACTCCAGAGGTCAAACATCCCAATCCAGTAATTTGAGCTGCAAGGTGGCTCGGTGGATAGAGTATCAGTGCTGGAGTCAGGAAGATGAGTCTTCCTGAGTTTAAATATGACTGCAGACTCTTACTAGCTGTGTGACCCTCGGCAAGTCACTTAACCCTATTTGCTTCTATGTTTTCTCATCTATAAAATGACCTAGGGAAGGAAATGGCAGAACATTCCAGTATCTTTGTCAATAAAACCTCAAATGAAGTCACAAAGAGTGAGATATAACTTAAAAATGACTGAACAAGAAATAATTTTACACATAAGCCAACAGGACCCAAGGAGATCATGTGTCTTATTCAAAGTCACACAGGTAGTAAGCTGTTAATGTGGGATCTAAAGCCTTATCCTCTTACTCTAAAATCAAAGATCTTTCCACTGTACCATATTTCCTTCCTATAAACATGAGAAAAAATTATTAGCACTGTTGTGGAGCAACATTTCAGCCAAATAAGGGGGCAAACTATTGCTTATGCACTAAATTCAACTAGTACCCATGTCAGCCATTTATGGCTAAATGAGATTCAGTCTGGAGCTTAGAAAGTAAAGCTCAAGAATATATCTACCTTGGAGAAGCTGAGAAAAGTCAAGGAAGGGGAAAATTCACTTGGTAACCAGCCTCTAATCAAGAACTTTGGCAGCACATCTACTAAACTAGAAACAATAGCAAAGATTAGCATGGCCCCTGCTGTTAATGAGACAGCTTGATTTTATCCACCAATTATCCGTTATGAGCAGAGTACCTGGACCTTTGCAGAGACACTGCCCACATTCTTCTACCAAGAATCTGTTACAGAAAATAGAAGAGGGGGCGATATTTAGCAAACTCACTGCTTATATCCTTCCACTAGAAACTGAATTAGGCAACAACAACCCCAAACCAGCTAAGGACAAAGACTATTTCCATAAAGGAATCTTTTTTTCAGTAACAGGAAGTGAACTGTCAGATTGAACTTCACTAAATAAATATGATTCTGATAGAAACAGAGGGAACATGAGCAACACAAGAGGGGAGTTGGGGGTGAAAAAAGTGAGGGAGGAAGAGAATAAAAAGGGGAGCAAGAAGGAGGAAGAGAAAGAGGGAGGATGAGAGAAGGACAAAAATAATGAGAGTGAGAACAAGAGAGATTTTGTGACTATCCAGCACATGAATTACTAGGGAAAATTCCTGACTCAGAAACAAATATACAAACCCAGTATAAACTCAGAGTATAACTTTTAATGGTGACTATAAATATTCAACACATGCTGAGCATTTCAGAAACAAGAAAAGAGTGGGGAGATGTAATTGGCATAATGGTGAAGTGGTTGTTTTGAGCACAATTCTGCTAACTCAACAACCTCAGAAAAAGAAGAAATGTTCTGAACTTAATGTTATTACAGGTGCATCAACAAGGAGATGACAGAAACATCCCTCATTCAAGGCAAAATCTTCTGAACTAGCAGCAGAAAACCAAAATACCTTCAGTTTTTACTCACCTTTACCTACCCTGTGCAACTGACAAAATCAGTGTGAACAAGCTGACAGACATTGGTTGGTGTGGCCACTACTCTGAGTCATAAGAGTAACTTAGTCTTGAAATCTCCATAACCCATAAAGGGAAAAATGGGGAGAAGAGACTTTCTTACATAAGGGAAAGCCACAACAGAATAAATTTAGAGTATGCAGTAAAAACAAGTGAAACATGCAAAATAAAACAGAACAAAACAACAATGAAAGAGAAAGCAAGATGATAAATTATTTGGCTTCCTCAATGACTGTGAAGTAATAACATGGAACTCAAGAATAATTCAAAAGAAAAATAAATTTTTATAAGAAGACATCAAGGTGAATATTAGGTTTCAAATCATGATTCTCCAAAAAAGAATGAGACAAATAACAGCACAGACAACTTAGAAAACCTGATGGAGATTCTTTCCAAAGTAGTGGAGGTTCTAAAAAAGAGAATGACAATTCAGAGCCAGGATGGCAGAATAAAGGCAGGGATTCTCCTTGAATTCTCCCAAATTACCTTTCAAATAACTTTAAGACAACACCTCAAAATGAATTCTGGAATGGTAGAAACAAAAAAAAAACAGATTAGAATAAAATAATTTTCCACCCCTAGACAACTTAGAAGTTCAGTAGAAAAGGTCTATTGGCAGTAGCTTCTGGAATTCTCAGCCCACAGCCAGTATGGGGGTTGGAGAAGTAGCCAGGAGATTCCAGAGGACCCTTGCTGTCACTAGGTGATGAACTCAGTTACACTGTCCATAAGTGGTTCTGGGACAAAGTCTCAAGGGGCAGATTAACACATTAGAACATGAAACATGCAGCCACAGGGAATCTGGAACTCTTGTCAAAATTCTAGGGTGGAAAAGAGTGCTTGTGGTCTCTCACAGACTAGAGCATAGACCAAGGGAATAATGACTACACTCTCCTTAGCTCATACCACCTTGGCAGAACTAAAAAATTATAGAATCCCAGAACTAGCTTTGAAAACTGCAGCACAAAAATCCTGAAGTTTTGGAGAGCATCCCATCCAACACAGGAGCACAGCCCAGCTTTAACATAAAATTAAAAGTCAAGAAATAGGTTGAAAAATGAGCAAACAACAAAAAAAGAACCTGAGCATAGATGGTTACCATGGTGACAAGGAACATGAAAACACAAATTCAGAAGAATACAACAAAACTGCTACATTGAAAGCCTGAAAGCAAAATGTGAGTTGACCTCAAATTCAAAAAGAATTTCTGGAAAAGCTCAAAAATGATTTTGTAAATTGAATAAGAGCAGTAGATGGAAAACTTGGAAAAGAAATTAAAGTGATACAAAAAAAAATATGAAAGAGTCAACAGCTTGGTAAAAGAGGCACAAAAATCTATGGACAAGAAGAACTCTTTAAAAAGCAGAATTGGCCAAATGGGAAAAGATGTACAAAAATTCACAAAAGAGAAGAACTAAGTTCTTGAAAAGTAGAATGGGCCAAATGGAAAAGGAGGTACAAAAGCTCACTGAAAAAAATAATTCCTTAAAAATTGGAACTGGACAAGTAGAAGCTAATGACTCAAGAAACAATAGAACAAAGTCAAAAGAATAAAAAGACAGTAGAAATGTGAAATCTCTTTTTTGGAAAAACAACTGACTTAGAAGCTAGATCCAGGAGAAATAACTTAAGAATTTTTTGGACTACCTGAAAACCATGATCAAAAAAAGATCCTAGACATCGTCTTTCAAGAAATTATCAGGAAAACCATCCTGATATGCTAGAACCAAAGGATAAACTAGAAATGGAAAGAATCTCTGATCGCCTCCTGAAAGAAATCCCAAAATGAAAACTTCCAGGAATCCCTGAGTTCCCAGGTCAAAGAGAAAAGACTACAAGCAGCCAGAAAGGAATAATTCAAATATCACAAAGCCACCTAGATTTAGCAGCTTCTACATTACAAAATTGGAGGGTTTCAAATACTATATTTTTGAGGGCAAAGAAACTAGGATTACACTAACAATCACCTACCTAGCAAAATTGAGCATAATCTTTCAGAAGAAAATGGATGGTTTATGAAATAGAGGGCTTTCAAGAATTTCTGATGAAAAGACCACAGCAGGATAGAAAATTTAACTTTCATATATAAGACTCAAGAGAAGCACAAAAAGGTAAACAGGAAAGAGAAATCATAAGGGATTCAATAAGGGTAAAGAATTTTCATTCCTACACGGGAAGAAGATACTTACAAGTCCTAAGAATTTGTTCATTATTAGGACAGTTAGAAAGAGTATACATAGACAAAGGGCAGTGAGTTGACTATGATGCAATGATATTTAAAAAATTAAATTAAATTAAGGGATGAGAAAGAGGGATACACTGGGAGAAAGGGGAATGGAGAGGTAGAGTGGGGTAAATTATCTCACACATAAAGGCTCAAAAGAGCTTTTGTAGTTAAGAGAAAGATGGGGGGGATGGACAAAGTTTGAACCTTACTCTCATCAAAATTGTTTCAAAGAGGGAATAATATATATATTAAGTTGGGTATAGAAATCTATCTTACCCTACAGGGCAGTAGGAAGAAAAGAGGATAAGAGAAGGTTCTGGGACTGATAGAAAGGAGGAGGTGGTAGTCTAAAGTAAAACAAATGTCTATCTACATATATATAGATATATAAACATATATCTATATATGTATATACATATATATATATTCTCTGTCTGTCTCTCTGTCTCTGTCTCTCCTCCCCTTCTCTCTCTCCTCTTCCTCCTTCTTCTATAATGTGTATATAAGATGCAGAAATATCATATATCACTTACAGACAATAATATGATAAAATATAATTGTTACAGGACACTAGCAAAATATACAGATCAAAATGGAAATCAAGTAATGTTATCTTGAACAGGTCAAAGGAGAAATCATAGAAACAATTAAAACTCTGTAAAAGAAAAAAATGGCAATGAGAAAACATATCAATTTCTGAGATGCAGTTAAAGTAGTACTCAAAGGAAAAATTACATTCCTAAGACATACATCAAAATATGGAAAAAGAAGATAATGAATTTTTGGAAGTCAAAAAATTAACAAATCCTAAATAAACTCAGAAGTTTTTTTCAAAGTTGAAAAATATGAAATAAATGGAACAAAAAAAATCATAGGAATAATACATAGTACTATATTATACATATTTAGTTAACCTAATTAGCCAAACTATTCTACATAGTAACTATATTTATATAGCAATATTCTTAACATACATTATTTTATCTGATTCTCACAACAGCCTTATGAGATAAATGCTACAAATCTCATCTCCATTTATTGGATAAGAAAACTAAGGCACAAAGACGTTAGATAGCATTTGCAAGGTCACACAGCTAAGAGTTCAAATTCAAACTCAGATGCCTCCCAATTACAAGTTCAACACTCTCTCCTATGTCATGTTACCTTTATATCAGCAATTGATTATTTAAACTAAGGGATTTTTTTTCCTTACAAGATTCTCCCTTAGGTATATTTCATGACCTCTTCATTCATACATGGCATCAGACAAAAACTAGTTTCTCCTTATCTCTGATTGAGTGGTACAAGGTAGATTTCTTCCAACAACTAGAGCTATCTAGAATTGCTAAATCAAAGCCACTTCAGTGGAATTTGAAACCTGGAGAATTGGAAAGGACATCTTTCCCCTCTATTATTACCCATTTTCTCTTCCCATTTATGGGTGAATATTAAGGCACTTATAGGACAAATATAGTAGCGATGACAATGGTCTGTTTGCAAAGAAGTCAATGCCAGTTCAAACAGTCCAGCAATGAAATGTTCCTCTGTTACATCCTTCAACAGTCATTCTAACTAAAATTATGTGTCATTTTCTGAAGTGGAATTCCACCTAAACCAAGTTGAGATTTTCTCACACTCCTTTCACATTGCAGCTTATATTGTTATATATTGTTCAAGAAGAGTCCAGAGACTGAAAAGCAATTGCTATTTTATTTTTCTGGCCTTAAATTTTTTTGTTTTTTGTTTCTCTTCCTCAAGTGACAGCATCTTCTCTCATGAAGAAAAGCATATTCTCTAGCATTGGAACTTAAGGTAAGTGCTTATTCTGATAAACACAAGCAAATGTTGATACATTTCCTGGCTAACTGACTTCATAAGTGCCTGCATTTAATGACAAGTCAGAGGAAGAGAAGGCAGTAGAAAATCAGCTCTTGTCTGTGGTAGCATATTACTTAACCAGTCTGAGTCTCAGTGTCTTAATCTGTAAAACAGCACCTCTTTTTCCTTAGGCAAATTACATTTGTCATTACATTTAATATTGTGTGTGTGTTTGTGTATAATCTTATTTTGCTATTTGTTAATGAACTAATACAGAAAGACCCCATACATTCATAGAATCTCTAGAATTATCTCTGAAACTTGCATTCCATTTTGTCAAAAATAGAGCTTGACTTTGAGATTATTAGTTCCACTTCTCAATTTACATTATTTTTCTACTGTATCTTTGATGCCTGTTTACATATATACTTCTATTTGTTTTCATTACTGTTCCTTTTCTGTCCCTCAATGTTTTGTTTTGTTTTACTTTTTTATGCCAAGCCCAGTTGTATTATTTAGTAACTTAAGTAATAGTTTATAAGTAATAAAAAAGTTTTATATATGCTATGTTCAATTTTTGGGCTCATTTTCATCAGACTTTGAATGTGGCTGTTACTTGTTTCTGAAAAAATTGTCTTTCTTTTTCTGTATATATTTTAAGAATTTTTGTCATTATGATCATGATTTTGAAGTTTAACGATTATGTACCTGGATAGTTTATTAGTCTGGGTAGACTCTCACATTAATATGACACTCATTAATTAAAATTAAATAAGATCTTTTTCTCTTTGGTGTTTCTCTGCTTAAGTGCCAAATATTCTTTCAAAGTATTTCTTTTCTTTAGAACTTCTTCAGGCACTTTGTGTTTAATGCATTGTTTTTTATTTTTCAAAGAGAATAGTTAAATTGGTAAGGAAATACACTGGAGGTACCAAATCACATATTTTTAAGTTTTATATATGCTATGTTCAATTTTGGGGCTCATTTTCATCAGACTTTGAATGTGGCTGTTACTTGTTTCTGAAAAAATTGTCTTTCTTTTTCTGTATATATTTTAAGAATTTTTGTCATTATGATCATGATTTTGAAGTTTAACGATTATGTACCTGGATGAGTGGAAGTTAGAAATTTTGGTTGGAGTTCTATTTGATAACTGGAAAATTTCCTTAAACAGCTTGGTTGAATATAATTAATTATAATATAAATAACAAATAATAGATGAAATAAATATAATGGAGTATCTTCTTTGATATTTTCCATATCTCCACACAGTGCTATCAAGATAATTTTCCTTAAGTGAAGATCTGTGTTTCTCCCCTACTAAAATAACTTTAATGACTTCCTCTTGCTTCTTTAAAACAGAAATTTCTGAACTGAGCTTTTTAAACCCTTCACCACTTGGCCCTAATTTATTTTCTCTGCATCAATGGACAATATACCCCCTCCCACAATCTACAATACAGCCTAATTGGTGTTCTCTCTGTTCTTCACTTTTTTCTCTGTCTCCCATCTCCATACTTTCACTCTGGCTATCCCGCATGCTTGGAATGCATTCCCTGCTTACCTTCCCCTCAGTCTCTTTCTGTTTCTTTAGGACAAAACTCAAGCACCAACTTCTGCATGGAATATTTCCTGGTCCCCTACAGCCCTCAAATTGCTAGTGCCTTCTCTCTCAGACAACCTCATTTTTAACTGCTTCGTTATACGGAACTGAGCATTTAACACAGCACCTAACACATAATAAAAATTCGTTGAGTTGCTTGCATAAATTTATATTTTTTATACTTACGTTGCTTATATTTGTCTCTGTGGACTCATTCCCTTCCACATTAAGTACAAACTCCTTGCAGGTACAGACTATTATGTTCTTTGGACTTGTCTCCTCAGAGCTTAGCACAGATCTATAGCACAGAGTAGGCATCTAATAAATGCTTGTTTATAATTCTGACATTTACTCACTGTCACATAGCATATAATTCTGCAACTCTTATCTGGATTGCTTCCAAATCTTTTCTCAATTTTTCATAGTTGGCTGTATTTGTTTCTATTTTTTTCTTGCTATTCTGTCTTCTATTATGCCAATAATGTTGTTTTTAATCCATAGAATGATAGATAGCATCAAAGATTTAGAACTGCAAGGGAACTTAGAGAGTGAGTTTACCCATTCACTTTATAGCTGAGGAAACTGACACTGAGAGAAGTTACTTGCATACGGTCTCACTGCTAGTAAATGTCTTGAGTTAAGATCTGAATCCCTGACTCTACGCTCAACACTCTTACCTACTTGCCACATAACTTGTCCATTAATTTAAAATTTTTTCTACATTACATTTTGCCAAGGTTTTTCTTCATCTCTTTACTAGAATTTTTAGACATATTCCTTTCTTCCTTTATGATCAGATTTAATCTCTGACATAATGACTGTGTGACTCTTGCTAAATCATTTAACCTCTCTAAGCCTCAGTTTCCTCTTCTGTAAAATGATGATAATAATAGCATTACCCCCCCCCCCAGTTTTAGAGACTATAAAGGAAATAATGTACTCTGAAAATCTTAAAGCATTATATAAAGATGAGCTGTTGTTGTTATTCCCAAGATTTTAAAGCTGCATTGTGATCTTTTAAATTTCTCCTGATTTTCCTCCCACCTCTGGTTTTGTTTTTTTCCCGGAATGATTTAGTGTGTCTAATAACCACTTGCTAAAATTGTGGGCATTCTGGACCTAATTGTGGCATCATTTTGGTATTCCTTTCTTCTAATGTTTTCCCTTTGCTTTTTTCTATCCAAATATTTTTTTTAATGCATCAAAGCTCTTCCTCTGACACACATTGTATTTTTACTAAGTTAGTTTTCTTGTGAGGATTTCTAGCACCTATTTTTTTTTCAGTTTTTCAATGGTCATTTTTAGGGTGATCATGGGAAACTCAACTTCTTTCCATGGTTGTTCCTAACTTTTTGATAATGTTCTGAGGTGCTGAGCTCCAGGTGAGGGGTTGGTATATGTAGAGTAGTTCACAGAGAAATAAGCACAGCTGTGTTTATTTAAATGATTATGTATTGAAATAAACACCGAGAATGCATTTATTTCCCTGAGGGATCCTATGTACATGTGACAATAGTCAAATAAATATACTCTGTGCATTTATTTGGCTCTCACGTGGCACATACAAATAGTCTCAACGAGCTTCTTTGAATGCATGATCAGTTCTTCTTGTTTCTGGTCAGTTTTTTAAAGAAATTTAACTTTATTTTTGTCCTATTTTTCTTCCTAGGAGACTCCAAGTTAAATAACAGCATTTATGTAGCACTTTAAAGTTTGCAAAGTGCCTTATAAGTATTATTTTATCTTGACAACAACACTGGGGGATAGGTGCTGTTGCTATTCCCATTTTAAAGATGAGGAAACTGAGGCAGGCAGAGGTGAAATGACTTGCCTAGGATCACACAGCTAGTCTCTGAGGCTGGGTTTGAACTCAGGTCTTCCTTGCTACCCGTGCAGTACTCTATCTACTGTGCTACCTTCAACCTCAACGTTAGACTTCTATGCACTTCTTATTTACCTTTCTGCCTCTGACTTTTTTTAACTTTGCCATCGTTCTAGCTGTGATCTCACCCTGAAACTTCCCTCTGCGCTGACAGCCTCCTCACCTTGGAACATCCATTTGCCTCTATGACTTTCTCATCCTGGGACATCCCTCTGCCTGGGACATGCCCTCTCTCTTTTTCTTCCATTGTTAAGTTTTCAGGAGGGGCTCAGGCTGGCCAACTTTCATGTCCTTCTGACTGCTTCTGACTTTCCAAACTTTGCCACCATGTAGCTCCCCCCTCAATGGGTAATTTCTCCTATCTTGTCCCACCCATCCCCGACCTCTTTTTTGTATACTGTCTTCTCCTATTAGAATGTAAGGTCCTTGAAAACAGAAATTGTCTTTTTGTATATATTATATCCCAGTGCTTAACACAGTGCCTAGTAAGTGCTAAATAAACGCTTCTTGCTGTGTCTCCCTTACCCATTCACCCACTACTTTCCTATTCTCTACGTATGACATTTCTGGCCCAAACATTTTACCACCACCTGTCTGCTTAAACTCTCATATACATAAGCCTAACCTTCTGAGGCTCAAGATTTTATCCTCTAGCCCTCTCTTATCATTGCCACTTTGCACTGTGAAATCTGTATTGCATCGGGGCATATTCCTATATTTGACCTATCTCTAATCTTTTTCCTTCCTTTTCTTGTCCTTCTGGAAATTTGGTTCTTTCTAGATGACAAATTTTTCACTGTCTTTTTTATGTAGGTGTCACTATTCCAATCTCTCCTTTTTTTAAATTTGTTACTTATTTTTAATTCTTTAAAAAAATTGAGTTCCAAATTATCTTCCTCCATCCAGTCTCTCTCCCACTTGTTGAAAATTCAAGCAATATGATAGCAAAATTACACATATGAATCATGCAAAACATATTTCCACCTTAACCACATTGCAAAAAATTAAGAAAAATAAAATAAGTGAGAATATTACTTCAATTTGCTCTCAGTTCATCAGTTCTGTCTCTGGAGGTGAATATCATCTTTCATCCTGAGTCCTTTGGAATTGTTTTGAATCACTGTTTGATCAGTTACTCATTATTTTTTTCACAGATAATCATTATTATAATATTGACATCACGGTGTACAATGATCTCCTAGTTCTGCTCACTTCACTTTGTATCAATTCACATGGGTTTTCCCAGGTTTTGCTGAAACCATTTCCCTCATCATTTCTTATAGCACAATAGTATTTCATTACAATCATATATCATAACTTGTTCAGTCATTCCCCAGTTACTGAGCATCCCCTCAACTTCCAATTCTTTCCCACCACAAAAAGATGCTATAAATTTTGCCTATGTGTGTATGTATGTGTATATATGTGTATACACACATATACATATACTTACATACATGCATGCACACATACATACATACATATATATACAAGAAGAAAAGGACAAGGGCATATATGTATCATATATAATATGTATTTATATATGTATATACATATATATATATACATACATATATATATATATATATATATATATATATATATATATATATATATATATATATATCCTCTTTTCTTTGATCTCTTTGGGATACAGACTTAGTAGTGGTATGGCTGGGTCAAAGGGTAGGCATAGTTTTACAGCCCATTGTTCTCCATAAAGGTTGGACCAGTTCACAATTTCACCAACAGTTCATTAGTGTACCTATTTTCCTATATTCCTTAGAGCATTTGTAATTTCTGATAGGTTTAAGGTGGTATCTCAAAGTTATTTTAATTTGCATTTCTCTCACCAATAATGATTTAGAGTACTTTTAATGAGTATAAAACTGCCTGTTCATATCCTTTAATCATTTATCAATTGGGGAATGGCTTCATTTTTTATAAATTTGATTCAATTCCCTATATACTTGAGAGATAAGGTCTTTATCATAAAAAATTTCTGTAAAGTTTTTTGATATTACTTCATTCTTATGGTACCTTTTTTTTTTTTTTAGCAAATTGTAGTTTCCTTGATTATCTCCTTTAATTAGATATATATTTTGTTTTTGCTTTTTCTGAGATCATGATTGCTACCCTTGATTGTTTTAATTTTTTTTTTACTTCAGTTGAAGCATAATAGATTCTGCTTCAGTCTCTTATTTTTACTTTGAATGTGTCTCTTTGTTTCAAGAGTGTTTATGATAAACGACATATTTTTGGATTCTAGTTTCTAATGCATTCTGTTATCCACTTCCGTGTCAAGGGTGGGTTCATGCATTCACATTCAGAGTTATAATTACTGACTCTATATTTCCCTCCATCCTATTTCCTTCTGTTTATCCTTCTCTCTTTTTTCCCCTGTCCCTCCTCAAAAGTCTCTTTTGCTTCTGACCACTGCCTCCTTCAATCCACCCTTCTTTTATCACCCAACCCTTTTCCTTGTATCCCTTTCCCCTCCTATTTCCCTATTGGGTAGGGTAGACTCCTATACCAAACTGAGTGTGTGTGTGTGTGTGTGTATGTGTGTATGTATGCCTGTATGTACATATGCACACATGTATATTATGTGTATATATACCTATATGTGTGAATGTATATATGTGTGTGTATTCTCTCTTTGAACTGATTCTGATGAGAATGAGGTTCAAGCATTGCCTACCATCCCTCTCCCAGTTTTCCTTCCACTATAAAAGTTCTTCATTGTGTGTCATTTGCATGTGAGATAATTTTCCCCATTCTTCCTCTCTCACCTCCTTCTCCCAATGTATCCTCTTATATTTCCCCTTCATTTATTTTGAGAAAATCTCAATAAAATCAACTTATATCCATGCACTCTGTCTATATAGACTCCTTCTCCCTGCCCTAATAATAATAAATTTCTTAGGGGTTATATGTACCATCTTCCAATATGGGAATATAAACAGTTTAACCTTATTGAGTCTTTTATGATTTTCTTTTTCTTTTTTTATTTTTTTTTATTTAACTTTTGACATTTATTTTCACAAAATTTTGGGTTACAAATTTTCTGCCCTTTTATCCCCTCCCCCCCCCAAACCCAAGCATTCTAATTGCCCCTGTGACCAATCTGCTCTCTCTTCTATCCTCCCTCTCTGCCCTTGTCTCCGTCTTCTCTTTTGTGTTGTAGGGCCAGATAGCTTTCTTTACCCCTTAACCTGTATTTCTTATTTCCTAGTGGTAAGAACATTACAGTTGATCCTAACACTTTGAGTTCGAACTTCCTTACCTCCCTCCCTCCCCACCCCTTCCCTTTGGAAGGCAAGCAATTCAATATAGGCCAAATCTGTGTAGTTTTGCAAATGATTTCCATAATAGTTGTGTTGTATAGGACTAACTATATTTCCCTCCATCCTATCCTGTCCCCCATTACTTCTATTCTTTTATGATCCTTTCCCTCCCCATGAGTGTCAACCTCGGATTGCATTCTCCTCCCCATGCCCTCCCCTCTATCCTCCCCCCCACCCTGCTTGTCCCCTTGTCTCCCACTCTCCTGTATTGTGAGATAGGTTTTCCTATCAAAATGTGCATTTTATTCTTTCCTTTACTGGAATGTGATGAGAGTAGACTTCATGTTTTTCTCTCACCTCCCCTCTTTATCCCTCCACTAATAAGTCTTTTGCTTGCCTCTTTTATGAGAGATAATTTCCCCCATTCAATTTCTCCCTTTCTTCTCCCAATATTTCTCTCTCACTGCTTGATTTCATTTTTTTTTTTTAGAATATGATCCCATCCTCTTCAATTCACTCTGGGCACTCGGTCTCTATGTATGTGTGCATGTGTGCATGTGTGTGTGTGTGTACTCCCACCCAGTACCCAGATACTGAAATGATTCAAGAGTTACAAATATTGTCTTTCCATGTAGGAATGTAAACAGTCCAACTTTAGTAAGTCCCTTATGACTTCTCTTTGCTGTTCACCTTTTCATGGTTCTCTTCATTCTTGTGTTTGAAAGTCAAATATTCTTTTCAGCTCTGGTCTTTTCATCAAGAAAATTTGAAAATCCTCTATTTCACTGAAAGACCATTTTTTCCCCTGAAGTATTATACTCAGTTTTGCTGGGTAGGTGATTCTTGGTTTTAGTCCTAGTTCCTTTGACTTCTGGAATATCCTATTCCATGCCCTTCGATCCCTTAATGTAGAAGCTGCTAGATCTTGTGTTATCCTGATTGTGTTTCCACAATACTTGAATTGTTTCTTTCTAGCTGCTTGCAATATTTTCTCTTTCACCTGGGAATTCTGGAATTTGGCCACAATGTTCCTAGGAGTTTCTCTTTTTGGATCTCTTTCATGCGGTGTTCTGTGGATTCCTTGAATATTTATTTTGCCCTCTGGTTCTAGAATCTCAGGGCAGTTTTCCTTGATAATTTCATGGAAGATGATGTCTAGGCTCTTTTTTTGATCATGGCTTTCAGGTAGTCCCATAATTTTTAAATTGTCTCTCCTGAATCTATTTTCCAGGTCAGTTGTTTTTCCAATGAGATATTTCACATTATCTTCCATTTTTCCAATCTTCTTGCTATGTTCTGTGATACCTGTCTTTCTCACAAAGTCCTTAGCCTCCATCTGTACCATTCTAGTTTTGAAAGAACTATTTTCTTCAGTGAGCTTTTGAATCTCCTTTTCCATTTGGCTAATTCTGCTTTTGAAAGCATTCTTCTCTTCATTGGCTTTTTGAACCTCTTTTGCCAATTGAGTTAGGCTAGTTTTCAAGGTGTTAATTTCTTCAACATTTTTGTGGTTCTCCTTTAGCAGGGAGCTGATCTGCTTTTTATGCTTTTCTTTCATCCCTCTCCTTTCTCTTCCCAGTTTTTCCTCCACCTCTCTAACTTGATTTTCAAAATTCTTTTTGAGCTCTTCCATAGCCTGAGCCCATTGGGTGGGCTAGGACACAGAATCCTTGATTTCTGTGTCTTTGCCTGATGGTAAGCATTGTTCTTCCTCATCAGAAAGGAAGGGAGGAAATGTCTTTTCTCCAAGAAAGTAGCCTTCAATAGTTTTATTTCTTTTCCCTTTTCTGGGCATTCTCCCCAGCCAGTGACTTGTCCTCTGCATATTCTCCTCACACCCACCTCGCCTCCTGGTCCTCCCAGCCAGTGTATGGGGACTGAGATTCAAATGCTGCTTCCTGCCTTAGGGCTTTTGGCGGGGGCAGGGCTGCTATTCAGTGTGAGAATTAAGTTCAGGTGGTCAGGTTGGGGCAGGGCTGCCTCTCAGGCTCAGTTCCCTCAGGGGGTTTATGTACAGACCTTCCACAATGGATCCAGGCTCCCGCCTGCTTGGGGAGCCCCTGTCTGCAGCCACCTCTCAGCTTCTACCTCCCGGGGGGCCTGAGCCATGGGGGCACCCCACTCCCCTCTCGACCCACCAAAGAGACTCTCTCATCGACCCCCGTCACCTGTGGGTGGAGGGACTTGTGCCGCCGCTGGAGATCCCGTCCCTGAAGCCTGCTCGGATCTGTACCTCTCGGAGCCGCGGCCGCCGTAGGTCTGGGCTGGGCTCCACGTCTCCAGCGCGACGGACCTTTTGCGAGAGGTTTGCAGGTCCCTCTGTGGGTGGAGGGACCCGCGTGGCCGCTGGAGATCCCGTCCCTGTAGCCCGCTCGGATCTTTTCCTCTTGGTGTCGCGGCCGCTGCAGGGCTGCACTCAGCTCCCAGTCCCAGTGCCCAGTCCGCAGCACGAAGGACCCCCCGCGAGAGGTTTGCAGGTCTCTCCAGAACAGAAATCTCCCTCGCTCCAATATTCCGTGGCCTCTGGGTGCAGAATTCACCATGAGTTGGTCCCCTCTAGCCGTTGTGTGGGTTGTGGGTTCGGAGCTATGTGTATGTGGGTCTTTCTACTCCGCCATCTTGGCTCCGCCCCCCAAGCCAATTTTCTTTAATATTTACCATTTTTATGGCTTCTCTTGAGTATTGTGTCTGAATGGCAAATTTTCTATTCATCTCTACTTTTTTCATCAGGAATGCTAAAAGTCCTCTAATTCATTAAATATTCATTTTTTACCCAGAAGGATTATATTCAGTGTTGCTGAGTGGGTTGGAGTCTTAGCTCCTTTGCCTTCTGAAAAATCATATTCCAAGCCCAGATCCTTTATTGTGTTAGTTGCCAAATCTTGTGTGATCTTGACTGTGGTTCCATGATATTTGAATGGTTTCTTTCTTGCTGCTTAGAGTATTTTCTCTCTGATTATGGAGTTCTGGAATTTGACTCTAATATTCCTGGGGATTTTCATCTTGGAGTCTCTTTCAGGAGATGATCAGTGCATTCTTTCAATTTCTATTTTGCTCGTTAGTTCTAGGATATCAGGGCAGCGTCCTTTGATAATTTCTTAAAATATGACGTCTAGACTTTTTTTTGTGACCGTAGCTTTCAGGTAGTGAAATAATACTTGAATTATCTCTCTTTGATCTACATTCCAGATAAACTGTTTTTCTGAGGGGGCATTTCACACTTTCTTCTATTCTTTCATTCTTTTGGCTTCAACTGTATGGTAAAGTGGCCTCTGCTCTCCTGGGACTACAGAGGCACTGTCCCAAGCTTTAGGTTTTGTTGTGATGTTGCTTTCTTGTCTTTATTTTTGGTTTTCTTTAAATGATTATAATATCATTTGCAAGGAACTCTCTAAATTGAGGCAAGAAAAATATTCATCCCATAATCAGACCTCAAGCACTGGAAGGACAATTGTCACCACCACTAAAAAGTAATGTGTTTCCCTAATATTCCAAAACTAAATTGCTTTCATGTTACAATAACTTCTTATATGACTATGTACTTCCTACGGATTCTTCATCTTTCTCCCCCGCAACCTTGTTAATGAATGTCAACTGAAAAGCAGTTGGTTTCCTTAGTCTTTATTAACTTTCTTTACAGAAATGATTTCTGTCCAGCTTTTACCACAGCAAATTCACTCTTAAAGAATTCCAGGTTCAATGTTCATAATAGAAATGTGTCATCCGATATTACTTAAACCTTATCTTCTCTAAAGTAGTCATTTTGGAAATCCCCATCACATTCTCTTAATTATCTGCAATATGCTCTTGTATACAATTGTTTGAAAATCATTTTGCGGCTAGAGAATAGTGGTACCCACATAGTCAAGTAAAGGTGTTTCAGGGGTGAATGAGGAATCAGAGATGTTAAAGTCAAAATGAAATGAAGTCTTAGAAGGAAAGAATCTTCCAAAATTCCATGGTATATGCATGATGCTGTTTTCAAAGTTAGTTCTAGGGATCTGCCACTTTCATTGTTTCCAAAGTAGTAGGAGGTATGAACAGATGTGGTCACTTGCTCTCCTGATCTGCAATCTGGCCTTTACCCAAAAAGGGTCCCTGCTTTCCTTCAGGTGTAAGTGTTACCAGTTCTATTGGCCCTGGGCCTGTGAAAACGTTTCCTGCTGTCCTGTACCCATAAGTTTTGGTGTTTCTCTTTGCCATGACCAGAGCCCCTGCTCCCTTGTGATTGACTATAAATGTTCCTCTCTACCCTGAAACTGTGACCTAGAACTGTATAGGTCAGTAGAGTTGCCAAAAAGTGCCATGTTTTGCACTTACTGCCAGCAAAAAGTGCCTGTAACCTCTTTCTGACCAGTTATCTGACCCCTTTACCATCTCTGTGCTGAGAGCTCCTGAAGCTGCTGCTATTGGTTCCAGGCTGGCCACCACCCTGGTGTCTCAGACTATTCCTACTCATCTCCTAAATTGTTTAGTGCTGGAAAAATGTCTCACCCTGGCCTTTTATTGACTATGCCATTCCAGAATTTGATTTGTGGTGTTAAAGTTGTTTGGAGAGGAATGTTGGGAGAGTTCAGATGGGTTGCTTCTTCTGCTCACCATCTTGGCTCCGCTCCTCTCCTCATTCCAACCTCAATGGAAGAAGAAAAGTATGCCTCCTCAATTCCTATCAACATCTATAAATTATGGGTAAATAATCCTATTTCCACTTCTCAACATTTCAAGCCCAAACTTTACCTTTTTATTAACCTTCTCATGTATATAGCTACAATTCTTTGAACCAGTTTTCCTCTTATTAGATGCTTTCAACTCTTTGTTTACACTTTTCATTTCCGCTCCAAATACCAATCATTATCTTAATCAATTTCAGTAGAATGTGGATGAGCCTCTACATAGCTTAACCTCACAATTTCTTGCTTTCTTTGAATCCACTATATACATTACCTTGCCACAACAGGCACACTCATTACAAAGTCTTCAATATTTCTGAATTAGTTTTCTCTCTCCTATTACTTCATGTCTTCTGTCACTAATCACCAGGAATTTAAAAGTCTATCACTTGACTCAATCTAATCCAAAGGTAACTGGATCCCTTATTCCCAAAGTCATATATTTTGATTCTGCCCATTCCGTGATATTAAATATCTTTTTATGCATTTTTTAACTCATCATGCCAACATCTAAGCCTGGATCATCCATATTATTAATTTTCTTTATTCCTGACAAATCATTTACAGCAAGTATAATACAAAATAGAATACATCCATTGTACTATAGTTAAATATTTAGACGTGGCATCTTGAGAGAATTTAACATTTTGGCCCCAGAGATTATATAATTATTTCAAAACATAAAATCCAGTGTGTCTAATAACTAATGAAATAAACTTCTACAAATTCAGTTTTTGGATCCTATATACAAGATATTCAAATATGATGGAACTACTTTCTGGACTTACTTCTAGTAATATTGCGCATGTATGCATGTGTGTGTGTGTGTGTGTGTGTGTGTGTGTGTGTGTGTGTGTGTGTGTAAGGAGAGAGAGATAGAGACACAGAGATAGAGACAAAAAAAGGTTGGAGTATTAGAATTAGGAATAGGGACTGACCCTGGCATCTCAATGGTATAGGGAATTCTGAAGTGAGGAAACTCTACCAATGTAAGTTGGCATTTTCTTTGCGATTTATTGTCCTACAGAGTTGCCTAGAGCATTGAAAGGGTAAGAGACTTGCCTAGGACCATACAGCCACTGTGGTGGGAAGTAAGATAAAACTCAGGTCATCTTGGCTTCAAGGCTAGTTCTCTATCTGCTATGATAGGCATGTATATGTATATGTGTGGTATATGGTTACATGTGTGTATGTGTATGTGTTTATATACATATATGCAATGTATCTATAACTATATACATGTGTATATATACATATATAACTACATATAATATATATAACTTATCTATGTATATGTATGTGTCTCATATGTACCGGACTTCTGATTTAACAAGCACAGCAAGTTTTCAGTGAGAAATTACTCCTGATCTTTAGAGACTTGCCAGGCACACTGACAGGTTGCATAGCTGTCCTTGGCCACAAAGCAATTATATGTCAGAGGGTGACTTGAACCAAGCCTTTCTTACTCCAAGATTCTCACTCTATTGTACATCTTGTGTGTTATAAAAGCAAAATTTTTAAAAAGAGAATTCCATGGCTATGGAAAAATTACAAAGGCATTTAAAACAAAACTCAGTAAATTTGAAAATGAAACTCTGAAATTTTAAAAGCAAAAATTTGATGAACTGAAATAATCCAATAAAAAATTATTTTTGAAGTAAAGGAAAATAGTATTCCCAATTTTATAACTATTATTACTAAAACCCACTTTTACTTTTATTAACTAAATAGTTTCTAATGTCAGTAGACTTAGAATAAAATTAATTTGTGAAATACAGTCTTCTCATTTCCAGTTTTTAAATCTTTGATCTTGGGGTCACAAACTGGAAAACTATTTAGCATACAAAGGATTGCAAAGGAGGATCTGGTCACAAAGAGAAGGGAGTATTTCTTAGCTATTGGGGACAAGATAGGGGAAGGATGGGAAATAGATTTATATTGACAACTGGAAGAAAAAGAAGTTAGGTACAACCCAGAAAAGGAAAATAGCTTCAATTCCTACTTGGTGCCTAACTTGGAAGGAAAAATATCCTCCATTAACCATACATAATAGCAGAGTATCTGTGTTTGCTTGATTAAAAGAGAAACATGAGGGGAATTTAAATGTATATGTGGTATAAAGAATGGAGGTAGGGATAGTAGAGCTGGAATGGATGACACCAATATATATTATGGAAAGGAGGGATAAGAGAAGAGTTATGAACTTTGTGGTTGTTTTTATTTTGAAAATGGTTTTGCTACACTTTCAGCTAGCAAGCTAACAAAGAAGAGTACATTGGGCATTAACATGGTGGTATATAGTGATCAATGAAGACTCAACTCACCAAGAACTAAGTCCGGGATATGGTCTATGCCTCAATGGAGCATATGATTAGGGCTTTCTCACACATGTTGTAGGTCAGTTGAAGTTTATCCCTGTAACAATTTGAAAACATGATATTTTAAAAATTAAACTTATACATTAGTAAAGTAAATAAATCATTTAAAAAGACTTTGCTGAAAAAAGCCCATTGAAGTTTCATCTAAAGTGAAGAATTACACAATCGGAAATGTTTTGAAGTCAATAATCTTCTCCAACTTCCTTATTTTACAAACTCAGAGACATGAAATCATTTGCCCAAGGTCATATAGCAAACTAACAGAAACAGCAGGATAAGGACATACATATTGTGATCCCCAATCTGGTCATTTTTCCATCAAATTACAATCTTATGATTCTCATTTATTCAAGGAATATTTATTTTACACTTATTATGAGCCAGATATTTTTCTAAGTACTAAGGATGTGAAAATAGCAACAAAACAAACCCAACCTTAAAGAACTTACATTCTCTTTTTTGGGGATGGGGAAGGGGGGTTCAACAAGAACATGTAAATTACATGCAAAGTAATTTCTAGAAGAAGGTACTAGCAACTGTCAATATCAAGGTAGACTTCCATCCAACAGCAAATAGTATGGCAATATCTATAAAGCGAAATGTCAACAAGTAAAGAATGCAGGCTAACCCTAGAAGCCTTAAGAAAAAACAAATTCATAGAAGATAAATGATGAAAACAGATTCTGTTGAAGAGAGTTTATAAAGCTTCATCTTATTAGATAATGTACCATTTTGACCATCTTTTTAAAAAAATCATTACAGATATTACATAATAGAATTAATTGTCCTTTAAAATTATGATAAATTCATTCAGAGTCACTGAGAATATTCTAAACAGTTATTATTGAAGAACTCAGACCATTTGATTTTTCTTTCCCTTCTCCTCTTAAATGCAAGTAGGATTATCAGTTGTATAGAAGCCTCCAAATTACAAACAATATATATAATACATATAATGCTTTCCTTATTAATCATTAAAAGGCACTGGGAAACTTTTGGATAAATATCAGTACCATCAAGACTTAGAAATCCCTTCTATTGATGTTCTCCAAGTCATTACTTGCCAACCTTTTTTTTATATCATAATGTGATATTATTTTACTTCATTTCCATAATTTCACTCTTGGTAAACCCTCCTTAAATCACTGTGTTCCAATCATCTAATACCTATACCATTACTTCATTTTACAGTATCTTTGGGTGGCTCTAAATCCAATCAGTTGCATAATTTATTATCAAGGTCAGCTTAGGAAGCCAAGAGCTTAAAAACTTAGAGCAAAAAGCTAGCCTGCCTGGGAGATTAAACATTCTTTATAGATAATCCTCTCATAATTTCAGAATATATATATTTCTTATCTTGGATACTCATATTCCCTAGGAAATGAATTTATTGTAGGTAGTTTTTAACCTACTAAATTACAAACTCTGTGAAGACATATTATCACTTATCTTATCTTTACAAGTGTCCAGTACAATGTTTGCATCTTTTGTAAGCGTGGCTTAAGTAAGAATTAGTAAGAAAAAATGAATAAATGTCAATTTATTATAATATAGTCAATATATAATATAGTCAATGAGCGATAGTTCTGATTACAGAAAATATTAAAAACTTTTGCTTCCTCCTCTCCTGAGATTATTAAAAATGAAATTAGAGAAACTGTATAGAGGAGAAATATTTGCATTAAATATCACCAATATGATATCTGAGAAATAGATATAAAAGCCATTCCCCAATAGATAAGTGGCCAAAATATATGAGCAGATTTCAAAAGAAACATTTCAACTATAAATGGCTACATAAAAACATCCTTCAAATCACAAGAAATGCAAATAAAAAATACCTCAGATTTCAACTCACACCTTGGAAGTTAAGAAAGATACTCAAACTGTAATATGAAGTAATAATCATCGATATGATTTGGTACTAATTAAACTTAGGTAGATTAGTAGATCAGATTAGCACAGAACACAGAGACACAAAAGAACCTAGTAGTCTACTGCTTGATAAACCTAAAGACTTTTGCTCTTGAGGTAATGACTCCCCAATTGGCGAAAACAAACCAAAAACCCTCCAAAAAAACTGAAAAGTAGTCCATTAGAAATTAGATTTATACCAACACTTCACAACATAAACCGAAATAACTTTCAAATGGATATATGACTTAAATATAAGTCATGTCATTAACAAAGTAGAGGAAGAAGGAATAAAATTCTATGAAGAAGAAAGATATATATGTATGTATAAAATATTTCATATATTTTCCAAATGTACATGGAATAGTTCATGATGAAATAAAGAAAAGAGGATCATTAAACACAGAATGGATAAAATGATGACAAAAAATTAAAAATTATTTGCAGCAACAAAATCAATGTATCTAAAATTAAAAGGAAAACAGTCAATTGAGAAAAAATCTTTTATAGAAAGCTTCTCAGACAGTCTTAAGTCCAAGATATATACATTTATAAGAGTGATAACTATTCCTCAAATGACAAATGATCAAAAGATATGAATACACCATATTAAAAGGAAAAAATTGGATGTGTAATAGACAATTTTGTACTAAAAAATGTCATTTTGAAAAGTACTGAAAATTACTAATAATTAGAAAAAAAATTTACATTGAAGAAACCTTGAGATTCTACCTCATATCCATTAGATTAGCAATGACCAAAAAACAGGAAATGACAAAAATTGGTGGGTCTGTGGGAAAATAGCTACATAAATGCATTGTGGCTATAGCTATGAAATCACCTAACCTTTCTTGAATGAAATATAGAAAGACCTCCAATAAGCCTAAACTCTAAAGAAAGCAAAGAAAAAGGGACCCATATATGTACAAATCTTTATAGCAGCTCTACTTTTAATAGTGAAGAATTATAAGCTAAGGAGGTGCCCATTGGTAATGAGTGAGCACATTATAGTATATGAATGTAATGAGATAGTACTATGTAATAAGGAATAATAAAAGGGAGAGTTTCAGAGAAACATTGGAATACTTGTATGAAATTATGCTGAGTAAAGTGAACAAATTCATGAGAACAATTTGTATAATAACACTGTAAAGAGAAAGAACTTTGTTTTTTTGTTTGTTTGTTTGCTTTATTTTTTTACATTTTCACCACAGTCATGTTGTATAGAAGAATTAAAATGAATAGGAGAAATCATATAACAAACCAAAATGTAATACAAAAACAAAATGATCTGCTACAATCTGTGATTGAATTCCATAGTTCTTTCTCTGGATGTGGAAGGCATTTTGCCTTAAAAGACCATTGGGAATTTTTTAAGTCTTTGGATTGCAATGAAGTTCTAAGTCTACCAGAAAAAATCCTACCACATTGTGGTTGTTTCTGTGTACAAAGTTCTCCTGATTCTATTCCTTTCACTCAGCATCACATCATATAAATCTTTCCACGCCTCTCTGAAGTCTTCCTGTTCATCATTTCTTATAGCACAATAGTATTCCATTACATTCAAATACCATAATTTATTCAGCCATTCCCCAATTGATGGGCATCCCCTTGATTTCCAGTTTTTGGCCACCACAAAGAGAGCTGCTATAAATATTTTTGTACATGTGGGACCCTTTCCCATTTTTATGATCTCTTGGGGATACAGTCCTAGAAGCGGTATTGCTGGCCTAAAGGGTATGCACATTTTTGTAGCCCTTTGGGTATAATTCCAAATTGCTCTCTAGAATGGTTGGTTCAGCTCACAGCTCCACCAACGATGAATTAGTGTTCCAACTCTCCCACATCTTCTCCAACATTTATTATCTTCCTGTTCTGTCATGTTAGCCAGTCTGATAGGTGTAATGTGGTATCTCAGAGTTGTTTTGATTTGCAAAGAGAAAGAACTTTGAAAGACTTACCATTAATAAATGCAATAACCAACCATGATTCAGAGGACCAAAAATAAATGCTGCCCATCTCCTGACATAGAGAGTCTTAAAAGGTATGATAAGACACATACATTTTTGGACATGGCCATTGCAGAAATTTGTTTTGCTTCACTATCCATATTTTTTGCAAAGGGTATTAATTTTTTATTTTGTCATTTTTATTTATTTCTATTGTTTGATCTTAAGTTTATTGATATTCTGTGTCTTACTTCATCATAATTATCCCAAGTATCCTTTCCCTTCTCCCTCTCAGAGAGCCACCCTATTTAACAAACAAAATTTTTAAAGAGGAATAAAAATCAGCACAACTGAGCAATACACTGAAAAAGTCCAAAAATATGTATAATGTGTGACACTCGTGAACTCCCCATCTCCATGAAGTGGGGGTGGGGGACATCCTCTCATATCTCTTCATTTAAGTCCTGCTTGATTTTTATAATTTTGCTACTTTTTTGTTTCTTGGTGTGTAGTCATTCCTTCCATTCACATTGTTGTAGTAACTGTGCATATTATTTTCTTGCCTTTGCTTACTCTGTATCAGTTCACAAAGCTCTTTCCATACTTCACTGTATTCATCACATGCATCCTTTATTAAAGCACAGTATATGGAGGCTTTCTTTTTATCAATGGCTTCCTTGACCCATAAGCCCAATAATGAAGTCTCTGGTTCCAAAGGTATGAAGAATGTATTCACTTTATTTGCATAATTCCAAACTGCTTTCCCAAATTATTGCAATATTTCACAGCTCCAACAACAATGTATTAGGGGGCCTATCAATCCATACCCGTTCCAACAATGATCATTGTCACTTTGGGGCTATTTTTGTCAGTTTTCAGGATGTGAGGCAAAACATCATTTTGATTTCCATTTTATTCTTAATGATTTGGAGCATTCTTTATTGTGGTCATGAAAACTTTGCAATTCTTTTTTTAAAGAACTATTTGTTAACATTCTTTGACCCCCGATTCTACTGGATTGTCATTTTTGCCCAATGGGGTTGGAAGGTAGGAAAGAGAAAAAATATGGTTTTTTTAATTTTGAAAAGGTAAAATAAAAGTTATATAAAAACAAATTATCAAAAAGAATAAAAGGTAAGAAAAGTCAATGTTGAAGACACACTAATTTAGACAAAGTGAAACTGTGAAGTATCAATTTGGAATTATTAAAGAAAAGTAAATAAGTTTTCCATACTCTTTGACCAAGTTATTCCATCACTGGGTAGATGCTCCAAGAAAATCAAAGGCAGAAACCAAAGGTTAATATATACCAGCATATTAATAGCACAACTTTTTGTAGTACTAAGGAACTGTTGATGTCCATTAGTCGGAGAATGATATTTTTTAAATTATGGCACACATTTATAAAAGAATTATAAAATAAATTTCAAATGAGTACTATTCAGTCATTCAGCACCATTCTGTATGGATCAATTAAGAATTAAATAAGAAAAACCAAGAGAACAACATATATGATGTTTAGCAGAGATAATGAAATATGCTGTGTCTTTCATGGCAGAGTTGGAGAACTACTATGACCTAATATTGTATACATTGTCAGACATAGTTCCTACATGCACACATATACATATATATACATATATGTATGACTTGCTTTTTGCATGTGCATGTATGTATGTATTTTTGTTGTATGCAAGGTTGAATCTGTAGGAGTGGAGTAGGGTTAAATGACTATGATATAAAGACAAAAGAGTATCAAAATATGTACTAAATGTATATCCAAGGCTTTTTTCTAGCTTTCATTCAATTCAATTAAATTCAAAAACACTTATTAAGTATCTTCTATGTGCAAAGGTCAACACCTTTGTACTAGGTTGTGAGAATTCACCAACAAAAATGGACTAGTTCTTGCTCTTAAGGAATCCTCAAATGGTGATATGACATGCACACAGAGAAGTAAAAGGTAATTTAAGAGCCTGAACAACTAGGGGATCAGGATATATGGCACTTGAGCCTTTTTAAAGGAATATAAGAATTGTGAAAAAGAAAGGTGAAGAGTGTATGGAAGGTATGGGTATTTGAATGAATGCCTGGAGGCAGCAGATGGAATGTTAAGTATGGGCAATAGATATACTTTGGTTGGAATATAGATGGGAGTGATGGGATAAAAGACTGGAGATAAGTAAGAATGTTAAATGGAGGCTAAGGAGTTTGTGTTTAATCTAGAGGCAAAAGGACCTTCACTAAGCAATTTTGACTGACTCAATGTCACTGGTTAATCCTATGTTTTAGGGAGATTATTTTAACAGTTTAGAACTTGGAGTGTAGAGGGGAGAGACTGAAAGGTTTAGGAGACTACTAAAATAATACTAGAGAGTGGTAATGAGAGTCTGAACTAGACAGGTAGCTGTACAAATAGCGAAGTGGGCAGATGTTAGAGACATTGTATATGAGCAGAATTGACTGCTGTAGAATTCTGTGATTCCAAGGAAGATATCCTGGGGAAAACAACACTAGAATAGGCTTTAAAGATGAATTTCTTTAGCCTATATGAAGTCAGGCTACAGGCAGGTGGCCATCTCTGAGTGAAGCACTCAGAGGGACCCTACTATTCTAAAATAAGCTATAAAGATTGTACAACAAAGATGTAAAGCTAATGAACTTCCAGATGAATTAACCGGTATATTTGAAGCAATTCATCTAGAATAACTCAGGATGGCAAAATATCCAAGGACAAATCACATTCCCAGTTCCTTTGCATCATATTCACTTTCCTAACTGGTGATAGGATCAACAGGAATTCTGTACATTGAGCTGTGGGGCATGTCGGAATTCAGTTTCTCTGGGTTTTTCAACTTTAATAAATCTTTTGATACCAGTACATATCATTCAGCGATGAAGAAAAAGCTTCAAACTGTTCATTATTTAGATTATCAGGCAGTAGAAGGTTTGAAGTGGACATTCTGACCCAAGGCAGAAACCATCCTACCTGTCCTTCCTAAACCTATTTTGGTGAGATCTGGACTAGCAAACAGAGGCATGATTTTCAACTAGGCCAAGCCCGACAGCTGAGTTTGTTTCTTCCTGTATAAATCATCCTCTCCTTCCCCCTCATGCCTTCCATTAAGAAAGGAGGAATACACCAGGGCCCATCTGTGCACAATTTGAACTACTTGTTTTTCTTATTCAATGAAGAACATCTATCGACCGGAAATGTTGTTCAGCTTCACTCAGAAACCCACAGTCACAGATATCTATTGGCCCCGCTTGTGACCCTTCAAGCAGCTATCGATTTATAACTGCATTTTGCTCACAAAGGTCCCAGCAAGATTCAGAACCCAGCCAGAGAGGTGAAGGCTCCTGCACTGATGCAGAATACTAATCCTCCCCCCACCCCCAACGATGGCTCTTCCCCCTCTCCCCCCACTAGCCCACCCACTCACCTCCCTCTCCCCTCTCCTTCCGCTGCCTGAGTGCTTCATCTTCAATAATTATGCGGCACATGAATCTTTTTTTTTAGTGTTTGGTTTAATACATACATATTCTTTAAACAATAAAAAAAAATCAGCAAACAGCATCACAATCTGGAAATTTCTTTCTTAACATAGAAAACGGTTTCTTAATGGCACAGGGGGAGCACTCCACAGCACGCTTGACAACATAATTAGAAGATTGTTACGGGGAAGGGAAAAGCATTCTTTATACAGCTCTTACTACTTTCAATAAGATTATTCTCCCTGAATAGCTAATCAGCTTCACCAGCTTCCCAAATCCGTGCGCTCGAAGCTGCTCGCGCAGTTCTTCTTAGTTACTAAATGGCAAACAGTGACACCTCGGAAAGAGAAATTTAAAGTGTTAACCAAATGTGAGCAAACAGCATGATGGAGGCTGCAGATAAAGAGATCTTTGGCAGATTAGCAGCAATTTAAGAAGATCGCACTGTTACACCTGGGTTGACAAGAGCTGACAGGGTTTGTTGATCTCTGCACCCATCTCCAATTTGAGTGTCATGTTTCAACAGAAATGAGAGGAATACAAAAAAAAAAATCCTTTCAGAACTGAACGTTGGCTTCACAGCAAGTGTTTATGGCAAGTGAAACAAAAAGAAACTAAAGGGGTAGATGAAGGGATTAAAAGCAAACTGTTCATCTCTAAATACAAGGAGATTCCTACCAACCCTGGCCCTATTTCCCAAAGCCCTCCCTTCTTCCTGACCATCTGAGGTACCTTGTGTGGCTAAAGCAGAGCCAGGTCATAGGGGCGAAAGAGGCAAACACAAACTCCTTTAAATCAATATGGCGCTGCTGGGCAAACAACTAGTAGGAAAGTGTTCTGCCAGAGAGTGCCAGAAAGTGTTCTGACATTTGCCCTCAAGGCTCTCAGTTTATTCAAGAAGAAAAGACCTGATTATCTCATCTTGCTGACCCTGAAAATATTTGGGGCCTTCCACTGCCTTCAAGGGGTTGGGGGAAGACCGAGCAAGAAGAGAGGCTGCCCTCAGAGAGGAGGGACTTAAGAAGTGTGATTCTCCACAGTGCCACTGAGTTTATCCAATAAACTCAAAGACTTGCATCAGCTGGGGAATTTGGCCATGTTTCTTATTGAAAGGCATTTAGAACCAACTAGTACATATGTCTTCTGTTGAGCACAGGACAGATGAAAGAAAAGATCACTTATATTTGGAGAAAATATTAGTGAATCAATCATTGAAGCAAACATTTAGAGATAGAAATTTGGAGGCCCTCTAGTTCAATTCAGATAACAGATGAGTAAACTGTGGCCCAGTAAGGTAAAGACTTTTTTTTAACTAAATCGTATTATGCTGAGGCCACTGTTGGGGGTGATACAAAGAAATATCTGACTAGTTCCCTGTCCTTTAGAAATAATTACTAGTGTAGTCAAGTGGCAAGAGTATTGGATTTGGAGCCTGAGACCAGGGTTTGAATCTTTGCTGTATGACTTGTTAAACTTGTCTGTCATTTTACCTCCCTGGGCCTCTGTTTCCATATCTATAAAATATGGAGGTTGAAATTGGTGATTTCTACAAGCTGTTTCAGAGTAAAATCTTTATGAATTTGATATGACCTCACAAATTATTTTATTTGTGTGAATTAATTTTTATAGGTTTTCTAAAAGGTGTAGAAATTATGTGATTATGTAATGTAGTATAACAATGAGTCTGATGATTCACCTTTATGGAAACAAGACACTGAAACATACACAAAATTCAGCAGAATTTGAAACTGCGACTAAGTCTGATTTACTCTAAGACCTGAAAAATGTGGTAATTTGGGGGAAGGGGACTTTGCATCAAGTTTCTCTAATAAAGATCTCATTTCTAAAACATATAGGAAACTAGGTCAGATTTATAAGAATAATAACCATTTGATCAATGGTCAAAGAATATGAATAGACAGTTTTCAGGAAAAGAAATCTGAGCTACCAATAGTCATATAAAATGCTCTAAATAACCAATAATTAGAGAAATGCAAATTAAAAAAACTGAGTTACCATCTCACATCTGTCAGATTATCAAAACTGGCAAAAAAAAAATAGGGGGAGAGAATGACAAATGGTGGAGAGGTTGTGGGAAAATAAATCCTTTAATACACTGTTGGTAGAGCTGTGAATTGGCCCATTCATTCTGGAAAGCAATTTGGAACTATTAAAGTTCTCCCAAAAGTTATTATACCCTTTGACTCAGTGATACTGCTACTAGGTATACAGCCCAAAGAGATGAAATATACAAAAATATAAAAGCTCCTTTTGTGGTAGCAAAGAATTGGAAACTGATGGGGTGCCCATCAATTCTGTGTTCATTCTTCATTTTTTAAGAAGACCATGACATCAGAGAAATGATGACATGACTTGCACTTGACTTTGCTTTGAGTGAGAGAGGACTGTGCAAGGTCACCAGCCTCACTTTCCTCTCCTGAGCCATCTGGATCCAGTGACCTGGACCATCTCCAGCCCATCAATTATGGAATGACTGAACAAATTATACCCCTCCTGGATCGCTGCCTTGTTGTGGCAAAGGGGTTTGCGTAGCTCAATGAAACTATGCAGGGTCACCTAAGATAAATAAGTCATAGTAGAGAATTCTGACAAAAGATGATCCACTATAAAAGGAAATGAGCAAACTACTCCAGTATCTTTGACAAGAAAACTCCATGGATGGCGTTAAAATGTCTTTTTTTTAAATGACACTAGAAAATGTGCCCCTTAGGTCAGAAGGTATCCAACACACTAGAGAGCAGAGGACAACTAGAAAGAGCTCTAGTATTAAGGAAGCAACTCAGCCAAAGGCAAAAAGAAGCTCAGCTGCAGTATGTCTGGTCACGAAAGGTAAAGTCTAGTGCTATAAAGATCAACATTGCATAGGAACCTGGAATTTAAGATCTATGCACCAAGGTAAGCTGGATGTGGTCAAATAAGGAATGGAAAGATGAAACATTGATACACTTTGGGATTGGGGGAATTTAAATCAGGTAATCATTCCATATACTAATGTGAGCAAGAATCCCTTAGAAGAAATGGATTAGCCCTAATAGTCAATAAAAGAGTGAGAAAAACAGAAATGGGGTATAATCTGAAAAATGACAATGATATCTGTTTGAATCCAAGGCAAACTGTTCAGCACCACAGTAATACAAGTCTATGCTCCAAAGAGGCCAAAGTTGATCAATAGTATGGAGACCTACAACATCTAAAAATAACAACAAAAAAAGATGTCACATTCATCGTAAGGAACTGAAATGCTAAAGCAGGAAATAAAAATGCAATAACAGGCAAGTTTGTTCTTGTAGTACAAAATGAAGTGGGGCAAAGACTCGTAGAGCTTTGTCAAGACTCCCTGGTCATAGCAAACATTCTTTTTCAACAACCCAAAAAGTGCCTATACACACTGATATCACCAAATGATTGATATCAAAATCAGATTGACTCTATACTTTATAGCCAAAGGCAGAAAAGCTCTATAAAATCAGTCAAAATAAGACCTGGAGTTGACTGTGGCTTAGTTCATGATTAGGACTTAAAAGTGAAGAAAGTAGCATATAGGTATGACTTAAAATTTTATCTTTTATGAATATAAAGTGGAAGTGATGAATGGATTTATGAAATTAGTTGTGGTAGATAGAATGCCTAAAGAAGTATGGACAGACGTTTGCACTATTGTATAGAAGGCAGCAACAACAACAAAAAAATCCCCAGAGCAAGAAAGCAAAATAGCTGTCTGATGAGGCTTTGTAAATAGTCAAGGAAAGAAGGAAAGCAAAAGGGAAAGAAGAAAGGGAAAGCTACCCTCAACTGAATGCAGAATTCCAGAAAACAGCAAAGAGAGATAAGAAGACTTTCTGAAATGAACAATGAAAAAAAATAGAAGAAAACAAAAGAATGGGAAACATGAAGATCTCTTCAAAAAAATTAAAAATATCAAGGGGGCATTTCATGTAATGATAAAAACGATGATAAAAAATTTTTAAATGTAGGGACTTAACAGAAATAGAAGAGATGAAAAAGTAGAAAGAATATACAGAAGAATTATACAGTAAATATATAAACATCACTGATAACCATGATGGTGTGGTTACTGTTCTAGAGCCATACATCCCAGGGAATGAAGTCGTGTCCCTTAAGCGGCATAGTTAACAATAGTTTAGTAGAAGTGATAAAATCCCAGCTAAGCTATTTAAAATCTTTAATGATGATGCTGTTAACATGCTACTCTGAAAGTGCCAGAAAATTTAGAAAACTCATCAGTGGTCACTGGACTGGAAAAGATCAGTTTATATTCCAATCCTAAAGAAGATCAATGACAAAGAATGTTCAAATTACCAAACAATCATGCTCATTTCACATGCTAGCAAGAGTAGGATTTTGTTCCCTAAATTAAGATTCTGCAAGCTAGGCTTCAGTAATATGTGAACTGAGAATTACCCAAAGAATAGGCTGACTTTTGAAGAGGCAGAGGAACTAGCAACCAAATTGCCAATATTCTCTGAATTATGGAGAAAGCAAAAGAGTTCCAGAAAAAAAAAATCTACTTCTGCTTCATTGACTTCATTAAATGCTTTGATTGTCACAATAGATTGTTGTCAAAAATGAACACAATAACAAGTCCTGAGAGAGATAGGAGTACCATACTATCTTACTTATCTCCTGAGGAATCTAAGAGGAAACAGAACCAACCATGGAACAACTGATTGGTTTAAGATTAGAAAAGGAGTATGGCAAGACTGTATTGTCACCTTCTTCATTTAACTTATGTGCAGAGTACATCATGAGATATGACAGGCTGAATGAATCAGAAATCAGAATTAAAGTTGCCAGGAGAAATATCGATAATCTCAGATATATAGGTGATACAACTCTGATGGCAGAAAGTGAAGAATTGGGAAGCATCTTGATAAGGGTGAAAGAAGAGAGTGTAAATGTTGGCTTGTAGTTTAACATAAAACAACAGCCAGAAAAACAACTAAGAACTTGGAAATTGCTACTATCACTTCCTTGCAAATAGAGGGAGAAGAAATGGAAGCAGCCTCAGCTTTGGTATTCTTGAGCTCAAAGTCCATTACAGATCATAACTGTAGCCATGAAATTAAAAGATGCTTACACCTTGGAAGGAAAACTATGGCAAATCTGGACAGCATGCTAAAAAAAAATTAGAGATATCACACTGCAAACAAAAGTCTGTAAAGTCAAAAGTGTGGTTTTTCCAGAAGCAATGCATGGCTGTGAGAGTGGGGCTGTAAGGAATTCTAAGAACCGTAGAATCGATACTTTAGTATTGTAGTGCTGGCGAAGACTTTTAAAAGTCCCTTTGACAACAAGGAGATCAAATCAGTCAAAACTTAAAGAAATTAATTCGAACTATTCATTGGAAGGTCAAAGCTTAAATATTTGGCCATGTAACAAACAAGAAGACAGGACTCATTGGAAAAGACCTTGGTGTTGGACAAAATGAGAGGCAAAAGTAAAAGGGAATGGCAGAGGATGATAGTGTCATGGAAGCAAAGAATATGAGCTTAGACAGACTTTGGGAGAGAGAAAAGGATAGAACAGCTTGACATGCTATGGTACATGGAGTCAGGAAGAGTTGGACAAGACTGAACAACTGAACAGCAAGAAAAAAATTACTTCTATGATATATGAAAGTGATAGAATACTATCTATCAATCAATAAACATTTATTAAACATCTACTATGTGCCAAATGCTATTCTAAGCACTGGGGATAACGAAGAGGTAAAAATCCATTCCTGCTCTCAAAAAACTCACACTCTAATGGGGAAGACAACAGATATGTATGAAGAAACTCCATACAAATACAAAGAGGAAACAGTTAACAGAGGGAAGAGGATCTCAGAAAAGCTACTTGGAGAAAATGGGATTTTATTTGGGACTTGAAGGAATTCAGGGAAGCCTGCAGGTGTAGATGAAGAGGGAGATCATTTCAGGCACAGGAGACAACCAGAGAAAATTTCCAGAGCCAAGAAATGAAGTTGTTCATGGAACAGCCGTGTCACTAGAGTACATGACAGGGATTAAGGTGTAACAAGATTGGAAAGTAGAAGGCAGATAGGTTATAAAGGGTTTTGAATGCTAAATAGGATTTGTTTTTGATCCTGGAGGGGATAAGGAGCCACTGAAGTTTACTGAATTGGGAAGCGAAATGGTCAGACCTACACTTTAGGAAAATCATTTTAATGGCTGAATGGAGGATGGATTGGAGTAATGAGAGACTTGAGAAATGCATTATTGTATTGTAAAAATGATGGAGGGGATGGTTTCAGAAAAATCTCAGAAGACTTGTTTGAACTGTTGCAAAACAAAGTGAGCAGAATTAGAAAAGAAACTTTTTTTTTTTTTTACAATAGCAACAATATTATAAAGAAAAAGAACTTTAAAATACTTAGGAACTCTGAACAACAAAATGGCTGCTCACAATTCCAAAGGAATCACGATGAAATGTGATGTCTGTCACCAGACAGAGTTGATGAATATAAAATACAGACTGAAACACAAATTTTCCTCCTTCCTTCCTTCATTCTTTCCTTTCTTCCTGCTTTTCTTCCTTCCTGACATAGCTAATGTGTTTTGCTTAACTATGCATATTTGTGATGGATTTTTTTCTTGCTTTCTCAAAAAAGGGGGGAGTGGGAAAAGAGATGGAGACAATTCAGAACTGAAAATAAAAATAAAAAAATTTTTAAGTACAATCTGTTGGCAGAAATCACACCAATAATTACACAGGGACAACAAACCATCCAAGATAATGTGGTTAAGATGAAATTTTATTATAAGAACTCTAACATGGAGAATATCAGAGGGGAGAAAGTCAACTAGATTGAAGAAGAAACAACCACTTCTTTTATTTAAGGAGATCCTTACTTTTATGACTTTCTTTACTAGAACGAAGGCATTTCTATTAACACTTTGTGATAAATAACTTGAAAAAAGTAGCAAGCTTCCAAATAAATGAATAAAACCCATCAGCATTTCTGCATAGCACTGACAAAAAACAAGATTAAATTATAAAAAGTGATACTTCATTCAAAATACCTATAAAATATATAAAACAACTGAAAGTTATTCTGTCAAGTCACATTTAGGATTCATGGATGATTAAAACAAATTATTACAACAATAAAAACAAAAAATTAGAGAGATATTTATTGTTCATCACTGGGCTTCACTAGTATAAAAATACAATATTACCTAAATTTATAGATTTAGTGCTATACCAGTCAAAATAACAAGGGTTTACATTCTAGAATTTGAAAGATTAACAACTGAATTCATTAATAAGAAAAGACTGATAATTGCAAAATAAATATATTTTTAAAATAAAAATGAATAGAGAATAACTTTATTAAATATCCATTTAATTTAATTCAACCATAATTTATTAAAATTTTTGTCTAGCATGGTATTATGTCATAGAAATAGAAAAAAAATTGTTGCTATGCTCAAGAAGCTTATATTCTATTGAAATTATGTGGTTTGTCCTTCGATCTCAAAGAGGTCCATGACTTCAGGAAGATGAGGACATGACTTGCACTTGACTTTGCTTTGAGTGAGGGAAGGCTGTGTAGGTCACCAGCTTCACTTTCTCCTCCTGAGCCGTCTGGGTCCAGTGGCCAGGTATTTATCAGGATGACTGGAGATGGTCTGGGATGCAAGGGGAGACTGTGCCCTTTTACAGTTAAGGTCTTTTCAGGTTCTCACTTTGAGTAAGGCAAGGTCCATTCAGTGAATAAGCCTCTTTAAGAAGACAGTCTAGGGATGGCCCCTTTAATTAAAAAAATCAAATTGGGAGGGAAAGACCCTCAGGGTCATGGGTGAAAAGATAAATAGTTACTATTTACATTCACTCTGAGAAGAGCCAAAAATTACCATTAAGTGGTGCCTGGGTAGGGACCTATTGTTGTCCAATCCTTGAGATCCAGAGTGAATTGGGTTTAAGGTTTGAGAAAGGAATCTATCCAGTAAATCCCAAGATCACTAGGTAGCTTTCTCTGACCATCTTTGAGCAGAACAACCCAAGTAAGGGGGGAGAGTTTCCTCTCCTCTTCTCTTTCCTCTCCTATCGGAATGTATTATACATTATGGAATATATATTTACTAGCACTTACATTATGTGGAGAATATGCTATATCTGTATACACCATAATGCATATAAAGACACATATATCAAACTGCCTAACTGCTTTAAAGTAGTCTCAGCAGGTCTTATGGAATAAAAATTCTGTATTTGACAAATATTGCTGGGAAAACTATAAAGCAGCCTGGAAGAAATTAGGTTCAGACAAACATCTTACACCAAATACTATGATGATCTTCAGTGGATATAGGACCTAAGTGTAAAGTTAACATTATCAAAAAAATTAGAGTAACAAGGAAGAAAATACTATTTGCAAATATCTATAGGTGAAGAGTTCACAATTACAAAAGGGATTAGAGAGCTAAAGAAGGTAAAATGGATAATTTTCATTACATAAAATTGAAAAAAATGATTAAACAACATCAATGAACGTCAAATTAGAAATGAAGGAGTTAAATAAAAAGATTAAAGGAAATTTCTCCAATAAAGGTCATGTATCCAAGAAACATATTCAATTTAAGTGTAAGATTTTACAATTGTTCATATTAAATGTTAATTTCATTATAATCACTTCATGCTCCTAGCTTGCCCATATCTTTTAAATATCTTATTCTGTCATATAATGTGTTAACTACCCAATCAAAATTTGTGTTATCTACATATTTTATAAGCATGGTCACTGATGAAACAATGAAAAGCACGTGGTCATATTTAGATCCCTGGGACATTCCACTAGAATGGTCCCTCCTAGTTAGCATCAATTCATTAATCTATACTCGTGAGTCAAATCTTTTAACCAATTCTGCATTCACTCAGCTGTGTGATAGAACACACCTCTCAGTTTAGTCAACAAAAATCTCATGAAAGTCTGCCAGATGCTTAGATAAAATTGAGTTATATTATGTCAAATGTTTGTTAAATTGTAGCATATTATGTCTGTGTCATTTCACCTTAATCTACCAGCCTAGCAGTAATTCTGTTGGAATATCTGTTCTATATTTTTATGAAGATTTCATTTGTAAGTTTAAGTTTGGTCTTTTATAGTCTTTTGCTCAACACTTCATATTTTTTTAATTTTTGCCAAAACTTTGTACTTCTCTCTGTTGTTTTATTTTGTTAAAACCCTGTGTATTAGTTACATGCAGCTTATGCAACTTATATTATTTGTATTATTCTCTTGATTTCTCATTTAATTTGTTTTCCTTTATTTCTCTTTTGAGTATTCAAACCCTTGGATTCAACAATCTTACTACTGGACATATATTCCAACAATGTTTGAGATAGAAAGAAAAATATCATTTGTACCAAAATATTAATAGCAATGCAAATTTCCTGTAGAAAAAAGAGGAATATTTATTAATTGAGGGAATGGATTATGGAATATCAATGTCAATGTCACTGAATATTTTTGTACCATAAGAAACAAATAGGAAAGATTCAGGGAAACATGGGAAGACTGGTAGTGTGAAGAAAACAGAAATGAATACATGTGATAAATACAATCTTTGTTCACAAGCACATATTAAGCATAGCATATTAATATCAATTGAACAAACTTCTTTAATATCCTTGGAGATGTAGGGAATGGTAGTTATAGGATGTTGCTTTCAAATATAGTTCCAAATCAGAATGATTTTGCTTAAATCTCTTTTTTAAACTTTTCTATAAGAGAAAATTTTATGAAGGGATAGCAATATATTAGCAGTAAGAAAACTGAAAGTTATCCAGTGCTAAAAACTATTCATGAGTTTGTGATCTAAAATGAAATAAATAACTAAATAAGAAATATGGTGATAACAACAGCTTATTTAACTTTATTTGAATGCTAAATCATTTCATCAATCTGACTGCTTTGAGTTTACAGATTAAAAATAACCTTTAGAGTTTTTCACTGTGAAAACACTTGTTTATGCTTTATTATAAATCATAGAATCTAAATATTCAAGTGAACTTCAGAAACCATCTAGTCCGGGGATGGGAACCTGCAGTCCTGAGGTCCCGTGTGGCCCTCTAGGTCCTCAGCCCTATGACTGAATCCAAACTTCACAGAGCAAATCCTCTTAATAAAGCGATTTATTCTGTGAAACTTGGACTCAGTCAAAAAGTCTCACTGAAGGACCTAGAAGGCCACATATGGCCTTCAGGCTGCAGGTTCCCCACCCTTTAATTCTAGTCCAACATATGAATTAATGGGAAGTTCCAATGTCATATTCCCTTCAAGAGATTATAAACACATTTTCTTCCCAAACCCTCAATTTTAGAGAGTTTTGTTTGTTTTTTACACCAAGCTGAAATTTCATCTTTTAGATCTTCAACCATTTCTCATAGTTTTGTTCTCTGGGGCAACAAGAAATAGATGAGGAGAAGTATAATGTTCAGGACTTGTAAAGTAATACAGTCTTGAAGTACCCTGCCCTGGGAAGATCAAAAATGGAAGAAGTTGGAGAGCATCCAGGGAAATGACAGTGTAGGACTTCATCATCCTGTCTTGTAAGGACATCTGTAATCTGCTGACCTTTTGTTAGGTCTTCTTGATCTTTCTATAGCTTGATATTTTTGACTGATCACTCCTAGAAACTCACCCCTCTAAGTTTTTCTGGTACTTCCTTCTCCCACTTCTTCTACCTATTTGTTCTTAGAGTTATTTACAAGATGGCTGTCCTGGTCCCAACCCGTATGGACAGGTATGTCCAAAGGGCCTTAGTTACTTTTTTCTAGCTAAATTTTTTCTCTTGGTAATCTCATCCGATCCCATGGGTTCAACTATTACTTCATGTAGACATTTTCCAGATTTATGTATCCAAATCCATACATATATTCTTCAAATATCATAACTCCAAAATCAGATCAATTACCTGCCAGACAAATATATCTGATAATGATCAAAGAAAAAGTAGAAGTGAGAGTGATGTGAAGCAATCACAAAGAGGTAACATTAAGCTTTATGCAAGGAAAATCAAGTTAAAAAGAGGAAAAGGGAATGGACTGTCTTGTGAATGTAGTGAGTTCTCCTTTACTGAATATCTTTAAGCAAATACTAGCCAACTATTTGTCTGGTATGCTGTAAAGAGGACCCTCATTCATTTATGCATTGAACTACATGACCACTTGGGTTCCCTTCAGCTCACAGACTCTAATTCTATAATCTACTCATTTATGTGAGAACCAATCATTAAGAAAGGTAGTAGGGTCTAGTGGACAATACATTCAAATTTAAATAACTATTTCTACTTGTAAGTGTAGACCATATTAGTTGGGTGAATTGGCATCATCCCTTAAAGCATAAAAATCTTGATTTCCTTATCTGAAAAACTGAAATAATAATACCTACCTTGTATACCTGGCATGATTATTTTAAGGACCAAATGGGATGTATTTAGGAAATCACGTTGTAAGCTGTAAAGTACAATATGATTTGAGGCAATATGAAGCATTGCTCATTTACTCAACATAACTCACATCAATTATTTTTTGCTAAAAGTGTGATTTCACTGACAACTAGATTAAATGGTCCATTGAGACACGGTTTCTCTGATTTATTCCTTTTAATCACTGTTACATATACTGATCTGAATGAAAGATGAAAACTGCATTCGCCAGCTGTATAGGACAAATTCTGTTTAAACTGGGAATATGATTTTTATGGGTAACAAAAATTTCAATTTGGGAAAAATTCTCACATCATCCTGCTGCCCTTCATGTAATAGCCACATTGAATTATTCATCTTTCTCTTTTAAAAAATCTATTTTTTTCAGACTGTGACTTGCTTCACCTTTAGCAGGTTAAGCTCTCCTATCTGCTTAAAAAAAAATATTCTGACCTTCACAAACACATAAAAGTGAAGATTTTTATATACAGAGTAGAATAGAAAAAGATTAGTACATGTGTATTTATTACATAAAGCATATTTTGAAAGAAATATATATATGTATATACATATATATAGGTATCTATCTATATATCTTTCAACAGGTTACTTTCAACGTTAGCCTTCTTATCTGTGTTTCCTTCTCATTTCTGCCTTTCAACAATGTGCCAGTCTTTCATGCTACAGATTATATTCCAGCTGCTTCAGGAAGCTTTCCTTCACTGATCTCTCCAATTGGAAGATGGTTCTTCATCTAATGTGACAGACAACTGTATCTCTTTCATGCACTTATAATTTTTAATTTACATTTTATTTATCTGTATTTACATATTTTATCTTATCCTACTAGAATGGAAACTCCTTTAAGTTAGGGACCGTAACTTTTTTTTTTTAATCTCTGTGTCTATCCTAATGTTCAGCATGGTGTTTTTTAAGGTGCTTATTAAGTGTTTGCCGAATAAATGTATGAACCGTCTTCCATCTTTTTCCTAAGCAAACCTGCCACAAGGAGCAAAATTAGCAGGTTTGAGGAAAAGTAATAAAGTATATAAAGACCTCTGATGAATTTTAAGACTTTATGTGAACATTAGCAATTACCCCCATTGTTCATCATGCTATGGAAATGCTAATGAGGGAAAAGTAAAGTGAGTCAAGAGCAAAGCCTCAGAGGGACACTGGGAAGACATAAGGGAACTGGTTAATCTATTAACCAGATATCTATCCCTGAATAGCTGAGTTGGCTAATCTCTTCCTAAGTTAATTGTTTCATGTGGAAATATTTTGTCTGCAGTGATAGTAGCTCTCTTTCAACACAAAGGGGTAGTTTGATTTTCTGCACTTAACACAAATCACCAGGGGAAAAGCATCTCATCAAAAGGCTTCTCCAATTTTAATCAATTGCTTATTATTTTTCCCCCATACTGACTTATTTCCTTGATTTCTTCCATGTGAAATAATCACAAAATCCTCAATGAGTACAACATGGCAAGGACAGAAGAAATGTTGTTGACCCTGGAAGAGAATTCTGAAGTGTCTGTTACCGCAGACACTGGACACAATCCCTGCACTGACAGTGTGTAGAGTTAGCAACCTGTTTGGGACAAAGAAGAAGGGCTCATCACAATCTGCTAATGTGGTTGAAATCAAGATACGTTCCATTTAACCATGTTTAGTACCTCCTACTCTGTATTTTCAGTACTAACAGGATGCTTGTCACTTCTTCAAATCACAAGTTAGGCTTCCTAGTCATTTCCCAAGATTGTTTCTCTTGCTTGGGAACTTCAATCCTTCTTGATATGGGTCTGACCAATGTTTGGGTAGAAAAATGGCCAAAGTAGTCTTAGTCTTTAACAGGAGACTTGCACAGTATATACATATATGTGTATGTGTGTATGTATGTACATGTATGCATATATAATATTATTTATAATTCATTTAAATTAATTTAAAATTTAAATTAAAATCAAATTCATTAAAATAAATTTTAAATTTATTTAATTATATATTAATGTATATTTATGAGTATATGTATGTATGTGTATATATGAATGTGTATAGATATATGTATATGTGTGTGTGTGTATGTGATCCATACTGGATCACTGCCTTGTCATGGCAGAGGGGGTTGTTTAGCTTAATGAAATTATGAGCAATGTTGCATAGGATTATCAGAGATGGACAGGTTATAGTGGAGAGCCCTGACAAAAGGTAATACACTGAAAAAGGAAATGGCAAGTCACTCCAGTAGGTTTGACAAGAATATCCTACCAACAATATTAAAATGCTAAAATTCATGACTTCAGAAGATGAACCTCTCAGGTTTGAAGGCCTTGGTACTCTACAGTCCATGGGGTCATATAGAATGGGACATGACTGAACCACAGATGTGTATGTGTATATGTGTATGTATATACACTTTGTATTAGCTGTTTAAGTCTCTTAGTTTTAAAACATCACCAAATCCAATGAGCATAATTTTTTGTCTCTATCCAAGACTAATAAAATGGTTAAAATGCAGAAGACCAAAAGCAGATTCTTTGGCTATACCCCCTGGAGATGTACTACCAGCTTGACAATAGATGGTTAATATTTATTCTTTTTGTTCAATCATCTAACCAGTTTTAATCATCTGATTGCACTATCATTTAATCCACTGTAAAAGCAGGCACCCCAACACATCCAAATTGGCCTGCTATCACAGGTTCTTTGATCTACTTTTCTAAAAGGAAAGGCAACAATCACTTTAATCAAGCATATACACATATATATTACTCACTTAGTTCAGGGGAAAAAGTCAGCACCCTGAAATTCAGAGAAAATACAGAGGAAATAAAGATCAATAGATAGGGCTTCCAGCTGCCTGACCATATGCAATACATACATCACAGATCAACAGACAGATCCAATTGTCTGACCATACATACATGGTTACCAGAGAGAAAAGCACCAACATTTGGGTTTTCAAAGCTGGGGGCGGGGCTTCTTAGTGACTCCTCAGAGTCTTGTCTAGACAAACAGACACATCTAATGAATAAGATCCAAAGTAAAACCATGCCTCAGAGTAATTATACATTTTTCAGAGCCAGAGGGCATCACAACCTTGGAGAATCAGTGTATCATTAGAAAATTAATAAAAGGTGTGATCCTCCTCTAAAAAACCTTCCCTTAATGGATAAGCCCATCAATGGGTGGGGAAGATCTTTAACTCTCATAATTACCATGGCATCCATATTTCTCCATTTCTTACTCTATGGGAACTCTATGAGATACTTTATCAAAAAAGTTATTTTTAAAAAATCTATATAAACTATATCCAAGATCATCTACCAATTTAGTAATTCTATCAAAAAAGGAAATTAAGTTAGCCTAGTATGAACTGTGGTAGCCAAAAAAAAGATAAGATGATCTTGGACTTCAGTAAGAGGGGCATAGATTCTAATGTCCTCATCAGACTTAATTTGGAGCATTGTTTTCAGTTCTAAGAATCATTGTATAAACAGGGCAATGATAAACTAGATAGTGGTCAGAAAAGGGAAATGAAGGTAGGATCTCTGGTCCATGACATATGAAGATAATTTGAAAGAATTAGGTACATTTAAAAAAGAAGACTAGGACTCAGGGAGATGATCATTATCTTTAAGTGCTTAAAGAATTTATGAAGGACAAATTATATTTTTTTTCTCTTTGGATCAAGTGGATAGTACCAGGAGAAATGGATTAAAGATACATGTGGTGGCAAAGAACTGGAAGTGGCATAGATTCCTATCAGTTGGGGAATGACTGAACAAGTTGTAGCATATGATTGTGATTGCTGCTGTGCTATAAGAAATGATGAGCTGGATGATCTTAAAAAAATCATGAATAGACCTGCATGAAATAACAAAGAGAGACATAATCAGAACTAAGAGAACATTGTATACAATAAAAGTAATATTGTTTTTAAAACAACTTTGAGTAAATAAGCAATTTTGATTATTATAAATATCCAAATGCATATAAAGAGAATACGAAGATGCTCTTTGCATCCAGAAAAATAACTGATGAATAAAAATATGCATAGAATGATTTTACATATACACATGTATGTATGTGTGTGTATACACACACACACACACACACACTTATGTCTAATGGTAGCCATCTCTAGCGTGGAAGGGAGAGGGAAGAAAAAAAGGGGGAAAAAGAAATTTAAATGTTGACTTTATTATATATTTAAAAGGAATCACAAGTTGTATATAATAGATTCGCAGTTTCATAATAATCATCTTTTTTATTACACAATGTTATGGACATGCTTCTTTTATTCCATAAATTAAAAATAAAATAAATAATTTTTTTTAAAGAGACAAAGAGACAAATTTGGTCTTAATAGCAGAAAACAAAAGAGAATTTCCAAGTAATTAGAACTATCTAAAAGTAGACTAAGATATTTGAGAATGATGGATCCCTCTTCCCTTGAGGTCGTTTAATAGAAAGTGAATAAGCACTTGTTGATCATGTAATAGCTGGGGTTTCTTTGATGTATATATTGATCTAGATGGCAACTGACGGCCTTGCAACTCTCAAACTTTTTCATTCTGTATTTGACCCCAATCTCACATCATCAACTACTTACCGTATATTTCTAACTGTATATCCTCCAGATTTTTCAAAGTCAACATGTCCAAAACACAAATCATACTCTTTCTCATAATAGCTATTGACAACCTATCAATACACCAAAACTTCTTCCGAATTTCCCTATTTTCTGGACACCATCATTAGAATAGAAGCTACTCAAGAGAAGGGATTAAATAATCTGTTGTTTGCATTTGTATCCATAGTGGCTTAGCATAGTGCCTGGCACACAGTGGATGCTCAATCAATGTATATTGACTGATTCTCAATCATAAAATAAGGTTGAATTTGGTTATCATGGAAGGGTTTTATTCACTTTTATGAAAGTATCATCCTTATCAGTTTAACCCCCCAAATGATGGGATGTCCAATTTATAAGCAAAATGCAGGTAAGAGTGGAGTCTAGGAGTCTAGACCTTTAATCATAAATCTTGATTCCATCCCCTTAGCCTCCCACTCCATCTAAATTTTATAATAATATTTTTTTCCTGTTTTGAATACCTAAAACTTTCAAAAGAATTGCTTGAACTGGAAACATTACTTAAACCCATTTGGTTACAAGATGTTTGGGGCCTTGAAGTATATTTGTGAAATTCATAAATTCTAGGTGGAAGGAGACAGGTGTGGTGAGCTAAGGTATATGGTATACCCATGGAATAAAAAGGATTCAGGGAATTTCTGGAACAAATTGAAGATAGTAAAACTTCTTTATAAAAAGTGCCATGCATACAAAGTAGTATTGATATATAATTTCATATTTAATCTTTTATAAGGGAATATATTGCTGGTATAGAATTTTCTCACAGTATCCATATCCAGATCATATGGAGCAATAGAGTTCTGGAGAATAGTTTTTGAAAACATTGTTCTGCTATTTTTATACATTCAGCTCCCCAAACTCTGGTAACCCCAATGTATAATCAAGTAAAAGGGGTAGGTGAGAGATATAGTGGCAATTTTGCTCCTGTTACCAAATGTGTGGACTTTTATAATAACTTTCACCAGAAATTTAGGTTCAAAGATTCCTAGAACTTCCCTTAGCCTCACAGGATTTTAAGAACTTATCTTTAGAGGTATAAATCACTTAGAGTTTATCTAATATATCCTCCACTTTTTACTACTACTACTATTGACGATAATGTTGATGGTAAGAAAAAGGGAAAAGAAGGGGAATGTGGAGAAGACAAAAGAGGAGGAGGAGAAGGAAAAAAAGAAAACCAAGAACTAGCAGAACAAGAAGAATTTATATAAAGTTTAAGGTCTGTAAAGTTCTTTATATATGTTAATTTATTTGATCTTACAAAAAACCCTCTGAATGAGGGGTTATCGTTATCTTCATTTTATAGTTGAAGAAACAAAGTTAAGGGAATTTCCCAAGGCTGTCTTTCTCCAAGTTCCTCATTCTCTCCTCTGTACCATCTAGCTGCCTCAATATAAAGTAGCTGAAGCAGAGAGAAGTTAAGTAATTTGCCAAGATCACATGCCTATCAAGTTGCATAAGTACAATTTGGTCCCAGTTTAGACTCCAAATGCAGCACTCATTCTACTACGTTGCATCCATTTAACTTAGTAGCAGTAGATGCAGCAGGCACAAACGCTGACTTCAACAAAGACAAGTATCCTTATCAAATGAGACAATGTATATTAAGAATTTATGTAACTACAAAGCACTTTATAAATGTAAATGTTGCTTATTATTCTTGCCACCCTAAAGACTTATGGGCCTCAAGGAAATTTGACTGGAAAGTCTCTGAGAATTTAAATTTAAATAAAAACTATATCTTATGATACTGTAACAATAAATACTGAAATTCTATACTACTATAGTCCTGCAGAAATCAATATATTGCTGAGGACAAAACAAAAAACAAAACATTTCCTACTCTGCCTGAATCATTTGGGTTATATTATTTTCAAGCATATGGTATGCATAAATATTTTAAGTTGAAACTACACCTTTAAATGGATGAAAAAGCTAAAGGAAATGCTTTCCAAAAGGCCATTATTAGTGTACATTTTAACAAGTGAAAGGGATAATGCAAAAGCAGTTGATTGGTTTCCTTCCCATCCCTTCCCCCTTTCACTTTCTTTTTTCTTAAAGTTAAAATAAAAATTGATATGAGGAGGTTACAACACAGCAGCCTAAGGCCCCAAATTGGAAAAGATGCCCCAACAAACCACTGATGACTCTCAGCACAACTTCTCAGAAGCCAGTATGTTGTTTTTAGCTTATGCTTCTCATCATCTCACTCTGTCCATCTACCTCCAGTTAATGGTCCTCAAGTCTGTTCTTTTCCTCTTTACTATATGGCCAGAAAAGTAAGAATGGATCTATTTAAATGAGGTGGGGAAATGTGTTTTCTTACATTCTGGATAATTTACCTTAAAAAAATTACACCCCAGGATGACATTAAAAGCAAGAATTGTTTTACATCTCAGAGAAGGATGTGAGAAATGATGCATTCTGTATAATTGGTTCTAAATTGTCCCTTAGCTGACAAGTTGTTTTTTTTTTAATGTTTCATATATTAACATGAATATATCCAGAACCAGCCTGGAGTGGGGGAGGGGAAGGCTAAATAATTATCACATTTTATTTAAGCATGAACCATGCCTTCTTTAGTGATTCCATTTAAAGGTGGCCTAACATTGCCTAAATAAAGAAAATATGAATATGCACCAAGGAGACTGCTAACAATGCAACATTCACCCTTTCTGCCTCCCAAACCTTAAATTAAAAGCTTTCCAGGGAGACTTTAAAATCATTTCGCTATATGCAGGTTCGATGTTAAGGGGTTTAACTGTCATTATATTTTCTGCGTACTGGACCTTACATATTAATATTCAGGCCAGGAACAGTTTAAAATTGCAGAGAACAAGAACATTCCCCAATAGCTCAGTGGGAGGTTGAGCGTAAATAGCTGCCAATCACCAGAAATGGGCCATTGTAAGCCCCGACAGGCCTAACAACGCCCTAATGGAGTCCCAATCACTCCAGTAGCTCTGGTAGGCTTTGAGCGAATGCAAGTGGAGGGGGGTGGGGTGGGAGAAGCCATGGCCCCAGAGCAAGCAGAGAGCAGGGAAAGGTGGAATTCCTCAGGACCCAGCCACGAAATAGGCCTGAAGGAGGAAAAGGACCAAAGAGCAAAGAAGCTGTCCCCAATTCAGTAGCCTTATGCTACCAGGCTGAGCCAGGAAGGCTGGAAGAAATGAAGAGATAGACTTCCACACCTAGAGGCGAAAGTTTCCAGTGACCCACCACAGGCAAATGAAGCGGTATCTTCTCCCCACAAGGCTACCAAATTGATATTCCAGACATGGATATCAATGCCCCTGCTCAAAAATCTTCCCTGGCTCCCAGTTGCTTCCCAGGATAAAATACAAACTTTTTGACACAGCAATCAAACCTCCATGCTTTGATTCCAACCTACTTTTCCCGTTACTCTACATCCCAACCAAACTTCATTTTCTTTGAATTCCAAGTCCAATGTTCTTTCTGCTACAATAAGCTACTTAGTTGTTTATTATTATGTCTGGATGTAACCATATATATATATATATATATATACATAATTAAAGAACAAACATTTATTAAGCATCTATCGTGGTTTAGGCAGTAGGCATACAAAGACAAATTAAACAGTTCCTACCTGACCTTTAATAAGCACACATTCTATCAGAAGAAATTACATATAATATGATATGATATGATACAATACAATACAATTTAATGTGTGTCAGGACCAAGAAGTGTTTAACTGCTATAATATTTTTAGTAATATCTGGTCTTTCTACTTTTCTACATTTTGTTTTCAGTGTGATTATAAGGTTGTTGTTTTGCTTCTTAAACTTTTAAAACTACAGCTGATATTTTTCCTCATTCTGAGCAAGGTAAATGAATCAGTATTGCTTGCTATAGAATTATGCATGAATACACATACTTACATATTATTATATCACTAAGTAAGGCTTTATTAGGATCTTAATGTACAAGAGTTAATTGCCCATTCCTCTATGGAATCTGAGTTAGCATTTCATAGGTAGAATGCTAAGGGAAGGAAAAACATAGGCATCTCTAAAAATTTTGAATTTTTCACTTGAGAGATTAGCCTAATGTCATGATTTTGGCACTTGCTGGATGTTGGAGATGACCTATGGAAGCATTAATTGCTCATTATTTTTTTCTTTTACTTCTAAAATCAGAATGAAGTTCCCCCCTTTTCTTAATAGTAATTGTGTCCACATAGTCACATAACACATGGAATTATAGATAAGACTCTCCACATTTCACATTCGCTATACTCAAGTAAACAAAATTCTAATCCCATGCTCTCATCATTCTCCAACAATTATTCAAAGGTACCAAAGCAGAGATTGAGAAACAGTGATGATGGTAGATAGTACAATGCTCTCCAATCAACAACAATCTAGAATCTCTCTGAAAAGAGAATGCATCTCTATCCCATATCAGAAATGAATCCTCTCCTATTCAAAAAGTGAAAACTGGGAAGCCATCACTTGAGTTGCTATAGCATCTCAGTCCCTCGAAATCCATACTATTGACCCAATTTGAATGCAGATTTGAAAGCCTGTAGCATCTCATTTTCATTTGTGGGTTTGTAAGAGCAAAATTAAACATTTTAAAAACTTTTTTGGATTTGAGTCTTATGTGGGTTTTCTTTTCCCCTCTCAAGTATAGATCGTTTGGTTCCCATAGCTATTCACTTGGAGAGGTAATTGACCCAAATTGAAGAAACTGAAATGAGTACTAGAAATGTGTCAAGTCTCCTCATTTTAAAATTTCACAAATTCCTTGAGCCCTCATTCTTCTTCCTGCAGTGATTATTTATTCTAATTTATTTTGCTGGTTTTCTTTTAATGTGATTACAGTGCCTATATTATATGAGCCAGAGATCCTTCTGGTAGGCATATATACCTCAGGTATGTCAAAAGCAAATAGAAAGATCCCATGTATACTAAAATATTTTAGAAACAAAGTAAATGCCCTTTGATTAGTAGACAACTAAATACATCATAGTACATAAAATTAATGGAAAATTAATACCCCATAAGGAAATATAAATATGAAGAATTCAAAGAAATTTGGTAAGATCTGAATGAACTGATCCAGAATACATGAACTAAGAACTGGGGTAAATATATACAATGGCTACATTGGAATATATGGAGTAAACAAAAAGAGAAAACTGAGCATTGTATAAGTAACAATGACCAGGCCTAGATGAAAAGAAAAGAAAATTAATTTCTCTGCTTTCTTTGTAGAGGGGGAGGACTACTGACCCAGAACACCACGTGGTTTTGTTTTTTTTTTTGTCTTAGATGATACTTTCCTTGGTTATGCTGAGCTCCCTTTTTTTCTTTATTCTATTTTTTGTTAAAAGGAATGCATAATTGGTTAGGCAGATGGGGGAGAGAGGGATATATTTGGTTGGAAGACAATATGCAGATTTCTGTGTTCAGTTTTAGAAGAGATATGAAGTCCAGATAACACACAGCTCTTGTTCTCTAGACTTTAAAGTCTAGAACAAGGATATGATACATAGATCTCTATATTTCAATACTTCACAGATATGTGATTTTTATTAGTGTAGGCACTCTTTTCCCTCATGTGAATTGTGATTTCTCCTAATTTTAATCTCTTCCCATTTTGAAAGACACTCTTCATGAGTAACTGTGTTGCTTTTTCAATTATCATGTGGCTGTTAAGCCTATGAAAACAAATATTTCTGAATTTAGCTAGTACAATCCTTAGATCAAAGACACAAAAATTGTTACTGTACTCATGCCTGAAGTACAATAGTTAATGGCTAATTTTTAGAGTTTCTTCTTCCTCTTAGAATCCATACGATAGGTTATTCATTATTTTGGTGCACAGAAGATAAGGGAAATTTATTCTATCTTTTGAAGATTTTGACCTCAACTCAAATGGGAGTTGAGATCTCTAGCCAAAAGGGGAGCATCCACATGGATTCTTGAAGGGTTGAAATAAGAAGTCCTTGCCTTCTAAGAGCTTAATTATCTCTGAGAAGATGTGATATACACACATGAAACAAATATTATAGGCTTCTGAGAACAGCCTGGCATCAGAGGAATAAGCATTCCCTTCTAAACTTTGACAGTAACTCAGGATGATCGTAAACTCTGATATAGAAAGTGGACTTGTGGGGGGTGGGGGGAGGTTGGTTAAAAAAAGGTGGACTTGAGTTCTTAAAAGGATATGTGAGTGTGTGTGTGTGTGTGTGTGTGTGTGTGTGTGTGTGTGTGTGTATGTATTTTCCTAAAGAAAAACTAAGTAGAAGTAGTTGGGGACTGTGAGAACTCAGCATCTGTAGAGGGAGATAGTGTCCAAGATTTATTAAACTGAGCCTGGAAAAATCAGTGAGACAGAGGCAATAGGTAGAAAGATCCTGGGGAAAAGAAAGGGAAAGGAGGACTGAGGTGGGCAGAAAAGGATTAAAGAGACCCTTCAGTCCCCAGCAGGCAGTTCAAAGGATAACTAAATTTGAAACTATGGATTATATTGACCTCTTCAAGGAGGGAAGCCCCCTCACCTCCCAAAAAAAGATCTTCTCTTCCTCCAATTTTTCCTCTCCATGCCTGCCTAGTAACAGACACTGCGATATACTCTGCCTACTTCTTTTGCATAAATGTTTAATGTATCCTGACTTTAGTCTCAAGCGTAAAGAAGTCAGGGATTAGCTAATGACAAACATTTCAATTAGGTCAAAAAAGATAAACTTCAGCTTTAGTATTAGGGATTCTTTATTTAGCTGGGGGCTCTGAGCTATGGTGATTTAACTACTAACTTCTCATCTGATAGAAACCTTTTTGTTGCCTCTAGTCATAAACTGTAGCTAATTGTTAACAGAACGTAGATGATTAAATCTCCAGATTAAAAGGGAAGAGAGAGGGAGGACCTTGAAAGAATTCAGCTTTTCTCCTTTATAGTAGGCAGAAAGGAAAAGAAGGCTCAAGTACTTCCTGGTCAACACTACTTTCTATAGCTATACTCATACTCACCTGTGTAAGACAGATAACAATCAAAACACAGTATAAGATTAGTTTCCAATGTGAGTATTCTAGATAATGAGATTAAAAACTCAGGATAAAAGAAAGGCAAAAACCTCAGGGAATCCCTCATAAATTTGTAAGTCATTCTTAACAGTGTTTTAATCATTTAGTGCTACCTTTGCCACTACTGTACTCAATAACCCCCCCAATAAAATGCCTCTATTTACCATACAGTGTTCATATAATATATTCTAATATTAGATTATTCTAATATTAATAGTCTAATATTCATTAGGGCAAATGGAATGAATTTATATATTTCCATGGATATCTTCTCTTTTTAAAAAAAGCCTTTTAAAAATTATGAACTTAAGCATTAACAAACACATTTCTATATACAAAAATCAGGAAACTGTGGTATAAAAACTGTAAGCTGTTATATAAAGTTTTTTTTTAAAGAGATTCAGTTGAATGAGGAGTAACAAAATTGTTTTATTTGTTTACCCTTCTGAGCTTCTTTTTGTTTTGTTCAACCCTTTCTGGGAAAGGTTTCACTGATGATCTTTTCTACTCACTATAACCCATGTGGAGCGAAATGAGCAAAAAACAGCAATGTACAAAATCACCACAGTAATAATTATGTGAGAGGAAACAATTTTGAATGTCCTCAGTAGGTCCTTTCTGCGCTATAGAAGTAATCTTGGCAAAGGTCCCTCCCTCCCTCCCTCCCTCCCTCTTCCTCTCTCTGTCTCTCTCTGTCTCTCTCTGTCTCTCTCTGTCTCTCTCTCTCTCCCTCCCTCCCTCCCTCCCTCTCTCCCTCCCTCTCTCTCTCTTCCTCTCTCCCCCCCTCTCTCTGTCTCTGTCTCTGTCTCTCTCTGTCTCTCTGTCTCTCCCTCCCTCCCTCCCTCTCTCCCTCCCTCCCTCTCTCTCTCTTCCTCCCTCCCCCCCCCTCTCTCTGTCTCTGTCTCTGTCTCTCTCTGTCTCTGTCTCTCTCTGTCTCTGTCTCTCTCTGTCTCTCTCTGTCTCTCTGTCTCTCTGTCTCTCTTCCTCTCTCCCTCCCTCTCTCCCTCCCTCTCTCTCTCTCTCTGTCTCTCTCTCTCTCTGTCTGTCTCTGTGTGTGTGTGTGTGTGTGTGTGTGTGTGTGTGTGTGTGTGTGTGTGTGTGTGTGTGTACTGCTGGCTTAACAAAAACAGTTCTAATATGAAGTGGCTCCCACAGGGGCAGAGGAAGCATATTTTCACTGCTTGGAGATTTTGTGGATTGTTTTCCTGGTTGCCGAAAGTTGAGATGTACTTTGGATGCTTGGTGAATTGCCAGCTGGCAGATGTAATAGACATCTCTCTGTTCTTTCCTCCTTTTTCAGTAATGTGTACAGCTACTGTAGCTAGATTAATTAGCAAGTATCTGATAATATGAGAGGCGATAAATATACTTCTCGTTTCTGAGGTGTCACATTCATGTTAAGTTGTTTCATTATATCCCAGAGAAAGCTAGGATGATACAACAGAGCATTGTTATTGTTTAAATACCAGAATAGAAAGGGAAAAGAGCTGGAGAAACCTTTCAGGCACCTTGGAGACCTAATATTGCAGCCTGGTGTGGATCAAGTTCTCTACTTTATTGTTTGATTTTTTTCTTGTTGATGGCAATCAATGTTGGGAAATCTCTGTTTTCTGGGACAGGACAAGTATGGGCTTGACCTATTCTGTGTTGATTCTGACTCCAATTCCTGTAACAACTGGTTCCTCCCCCTCTCTGTTACCCTCCACTTGCATCCCTACCCAGAATAGAATCTTTGGATTTGTTTACAACCAATGAACACTTTGAATTTATCCCTGAATGAAATTCTGCTTATTTACTTCAGTGACATATTGGTAGATTGGAGAGAGAGAGAGAGTTTATTCAAACAGATTCTCTTCCTCTATGGAATACCTTATTGTACGTATTTATTATCCCAATTACTATCATTTTGTATTATTCCCATGGGGTCAAAGAGTCATCTCTTTCCTTACAGCAACCACTCTTCTGTGCGGAAGTTGGTGCAAGTATTCTTACGTCCATTTTATTGTTTAAAAAACTGAGGTCCAGAGAGACCAAATACTTTGTTCAAGAGAAATGACTTCTATTATTTGCTATCACCTACGGTACCAAAATAATCATAAGCATATAATGTCACTTCTGCTTTTATCATTCAGTTGTTTCAGTCATTTCTGACTCTTTATGACTGCATTTGGGGTTTTCTTGGCAAAGATACTGGGATACTTTGTCATTTCCTTCTGCAGCTCATTTTACAGATGAGGACACTAAGGTAAATAGGCTTAAGTGACTTGCCCAGGGTCATATAGCTAGTAAGTATACATATATATATGTATATACATACACACACATATATACCTATATGTATATATGTTTGTGTATACATATATAGTATGTGTATGTATATATAGTATATGTATGCAAAAAAGTAAGTGTATGTATACATATAGTATGTGTATATGTGTGTGTGTAAATATATGTGTGTATATATATATATATGTATAGTATGTGTAAGGTCATATAGTAAGTCTGAGGCCAAATTGAACTTGTCCTGACTCCAGGCCCAGCACTCTACCCATTGTACCATCACCACCTAGCTGCAAAACATATAATAGACATTCAATAATTAAATAATTGAATTGTACTGCCATGTTAGAAAAAAATACTATTTGCTTCCCACCCCTCCTTTCTGTCACTGCAAATACACCTAAATTAAACTGGTATGCAGTACTTGAAGATGGAGAGGACTATTTTCTCACAACGACCCCATTATTGTGAGAGATAGACAGAGAGAGAGACAGAAAGAGACACACAGAGAGAATATACACTACAGCACAATCTCCTTTTAGAAACGTCTGTAAGATTTCTAGGTATCTGATTGCTACAGCTAATCAAGATGGGGAAATTGCAGGGTAGCAGACTATCCCACAGCATAACTCCATAGGCAAATCCAGTTAGATGTGGGTGGTGAAACACAATATATCTCCCTTCTGAAAGAGATCATGCATCATTTTATTTCAATCTTGTCTCTGGATACAACATATGCAAATATGAAATAGCCAGATGCCTAGTAAGACTATTTTTTTCTGCCCATTTTCTTATATTCTGCTGAGCAGCATGGTTTTATCACAAGTCATCTATATGACTTTAATTGCATTTAAACTCAGTTGCTGGCTTCCTACCTCTCATGCCTTCTAGCACAAAAGCAAAGAGATCCATTCTAGAAGTCTCATAGTTTGCAACTGTGTGTGTCTCTCTCTGTCTCTGTTTTTATCTTCCCTAGACATGTGATTTTATCATTCAAGGGACTGTTCCCCTCCCCATCACTGAGGAAGTAGAGCTTGGTCACACTGTCAATGTGCATCAGAGAACTTGCCCAGTGTCACACAGATAGGCAGGATTTGCACCCAGGTCTTCTGACGCCAAGACTTCCCTCCATTCGCTATGATACACTACCTCTCAGTAGTCTCATTAAAAAAAAAATATTGTGGAATATTTTAATTTACCTTGTGGATGGGAAGAATCAATGTGACCAGTGGGCATATTCCCTTGTAATGCTCATCCCTCTTCAGGGAGTACAGAAATCTCCCTAGGGATTTCTTACAATTTAAAACCCCAACTTTATTTTGCCATTACATTTGGAGTAAGTCCATTCTGTGTATGAACTGCAATCCACACTTACTTCCCAGGGCTGCTATGAAGATGAGTGCAGCGAATGCTCTACTGTGTTAAAGGAGGAAAACCCCTACTCTAAGTGCAAATCATTATTACCATTACCAGATGTATATTTCAAAACTCTAACTTGAGAGCTCAGCTTTTACACCTTAACATTAAGCACTGCTTTGTCCTTGGACAAAATTATGCAATTTCTATAAATTGGTGGATTACATACCTTATAAATGTGAGGGAAAACACTTTTTAAAGAAATACAATCACAAGACTTTAAAGTTGCAAGGAATCTTAGAGGTCATTGAGGTAAATCTTCTATTCTAAGCAAGAATCCCAGCTCTGCTATCCTGGATAGGTGATTATCCAGACTGCTTGAAAACTTAACAAATTACAAGTAATTCATTACTTCATATAGCATTCCATCTTATTTTGGAACAGCTCTAGTTAATATAAGATTGATCACAGGAGTTGACATTTATATATTTACTCCATCTTAAAATTTCAGTTTTAAGTCTCCTTCAATAACATGTCTCTATGAATACGTTAAAATTACACAAGATTTCTCTGAGAGAAGCACAGAGATAAATTGTTTAATAGTCTTCTGGATGTTAGTATCAAACAAGGTCTACAAGAGCTTGCCAAAATATTTATCAGTCACAGAAGCTGTCCAGCAAAGAAGTGAGAAAAGGATTCCCTATGGATCCTGAGGTCCTTAAAATATTCCTCATTATAGATGGCATTTTACTGATTGCATGACCTCCAGAATATTAGAGCTCTCTTAATGAGATTTATGACCACTCAGAAGAGATCACTTGAACAATCTACACAGAAACAAAACGGAGATGGAAGGGTTGATCTTTAAGAGTATGGTATGCAATTGTTCAAACAACCCATTGCCCTGATCCATCCATTCACATATTTTTGACACATATTGAGCAAATTAGAAGCAACTAGGTAGTGTGGTAGATAGAGCACTAGAGCTGGAATCAATACAACTTGAATTCAAATCCAGCCTCAGACACCAGCTTTGTGACCCTAGGAAAGTCATTTAACTTTTTCTTGCCTAAGTTTCCTCACCTATAAAATGGAAATAAAAATAGTAACTACTTCCTAGAATTCTTGTAAGGATAAGATGAGAAATATATATATATACATATATATATATACACGCAAACACACATATATGTATGCACGAGTATTTTTCACATCAGCATTTTACTCAGTGATTCTATAGGTTTATCAATCATAGCAGTTGCCCAAACTCCACTTAATGGCTCTTTTCAGGACCCTCCTGGCTTCAGAGTGATTATCCATAGTATCTATGGCTCTTATCCCCACAGCTTTATTTACTTGGTTTTTTTCTTGTGCTCATTAAAAGAGCCATTTCCAGATTACTTCTTAAAGAGGCCTATTCACTGAATGGGCTTTACCTCACTCTAAGTGAGCACCTGAATAGACCAAAGGTCTCCCATTGCATCCTGGGCCATCTCCAGTCATCTTGATGAATATCTGGTCACTGGACCCAGATGGCTCAGGAGGGGAAAGTGAGGCTGGTGACTTTGCACAGACTTCCCTCACTCAAAACAAAGTCAAGTGCAAGTCATGTCATCATTTCTCTGATGTCATGATCTCCTTCGAAAACGAAAGACTAACATAGACCTTGATTTCTATAGAATCCAAAATGTAAGACCCAAAAGACAAGGGAAAGACTCATGTTGTGGGAAAGTGGGTTGTAGCATATTATCAATGATGACCACTCTGCAACAAAAGGAATAAACTAGGAAATGTATGAATGCAGAAGGAGGTAGGCCAGTCATAGATAGAACATGAGAGTGAGCAGACAGAGACTCTTAGTGCCTCATTGGGGTGAAGATCTGGTTAAATGATCCAGATGATGGACTGGAGCACATTGAGCAGAATGGCAACCACAGCAACGAAAATACATGTAATAAGAAGGAACAAATGGCATACCATCAATACTGGTAGAGAGAATATCCACAGAAATGAGAATGCAGTTCTATGCAAGAACAAAATCTTTATAATATATTTTCTTTATAACAAATCTGCAAAATAGGTAGTGAATGTACCATCATCCATATTTTATAGTTATAGAAACAAAAGTTCTGAAAAGTTTAAGTGACTTACCTAGAGTGCTATGGCTAGTAAATGGTAGATACAGACCCTTAACTCAGGGATTATGATCAAAGGAGATAATATCTGTAAAGCACTTTGCAACACAGTGGGACTTATAGTAGATGTTTAACAAATGCTTATTTCCATCCCTTCCAAATATAAATCATTTTTAAGGTGAAATCCAAAGAATTTGAGTAATTTGCCTAGGCCCACATACCTATGAAGCGTCTGAAGTAGGACTGGCCCCTAGGTCTTCCTGACTTTTGGTGTGACACTATCCACTACATAATTCTGCCTCTTACTTAATATAGGTACGGTAGTATAGAGATTAGAGTGCTAGATTTAGTAACAAAAACTTGAATTTGAAGCCCTCCTCAGACAATAGTTTTATGATCCTGGGAAAGTCACTTAACCTCTACCTCTGTTCCTCTTCAGTAAAATGAGGTAACCATTGCACCTACCTCACAGGGTTGTTACAAACGTGAAATGAGATTATACAACCACATTTATAGAATACATGTCCTACATATCTAATACAGAATACATATATAATATATAATATTTTTTCTTTCCAAGCTTAGGAATGCTTTCCATATAAAATCTAATCTCATCAACTTACCTTTACATGAAGCACATATATGTGTTATATATAAAATACAATATACAATTTTACATATATTACATATGTGATACATAATACACATAAAATCATTTGCAAATGTGATACCATATGTAAAATTCTAAATATTAGCTATTGTTAATGATCAAAAGTTACTATTATGGTAATATGATTATATAGTGACTGAAAATGAAGTGATATTGATTTTAATTATCACTATCGTACTAGCTCTACAGCATCAAATGACAACTTAATACCTCTGTGATTTGTTTCTCCTTCTGTAGAATGGAGCTAACAACTTTCTTAAGTCAATAAGCAAGCACCTACGATGTGCCAGGCCCTGGTCTAAGCACTGGAGATACAAAAACAAAAGACAAAAATAAAAAAAGTCTCTACCTTCAAGGAGTATAGCCTAATATTATAGAGAAATAACATGCAAACAAGATACATAAAGGATAAATTACAGATAATGAAGAGAGGGAAGACACAATCATTAATGAAGATCTTGGGAAATGCTTGCTTTACTGTAAAGGGTACAATTTTTTGTAGGAGACTATGATAAAATGAGATTTTATAAAGAAAGCACTCCACTCATAAGCTTGGAAAGAAAAGTGGTACATCAATTTAAGGCATTAATTCCTTCCACTGAAGGCCTCTCCTGATAACTCATTATCAACCAATTGTCTGCTATGTGCCAGGCACTGATGATACAAGATAAAATACAAGATAAAGAAATGAAAGTCTCTTCCTTCAAGGAGTTTACATTTTATCAGGGTAATTTGGAGCTCAAAAAATTTAGTCTCAAAATTGTCATCTTAGGTCCTATCACATTGGGAAGATTCCAGTTATTAGCCAAGTAATAATGTGTTTTTGTGGTTTTCATCCAAGGGCAACCTATTGAAGTTCAGAGAGGACCAATTCCATTAATTTAGCCACCAGGTGATGACTTATTTTAGTCACAGGACATTGACTATTAAGAAAATCCATATTAGGACAAGACTGCCCAAGGTTTCTTTTTCAGTCCTCATATCCAAACTTGCTGCAGCTTTAGACGCTGGTTTTCTTCATGTTTCTGGACACTCATTTTTCCCTTGGCTTCAGATATGGCATACTTTCTTCATTCTCCACCTCACTATTCCCTCATCTGTAGCTTCTCTGTTCTCTTCAATAGTTCCTCATCTTCAACTCAATCTCCTAAGAGTTGTCTTTAGCCCACTTTTCTTTATAATTTATGTTGTGATGATTTCATTCAATCTTCTAAATTTAATTACCACTTCTAGGCTTCTAACTCTATATCTTGAAAATGAACCGCTTTTCTCAGTGCCAGATTGGTTGGTTATTGTCCTTTATTCTCGAAGAGGACCAAAATGATACCACCATGATAAAGTCAAGTTTCACTGTGTCCAACTGTGGCTGATCAGACCAATACAAACTCAAAATGCTCTACCACAGATTGGGCACAGATAGTCCGTGTGAACATCTGGGGTGGATACTTCAAATTTGTACATCCTATGTTTCCCTTGTGCTGTTTCAATTCTGCTTTGCTCACAGATCATAGCACCCTTTCTGATGTGGACATACCATGCCAAGCAGTCTTGTGCCAGTGTCTCCCATGTCACACAATCAAATCCAAAGTTCTTGAGAAAGACCTTGAGAGTGCCCTTGTATTGCCTCTTTTGATCACCATGTGATCACCTGCCCCGTGTGAGTTCTACAAAGATAGTCTTTTTGTTAACATGGCCAGTCCATCAGAGTTGTTCTCTCTGAAGTATAGTTTGAATGCTTGGAAGTTTAGTTCGAGCAAGGACATGAGTGTCTAGTACCTTATCCTGCCAGGTGATCTTTAGAATCTTCTTAAGAAAGTTCAAGTGGAAGCAATTCAGGTTCCTGGCATGGCTCTGGTAGATTGGCCATGTTTCACAGGCATACAACAACGAGGTCAGCACAATGGCTCTGTAGACCTTCAGTTTGGTAGTCAGTCTAATAACCTCTTCTCTCCCATACTTTTCTTCGCAGCCTCCTGAACACTGAGCTAGCTCTGACAATGCATGTGTCATCTTCTTTGTCAATGTTCACATTCCTGAAAAGTACACTACCAAGGTAAGTGAACTTATCCACAGCATTGAAAACTTCTCCATTTGTTGTAACTGATGGTTCCACAGATGGTTGTTGCATTGGTGGCTGATGGACCCCCTGTGTTTTCTTGGTGCTAATTATTAGGTCAAAATTAGCACAGGCAGCAGAGAATTGATCCATACTTTGTGGCATCTCAGCTTCAGAGGCTGCACTGAGTGCACAATCATCTGCAAATAGATATCATGCTTCAACTGCCTGTGCCAGATACACACACATTGTCAACTGCCCAGATTTCACATTATCATTTTAAATTCAGCGTGTCCAAAACTGATTGTATTAGCTTCTCCCCTAAATTTTCTCTTCTCTCTGATTTTGCTATCCCTATCTTGGCGCAGGCATTTATAAACATTTCTGGCTTTGAAACCTTGGACTTTGACTCTACTTACTCCTAAACTTCTCACATTCAATCAATAATCCATAGCATTGAGTGCGATTGATTCCACCTCAATAGTTCTCAAATTCATCCTCTTCTCTTTACTTCCTTCTGCCAGCACATGAATGTGGGTCCTCATAATTGCTTTTCTTTACTACAGGAACAGCTTCTTTACTGGGTTTTCTAAATCTATTCTCTTCCCTATCCAAACAAGAATAATTTGTCCTAAGTGGTCATCTTATCCCTTTGCTCAAAAATTTTGAATGGCTCTCTTTCACCCCTGAAAAAGTCAGACTCTTTTAGCTGATTTGTGCAGTCCTCCACTATCTGTCACCACTTGGTTTTTTTCATATTACTCACACTACTTTTCTTAAGTTCCCTTCTCTCCATATGCTCTACACCCCAGCCACAATTTCTATTCTTCATTTCCTTGACTTGCCCTCTACCATCACTTCTTTGCCATATGGTCATCCTTTTCCTTCCTTAAATGTCATCTGTACCTTTTTTTGGCTGGTGATTTTTTTTAATCCTGCAAAGCATTTGCATATTAGCTGTATTACAAAAAAAAAGATAAAATGAGAAAATTATACTTCAATTTTCACTCAGAGTTCATCAGTTCTCTCTCACTCTCTGAAAATGGATAGCATTTTTTCATCTTGAGTCCTTCGGGATTATCTTGGATCATTGTATTGATCAGAGTTACACAGTCTTTCCCAGCTGATCACCATTACAACATTGTTGTTGCTGTGCACAATGATCTCCCAGTTTTTCTCACTTCTCTATGCACCAAATCATATACATCTTCCCATGTTTTCCTTTAAACCACTTCCATCATCATTTCCTTTCTCTATTTATTTTTATTTATTTTGTTAAATATTTCCCAATTAGATTTTAATCCAGGTCAGTCCTCACTGGGGAGTGTTGGGTCAGCAATACAGTAGTGGTCAGTGTTTGGTACTATGTTCTATGAAATCAATTTCAGCTCCATGACAGCAGGGTCCATGTTTACTCTTCATTCTATATTATCAGTATAAGCTCCATAAGGGTAAGGTCCATGCCTCCTTTACACTCTATATCTTGAATGCTCTGCACACAGGAGACACTTACCACATATTTGTTATTGTGATTTTTAAAAATGATTTTTTTTAGAATTTTAAGATGATTATGGAAGTGCAAAAGTGTGTATGCAAAGATGCAGAAATTGTAGTTATTTTAGGGGAATATCTAGGAATAATAATCATATACTTTACATAGTACATTGAGGGTTACAAACCACTTTACATACATTAACTCATTTGATCTCATTTCAGATTAATAAACCTGGCAGAATGCTATTGGCAAATGCTATGCTCTGTACTCCAAGCCTATGACCATTGTCCATAGGCCCCTTCCCCTTCATTTACCCATAATGAGCCTCTAATTTCTTTGAGTCACCTCAGAGATAAAAAGCAAGTGGGTGGTTATTAAATATTTGCTATGAAAATAAATTTGGTGAAAATCAATCAATACCATTAAAAAGTATCTTGGCATAGTCAAAGAAATATATTTAGACTCTTAAGTAAAACAGCATCCCTTTGCTCAGTGATTAACTTACCATGTTTTATGATTAATGTAAATGGAATATACTGTCCTCATAAAAAAACTCTTGATGAATTACCTGGACAGATCTTTGATTAAAAATAACAGCTACATTTGGTATTGAATGAGCTACAAGTGGGTTGAGAGTTCAGCTGGGTTGCTGCCTGTACTCCACCATCTTAGCTCCACCTCATGGCTCTTGATTTTTGAACCATTTTATAAAGCCCGCTCAATGGCAACCTCCTTTACAAAGCTTTCCCACTCACTATGCTCCCCATAGTAATGACCTCAGATCTCATATAGTAATATTTTGTTCTGCACCTTCTTGATGCAACTGCAATTTAACACTGAATATAAGTATTTGTCTAAGTGCCTGGTCTGAATCCTTGACTTTAAACCACATGAGGAGAGGGTGTTTGCCTCATAAAAAATTTGTATTTCCACTAGCATCTAGGACACATTGGGTCACTAATAACTAGTTTTTGAAGAATGACTTGCCCAAATGATGAAATCACAGACACTTTTAAAGTAAGAACATTTAGCTTCATTTGTCGGGGCATGGACATTATGACATTTGAAAGGTCAATGGACAGTTACTGCTTTCAACTCACCATCAAGAGCTGAGAATTTATACCACCTGTATCTATTATTACAAGTAGTGTAACTATGACCACAGGAGATTTAGTGATGGATGTCAAATCATTATTTTTAAAATTCTAACAACAGCAGGCACACAGCAGCCAGCCGCTGAAGCCGAACTACCCACAGACCTTCTGGTTTTCATGAAGTCAAAAGTAATGAGGTAGAATCTGTAGGAAAGGATACTTGCACATTTGGTTTTGCTGAACATGTGGCTTTTAAGTGGTTGAAATGATTCTCTAAGAAACATCTTAGGGTTATGACAGCACCCTCACATTCCAATGCTAACCATTACTTGATTGCAAAAGGTCAGGATACCATGAGGTTTTAGCTTTTCAAGATTGTAAAAAACACAGAAAAACAAACTTAGGAACCTGTTTTCTTAAGTAGATTTAAAGTTCTTCAAGGGCATGTAATATATATTTTTTTCCATTTTTATCTTTATATAGAAACAAATATAGTGTTCTGGTATTCTGCAAATGTATTCTATAAGTGATAAATAAAAACTTATGGAAAGAAGGAATAAAGAAGAGAAAAGAAAGAAGGAAGAAAAGGAGGGAGGGGAAGAGGAAAGTAGGAATAAAGAAAGAAAGGAAGGGAAGAGGGAGGAAGGAAGAAAGGATGGAGAGAGGTAGGAAGAAAGGATGGAGAGAGGTAGGAAGAAAGAAAAAAAGGTAAATAAAGAAAAAAAGTAAATAAGACTTGCTTACCCATCTCAACATCGTACTATCTCTGTTATATGTCTGTGAGAATATTCACCATCTGAATATACTTCAAGAAAACATGATTAAATGTCATTTCCAAAATCCGTATTCTAGAGGCATGAACTCTGCTCTATTTCATCCTTAGATTATCTTGCCTTTTCTTTTATACAGAATCCAAGAAAATGCATTTATATGATTTCCCTATCCATAGTGAATTAAATATAGTACATCTGAAGAGGAAACAAAGGTAAAGCTTCTAAAGAAAGCTCACTGGCTATAGTGGGATATGGCTGATATCCTATTAACAAGGGAAAAGACAGAAAAAAATGTAAAGACAGGTATAAGCATTATTTAAAAATACTGAAGTCTGGGACCATTTAGTCTTGAATGCAAATAATACTAAATTGCAGTAGATACTAACAGCACCACTGTATCGTGATATAGTATAGTAATATATTATTGAAATTCACAACAATATTGAGTTGTGAGTAAAAACATAGATCTGTAGAATATGTTCAGCATACAATCAAAGTGGAGCATGTAACATTTTTGAAAATCTGTGAATGTGAAATAATATAAAATTTTCTTAAAAGTCTTGGTTTCTAAAGTTTGTTATCTAGAAAATTCATTCATGTGGAAAACTTTGGTACCTAATGATATTATCTTAGTATAAAAGACAATACTACTGTCTCTTAGTTTTTACCTGTCTCATCAAATTAAGATATATGGAGATCAACAAAAATGTACTGTTTGAAGGAAAGAAGGAATGAGATTGGTAGAAAATATATCTGGGTAGCCTTAATGTTATTTTCTTGGAGAGATTTTTCAGAGGATCAAAGAATGTTAAAGATAAGAGAAAACATAGAGGGTATATAACTCTATGGATCTCATTTAAGTCACTTAACTATCTTTTCAAACAGCAATAGTAAATTTAGCAAGTCTACTTCCATTCTCTGGACCTGAAATGTTAGTGGATCATGAAGGGAAATTAAATTTAGAATAAAGCTCTTAACAGAAACATTGAAGCAATGATTATATGCTACTTCAGAGGCAATGCTATAAGAAGGAATTTATGCTTTGGGCAGAGTTGGATCAGATGATTTTTGGACACACCTAGACATATGATTTCATTAGGACTGAGAATGCTCAGATGAGGAAACTCCCTCCACCAATGCAGATGTCCACCTTCCCTGTAATTTATAATTTTGGATGTCTAGAGAATTGAGAGGTTAAGTGACCTGCCCGCATTTGAGGTAGGGCTTGAACCCACGTTTTCTTGGCTCTGAGGCTTGCCCTCAAAACTGTGACACCAACCTTCCAATTTATCCATATACTAGAGAAAGAACATCTTACAATGCATCTACATTAAAGTTTTCTTGTAAACCTTATGTTCTCAGCTATTTCTGGTCTTCCAATCCCATTCCTTCCCATTTCTAGTCTTCCAATCCCATTCCTTCCCAATTTTGGTCTTCCACTCCCATTCCTTCCCATTTCTAGTCTTCCACTCCCATTCCTTCCCATTTCTGGTCTTCCAATCCTATTCCTTCCCATTTCTAGTCTTCCACTCCCATTCCTTCCCATTTTTGGTCTTCCACTCCCATTCCTTCCTGTTTCTAGTCTTCCACTCCCATTCCTTCCCAAACCAATAGCGAACAGATGTTTGCGGATTGTTGTATTTGACCTAGGTGATCACAATTTGTCATTGTGATGTTGAGTCAGATGTTGTTGAATTATATTTTATTTTACAGCAAAAGAGTTAAAATATCTGTATAAATTTTAAATATTTTCCCCCATTCTTTATTGCAACTTAATTGAAGTTCATTTTTAATGATTCATCAGCATTATAGGGCTCTCTGCCCCAATGTGAATTTCTTAGGCAAAAGAGAATATATAATATATAATTTCATTGTGAACAGGATCTTGAAAACAGAAAAATGGAATGGCTGCCACTGTAGCTTTACTACAACCTTATTATAGCTCCAGTAAAAAGCATTGTGCAACATGAAAAAAAGTTATTCCAGAAAAGAGAAAATCTATCTGAGTTTGTTTGTTTTCCTTCCTATACAGATTTTTCCTTCCTACACTTTTATTAATATGAAAGGGGAATGGAAGATTTATGTTGTCAGCTAATCAATATGAAAATTCATATAAGTAATATTTATTAAGCACCTAACTTAATGCATAAAATGAAGATACTGAAAGTAAAACCTATTCCTGGCACTCAAGTGATATACTTTCAAATAGTATGTATAATTTGCAAAGTGCTTCACAATTTTCAAAGTACTTTCACCTCCTTCTGTTTCACTTAATACTCACAAATGTATAGGGAAAGAAAGGAATTACTATTCCTATTTTATAGCTGAGGAAATTGAAATTAATTTCTTTAAATGACTTGCCCAGGGTCACATGGCAAGATGATTCACTAAGAAGAGACAGAACCCAGGCCTAGAATCTAGGTTATCTGGCTCCTATTCCAAAGCATTTAAAAGATAACAGTCTGATTCTCCATTGAATAAAGGCCAAATGATTTGAATAAGCAGTTCTCAAGGGAAGAAATTCAATCTATTTAAAGACATTTAAAAAATGCTCCAAATCACTAATAATTAGATAAATGAAAATCCAGGTACCTCTTAGGTTCTACTTGACATCCATCAGATAGGAAAAGATAACAAAAGAAAATGATCAATGTTGGAGAAGATGTAGCAAAAACAGGCACATTGATATAATGTTGGTGGATCTGTGAATTAATTGATCCAGATATTTTAGAAAGTAATTTGGAACTTAGCCCAAAAAGTTACTAAAATGTACCTGTGCTTTTACTTAGAAATGCCATTACTGGGTCTGTATTCCAAAGACATTTTTTAAAAAGACTGGTTTTGTAAACAAAAATGTTTATAGTAGCTTTTTTGTAGTAGAAAGGAAACTTTCCTAATACAGGATTTCTCTGTAGCAATTCAATCATAGGTCCAGCTTCTTTTCCTCAAAGAAAAGCATAGATTCTACAAATACTAGTAACAGTTTGTAGTACATTGTAGTTTCACAACAACTCTGTGAAATTGGTAGTATGAGTATCGTAACAGTACCTCTTATTTAAATATGGCATAAAAACTGATGGCCTGAGAAAGGGCTCAACAAATTGTGGTACATGAATGTAACAGATTACTATTCTAAAAGAAATGATGAAAGAGGCAGTTTCAGAGAAACCTAGGAAGATTTGTATAAGCTAATAGAGATTAAAGTGAGAAAAATCAGAACTGTTAACACTATGATAACACTGTAAAAATAAACAATTTGGAAAAAGAACTTTTAAAACTCTGATCAGTGCAATGATTGACCAAGATTCCAAAGGGCCATTGACAAAGAAGGCCGCCTCCCCATGTCCTAAAAAAGAGGCATTTGACTAAATGAGAAAAGTGAGACAGACATTTTTGGATAGGATCAATATAGGAATTCATTTTACCTGATTATGCATATTTCACATGGATTTTATTTTTTTTATAGTTGTGGAATTGTGAGGAGAAAAAGAAATTCTTCTTAATTGAAAAAAGTAAAATAATAAGCAGTTGAAAAAGTTTTTATCATCAAACAAAGGTCTACTGTCTGATAGTAAGTAAGTCAGGAAAACAACGAAAAGTGTAAAAAAACCTATGTAAATTCAAAAATATAGGTCATTTGTGTGACAGAAAAAAGCTTTGCATATGGAAATAACCCCTAAAGGCATCAACTGGGTCTTGCTTAAGCTATGAGCTTTCCCTCCACTTATGTGAAATGGGGAAAGCAATCCTGACTTCCTTTGAGGGCAAGAAAAGTAGGATCTTTTTGTTTATATCAAGAAGTTTAATGCCTCTGAATAACATAATTAAGGAGGATCTTTCCCACTCATTGTTGGGCCTGTCCATAGATTAGGGGAGTTGCTTTGTAGGAGGGTCTCAAGTACCTTTTGTTTTTTCTATTGAGGAACTGGTTCAGAGGGTCATGCACTCTGACTCTGAAAAGTGTATAAATATTCTGAGGGTGATGGTTTACTTTGGGCCTTAATGACTGGAAGTGTTTGTTTGGCCAGAGGAAGACTCTGGGAAGCCTCTAAGGATCCCCGAGGTGCCTCTCTGGTACCTATGTTCAGACAATTGGACCTGTCTGTTGAATTGTGATGGATGTATTGATTACAGTCAGACAGAGGAAGTCATGTCTGTTGATCTTTGATTTCTCTGTATTTTCTCTGAAATTCAGGGTGCCGACTTTTTCCCTTGAACTAGCTGAATGATACACGTGGTTGATTAAAGCGATTGTTAACCCCTTAAAAGTTGCCTTTTCTTTTATGTATGCAGATCTAAGAACCTGTGATAGCAGGCCCTCCTGTGTATGTTAGGGTGTTTACTGATACACTTCCTCAAATGGTCTTTAAGAGAAATGTATCATTTATGTTATTTCTAAAATGAGAAAAATAAAAATGTGAGAAAATACTTTTACTATTTTCTCTAAAAAATTGCTTTATTGCTTTAGACTGTACTTTGTATCTTTGCGCCACCTAGAAACCATCCTTACAAGCTCTCTGGAGGTTGAGACTTTCATTTTTGCCTTTCTTTGTATCTTCGGCACCTAGCACAGTACCTGGAACATAGGTGCTTCAGAAATGCTTATAGAATGGAATGGAATTGTATTATAGATGTGTGCAAAGTGTTGGCTAATGACATTTGTCATCCAGTAGATTACCAGACAAAACTTACTGAGGGGTCAAGAGGATGGGAAGTCAATATTCTTTTGTATGCTCTGGTGAAATTCTTGTACTGATTTGTGGACAATTTTAACGAAAACTGGAAATGAAATTAGACGTTAAATATAAGCCTGGGAGATTTGACATTAACTGGCTTTGTTTTTGTATAATGAGTAAGATTTCCCTGAGAGTTGAAAGCACTAATTCAGGACACTGGAAGGTTAATCCATTAATCTATAGGAGAAATCAGGAGAATCCCATATTGGTTATACCGAGGCACCTCCCATGGAGCTGGATATCCTTTGCTAAAATCAATTAACAAGTATAAGCACCTACTGTGGGTAGAGCACCTGGGAAAATGCAAAGAGCTTTTCATCTAAAAGAGGAATATGTAATTCTTATAGTCATCCATTACATGGCAAGTACATTACATGAAGTGCTATGCATAGTCTGAAGTGAAAAGCTGTCACTAACTGAAGAAATCATGGCAGATTTTTGGGAGGATGTGACATTTGAGTAAGGTATTAAAAAATAGGTAGGAATTCAGCATTTAAGAGGAAGAGAAATAGTTCAGTGATCTCTTCCATATTGCCTGGGGCAAGCCTGGGAAGACAGAGTTGGGGTGGCTGGGGTGTGGCACCTCCAATCTGGAAAATCACTGTAAAATTTTTTGGTCCTTTGTATCAGAGAAGGTCTGATTTTTTTTTTCTTCTCCTCTTATGGGGTGTTTACAGTATCTAATTGTAAAATTTGGGTTAAGTATTTGTCATAGGCTATATGTAGCTCAAGTATATCCAACATTCTACTTTTTCCTTCAAGTTCATCACTTTCCTATGTTGCTTGGGAGCACCTTCCAAACTGCTATGAACACTGGGCTTGAAAGGCATGATTTTAATAGAATTTATGGCATCTAAATGATACAAGATACAAGAAATTCAAGATACAGAGGTCACTGTGAGATGTCATGTGAGAGATTGTTGTAAACACACTCGGCATTGTAGTTCTCTTACGACAAATTTAATTTTAAGAAAGAAAAATTGTGTAGCTGTTCATTCAAGTTATCAAGCAACAAAATACATACTGTACAGATAATAATACACACAATAGCATATATTCTATGCAATTATGAGTTACTAAACTTTTTAAAATATCTCTATATTTCTACCCTTTATGTGTCATCTGTTGGCTTTTGCATTCTTTTCACAAACTTTAACTCTTATTTATCTTACCTTGTAAAAAGTTAAGATTTGTGTATAGTTATGGTATTGAAAGAAAATATGTTATATTATATAATACTATACATATATTTTATGCATTTCTATATATAGTTAAATATATATTCTAATATAGTTGATATATTATTTATGTATAATTATATAATTAATATATTTATATATGTTTAACGTAAATATTTTATTTATAAATATATACTTGTATATATTTTTATATAATTATACAATTAATATATTATACTAATATATTCTAAAAAGTTAAACTATGTATAGCTATGGTATTGAAAGATAAAATGTTATATTATATTATACTACACATATATTTTATGCATTTCTGAGTTTCTATTCTTTTTCGGTGTCATCTGCTGGATTTTGCATGTCATCTCCAACTTTGCAAAACTCCCCAGAATTCCCATTTAACTTCTTATGCCAGACTATGATATATCAAAAGCACAATGGGAACAGTTGCAGTGCGGAAGGGATAATTGTACTTCAGCATGATAAACAAGATGAGGAAAGGACTCAAGGGGTGAGAGTGCAGGGTACCCATTCTCAGCACTGAGAACAATCATCCTAAAATGATACTTATCTATAAGAAATCTTCCCTAACGAAAGCTAAAGACAGAGTAAGTGTAAGATATTAAAGTAAAAACCTGAACTTCATCATCCGTTTCTAAGGAAGGTATGGCCTTGCTATCTAGCAGAGGGAAAAAAATGTTCGAATTCTGGAGTTCCTTCAACAAAAACAACACTGACCAAACTCACAGAGCCATTTTTTTAAAGGCACTTTGATGTATAAAATATTAAAACTTTTTTTAAAAATAGAGCATAAGTATGATACAAAGTGCAATTTTTTCATTGTAATTATAGTTACTAAGATGTTACTGGAAGGCAAAGATCTTTCTAAAAGGACAATTTTTCCACATATAATTTTGTATCTGAATGAGCTTTGCACTCCATAATCACATTAAATGCATTATACTATGAGCATATGTTCCAAATATGTACCTCCTTAAAATCTACTTCATCTTTAATGGGATGAAACATGTAAGCACACACTGAAATGTGCCTCTGAAGAGATTCCATGGCCCTTGATCATTTATGGGGTAGGCACCTTACAAAGAGAAGTAAGTGACTGTGAGGTCAAGAGGATGATGGTCATATCAAGGGAATACCCACCACATACTTCTGAAAACACATCTGGGATCACAACAGCTGCTCTGACAGTGACCACCAGGGGTGAGATTATTAAACCTTCATAAGTTTGTGAAGTACTTTGATGATAAAGAGCAGTATTTAAATGCTAAGTATCATTATTACATGGGGGAAGGGAGGGTGAAAATGGAGAAGGTTAACAGAGAAACACCTGTAAGGTATTAAGTACTGTGACAGAACCGGATAGAAATCATCTACCATTAAAGTTTAAGAAGTTGAAAAAAATTAAAAAGTGATGACAAAGCCATGCTAGTAAATAAAAGGAAAACTCAGTGAAATATTTTGATAAATTATGCGATTTTAATGCACTTTTGTAGAGCAATAGGTCACTGAGAGAGACAATAGGGATTCTAAAATATGGCAATGGTAATTAATTCCTTAAAAATCAATTAATATTTCCTCTCATCATTCACAAAGGGGGATGAAGCAGATGACAGCAATGCACACATTTCCCAAAGGAGAAGGAAGAAGTACTAAGGAAATCAGAATCATGTCAACATAGGTGATCAGGAAATTAGAACATCTGACAACTGGCAATTCCCAAGGGCTTAGGTAATATCAATCTTGAGATGCTGCGGGAAGAGCCTGGGGAAATTTAAAGTCATCTATTAAAAAAATAGATTAGCAAATGGGTTTATGTTTAGGGTTTCCACAGTAAACATTGAAGTTTTGGGTCTCTCTCCAGTTCTGCCACAGGAGAATCATTTTTGAATGCTTCTACTGGCCATCTTTCTCCTAGAGATACTGTACATGCTCTCTTCTCATTCCTGCCATCTTTACACATGTTCAGAACATATGCACACACACATTAATTCATTAATTATCATTAATCTGCTCTTTTTGCCGTTATTGTTGCTTCAGTCATGTCAGACTCTCTGTGACCCCACTTGGGATTTTCTTGGAAAAGATATTGGAGTCGTTTGCCATTTCTTTCTCCAGTTTATTTTACAGATGAGAAAACTGGGGCAAACAAGGTTAAGTGACTTGCCCAGGTTCACACAGCTATTAAGTGTCCGAGGCCAGTTTTGAGCTCAGGAAAAGGAGTCTTCCTGACTCCAGGTCCAACACTCTATTCACTGTGCCACCCAGATGTCCTTGTGATGATTTTAGGCAGACACACAACATGTCGTCTTTTAACCCCTAGCCCCACCCTTGAAGAATTTTTTTTTTTTATTATAGAAATGGTATGGTACAATGGAAAGTATGCTGGATTTGAAATCTGGGTTCCTAACTAAGTACTGCCGCTTACTAGCTATATGGCCTTGGGAAAATCCCTTAACTTCTATAAACCCTGGTTTTCTTAGATGTAAAATGGGGGCTTAGAATAAATATCTTCTAAGATTCCTTCCAGCCTCATATCTATGATTCTAAGAAGTTCTTTCTAAATAAATAGCTAAAATGAGAGACAGTGTGGTGTAGTGGGAAGAGCTAGTGGCCTCAGAGTTAGAAAAATGTAGGTTCAAGACCCATCTCGACAGATTTTGGATATGTTAATCTCTCATTCCTCTTAGACATTAAGATTATAAAAAGCAGAGAAGATAGCAATCCACATTCATCAAAGGAGTTTCCTCCCCATACTGAATTTGCCAGTCCACTACCTATCCCTATCCTTCTGCCAATACGTATCCTTAAAATAGTATGTAATATCTTTAGTATATAATTATCTTATACAGGGAAAAAAATATACTTTTTTTTTAAAAGAACAAGAGACAAAAGGCATAGCCAGGAGATAGCTACAGAGAAATGAATATTTAGAATGTGATGCTAGAGAAATAATTTAGTGCAGGATTGAGTTACCACATATAGACTGGAAAGGCATGATGGGGGAAGGGGAAAGGGGGCTGAACAATTTAAACAAAAAGAATAGTTTCTAGAAAGCAGTAATAAAGATAGCTGGAAGCTTGAAAAGGCCTAAGGTCAGTGGTAGGACTAGTTCAGATCTAGAGGAGGTAGTAGCATCTGCTAATGACGGAGACAATCAACACAGATGAAGGTGAAAAAAGTCAGTATGGCTCTGCCGGAATGGGTTCCAAGTAGGATAAGTGGTGAATGCAATTAAGTAGAGAGAAATGAAAGATAATGAGATTAGGGATAAAAAATGTGGAAAGGGCACACGGCCCAAATAATCACATGGCACCAGCATTGAATAAGGTCGGGAGGTAGTGGTCGATAAAGATCTAAACCTTGCATTAGAGTGGTTAATAGTGATTTTTTTAATTAAAAAAGTCCAGTTGTATGAGAATCAGCAACTAAAATATTTTTGAGGAGGTTATTGCAGCAATCTTATAAGGATGCTGTGAATAAGGCCATAGTTAAAATGTTGTACTGAGCCGAAATCACTGCATTATAAAAGGCATAGGATGGAAATGAAGAAAGGAAGGACAGAGGGCATCCAGAATGATACAACCTCACAAAGAGCTCAATTATTCCCAAAGGTCAGGGTCAAGCAGAAGAGTCTCTGTTCTTAGGAAAAAAGATTAAGGGAGAACCTCATTAGGAATGTGATGAATCTTTGATTTGTATTTAATTTGTACACAAATAGTGCCCTTTCAAGATATTGATATTTACCAGAACAGTGTCTTGCAAATGATATCAAAAAGATAGGGACACTGCTATTTGTCTGGTTTGCCTCCAACAAGATGGCCCGTGGCGTGAGTGTTTCTGAGTCCCTCAGTGTGTGCCCTATTTAAGCTGCAGCAAGGCAAAGAGCGTATGTCAGAGGATCCATGTTTAGCATCATAAAGTGTTCAATTGGATCATGGTGAAAAAGGAGTCTCAGCCTCGAACACATCATCCCTGGGGTGGTAAGGGTCCCTGGAATAACCCTAGGGGACGATGGGGACTGACTAAATCACATAGCTTCTTCTGCAAATATTTTTACCTAGATGAAATGAAGTAAAAATGAACAGCGTGAGCATGCTTGAAGGAAAAAAGAAGTCTCAAATAGGCAAACCGGGAAGCCTGGGAGGTAGGTGTGGAAAGGAGAAGGCTTATTTTGTGTGTTTTAAAGCTTTGGGCCTTTTGTAGTCAACAGAAAGCTATTGCCAAGCTTGCTGGTTGCACGGAGTCCCCTCAAATTCAGAAGACCACCATATCTTCCTAATTCTTTAGGGGGCTTCATGGACCTAAACAATAAAGAAAGAGGAAGAAAAAGATCTGCCTTTTTAAACCAGTTCATCAAACATTTATAAATAATGGAAGAGGCAGTATGATGAGACAGATAGCGAACCAGTCTCTGAATGGGGAAGACCTGGGTTCAAGTCTGTTCTTTGATACATACTAGATATGTGACTCTAGGCAAGTAACCTGTCAAAGAGAACAACCTAGTGCTCTTAGGCGATTCTCGAAAACTATAAGTTGCCAGGGGGCTGCCTATCTTCATTGCTAGAGAACTTTTCTTTATCTAAAATTTCCCAGTGGCAATGCTATCATAGGTTGGTCCAGCACTTTTCTCTCACAGAAGAGCATTTTCATTTCAGCCATTTTCAACTCTTTGTGACCCTATTGGGGATTTTCCTGGCAAAAATATTGACATGGTTTGCCATTTCCTTTTCCAACTCATTTTATAGATAAGGAAAATGAGGCAAACAGGACTAAGTGATTTGCCCAGGGTCACAAAGCTAGTAAGCTTTATGAGACCAGATTAGAACTCAGAAATATGAGTCTTACTGGCTTCTTGACTCTATCCACTTACCACCTAGATGCCAATAAGACATAGGAAATCCTTAACAAATATTTGAATTATAGAAAAATAGACTTGAAAGGGGCCATAGACATCATCAAGTCCAACTCTTATCTGAAGCACATCTTAATCTGAGCTCTCTAGGCCAAGCTAGAGATGTGTGTGGATATGCTTAGAACTCACTTAAAACTCATTCAATATGATACTCACTATTTTTACTGCCTTCTTAGAAATCATTGCTAGTACAAATATTCATGTTATACCTGTCGTCACATGTACCCTGATCTCTGTTTGCCTTTGCTTGGCACAGTGTGGGATGCAACACCAAAGTGGCTAAATTATCTTATCTGGAAGGGCACAGATAAGGTATCTAGTCAAGAAATAAGAAGATAAGCCCAACTACAGATCCTAGAAAATATTGATATTTTTTTTTCAAAATATGGGCAAAACATGTCAGCCCTCTCAACATCCTCACATGCCACCTGAAGGTTCTAGTTACTTGATCCTGATCTAATCAATGCAGACACTTTTCACAAGAGCAAGAGAAGTGAGAAGGAAAATAAGCTATGAGGTATTTAACAACTGCAAGTTTAAAAAAGGAAGAAGAAAAAATAGCAACTAGGAATTCAACAGATCTCCCTTGACTAGATGCCCAATGGCAGGATCACCTTCAACACATTTTAAAAATCCTTGCTCTTTCTGAGCAGAAAAGGTGACACCCCATAATCATTGGCAGACTTGCCATCTACCCTGGAGGAAGGGACACCCGATAATCACCGGGAGTCTTGCTTTCAGGCATTTGAATTCAGCACAATATTTTATAGCTTGTTCTGAACCCTGCCTAGTTAAGTTTCAGTGTTAAAACTGTGAACACTTTGAGTTCTTCTGACTATCACTTGCTAGCCTAAGACAAGCTGCTGATTGACATGTGGATATGGAAAAAAAACATATTTGGAGATGGAACAACTATAGAGGAATACCCATGACAGAAGAAACATTACTCTTAATGAGACAGCACTTACAGAACAATGTCAAAGAAGAGAGAAGCCTAAAACTAAACAGTATTCTAAAACTACATCAGTGTTGGAAAAGGCATCAAACTTTGGATGAACCACGAAACTTTAAGATTAAGTAAAGCCTCAGTGTTCAATAATATCATTTAAAAGGAGATGTGCCAAACGGTTGGGGAGAAATTCAAATATTTCCTCAAATGGAGACAAGTGCAATTGGCTTAGGAGATGCTCGGTTGTGTGGGAGGATGTCTCCAGAGGAAAACTTCATTTAAGACAGATTTCAGATGAGTGCAAAACTTAGAAGACAGCACTCTCTAGACCAGAACTTAGATGTCTGTTTCACAAAATGAAGCTGCTGAAAAAAAGGATAAAAAGTTATCAGAATGGTCCAACACAGACCTCAGAAAATGCCTTTCCTTGGTCTTCTTTCTCTCTATGCCTTGCTTCTATCTGAACTAGATACATAGGAAAGGTAGCATGGTGTAGTTTCCAGAGTATTAGCCATCACATTAGGAAGACTTGGTTCAACTTCCATCTTTGGTACATATTAGTTGTATGATCCTAGGAAAGTCACAAACTTCACCTTAATTATCTTGGGTTTTGACTCCCTAATAATCATTTTTGCTTAGTCCTTTCCAGTTCATAGAACATTCTCCTTGGCAGAGAAAATAAACCAAATGAAGAATTTAGTAGTTTTCACCTTCATCCCAGCCACCTCAAGTAATATTTTCTTTTTCTTAAATTTTATTTATTTAATTTTTAATTTATGAAATAAAGCAAGCATTTCCATAACATAGTATAATAAAAAAGATGAATGCACATGAAACTGCAAATTCCTATGTACAACTTTCTATTCCTTTTAAATATATAATAAAGTTATCATGTAAATTTCTTTTCTTTTTTCCCTTCCCCTCTGCCCTAGAGATGGCTGCTGTGAGACACAAATATGTGTGTGTATGTGTGTGTGTGTGTGTGTAAAATCATTCTCTACGTAGTTCTGTTTATCATTTCTTCTCTGGATGCAGACAGTGTCCTCCTTCATATGCCCTTTGTAGTTAATCTGGGTATTTATAATCGTCAAAATGACTTGCTCAAAAGTTGTCTTTAAAAAATATTGTTGTTATGGTATACAGTGTTCTCTTGGTTCTGCTCATTTCTTTCTTCACTATGGAAAAATTGGGACACTGATTCATTGTTGGTGGAATTGTGAAATGACCCAGCCATTTAGGAGAACGATCTGGAATTTTGTCCAAAGACTAAAATGTTTTTACCCTTGGTACAGCAATGCCAATCCTAGGTCTATTTCCAAAGATTATTAGGGAAAAAGAAAAAGAACCTACAGGTTCTAAAGTATTAGTAGCAGCTCTCTTTGTGGAGTAATAATTTGCTTTTCTTTTGATTGCCTCTTTTCTCATCCCACATGAACCTTCCCAAAAGTGTTGTCCTGAGCATTGCTCTTCAGATCCCTTGCCAGCCTGGTTAGCCTGCTCTGGATGCTCCCCTGATTTTTAGTGTCCTTTCTAAAATGTGGTACCTAGAATTGAAGACCTCAAATGAAAGGAATCCCACTGTCTCCTAAGGTACATAGATTTCATCGCTAGGGAGTTTCTTCTACATGGTGACTTCTCTGAAACTTCTACCCAATGCTCTTGGTTCTGCTTTCTAGGTCTGAGAAAAATTAGTTTAATCATACTAATCATCCTAACTAGTTTAATCATCCTAACTAGTTTAATCATCCTAACTAGTTTAATCATAATCATACATCATGCAGAAGCATGGCAACCCCTCAAATAGCTGAAGACAGGTGTCTACACCTTTGGTGCCTTCTCATTTCTGAATGAAATACAATAGTTCCTACAGCCAATCCTCATCTGGTATGGTATTCAGTGACCTCACTACCCTGGTGCATCTCTGGATTTTCCTCAATATATCAATTCCTTTCCTAAAATGTAGTGCCTAAAATTAAGGTCCATATTCCAGTTGCAGTTTGCCCAAGGCAAAGTAGAACAGGACAATCACCTACAATAACAATGATGTTAATAATCATGAAGATGATGAAGCACTTCCATAGGATCTGTCACGTGCCCGGTACATACTATGCTAAGCACTTTACTAATAGTATCTCATCTGATGCCCACAACAAGATGCATATCACTATTATCCTCATTTTACAGCTTAGGAAACTAAAGGAACCCGGAGGTGAAACGGCTTGTCCATTGTCATCTAGCATGAGTCTGAGGCTGAATTTAAACTCAGGTCTTCCTGTGTGTGTCTGTGTTTGTCCTTCGTTGCCATCAGAGAAATGATGACATGACTTGCACTTGACTTTGTTTTGAATGAGGTCTGTGCAGGTCACCAGCCTCACCTCTCCTCCAGAGCCATCTGAATCCAGTGACCAGATATTCATCAGGACGACTGGAGATGACCCAGGATGAGGCAACTGGGGTTAAGTGACTTGCCCAAGGTCACACAGCTAGTGAGTGTCAAGTGTCTGAGGTGAGATTTGAACTCAGGTCCTCCTGACTCCTGCACTGGTGCTGTATCCACTGCACCACCTAGCTGCCCCAGGTCTTCCTAACACTAGGTCAAATACTCTTATCAACCATCTTCTCAACACTCAAAATCTCTAAATTCAGTCTGTGATTTCATTGTTATCATCATCATCATTTTCATGCATTATTATTCTGGGGGTTAATATTTAACTAGCTGTCTTCTCAAACCTCCAGATCACCTGTTAAGTATTTAATTTCATCTTCTCCTTATTCTGAACTTTAGCTCTTCCAATATTATTCTTAGTGAAGTCTGACGTGCTTTTGTATTGATGCTGTGACAAATTTGTACATTGGAAGAACATGACAAAAATACACAATAATAATTATTACTTCTTTATTTGACTTTGGAATATAATATGGGATAGCAAAACTCCAGTCCTGCAATTTTTGTATCTCCAGTTTCATCTCACATATTTGTATCTATATATTCCATAGTCACTTCAAACTCAGAGTGCCTAAAACTGAACGTTTCATCTATTCTTCTCACCTTCCACTATAGGAAAAGTTCAATTTTCAACTTATCTATTTCTGTTAATAAGGCTTCCATTGTCTCATGCAACTTAATTGAAAAATCATAAATAAAATTCCAATTCCTGTATTCAGTCCATTGAAGCAGGTAGGTGACACAATAGAGAGAGTGCCAGGCCTGGAGTCAGGAAGATTCAACTTCCCAAGTTCAAATCTGACCTCTGACGTTGACTAGCTATGTGATCTTGGGCAAGTCTCAGTTTCCTCACCTGTAAAATGGGCTGGAGAAAGGACTGGCCTTTGCCAAGAAAATCCCAAATGGGGTCACAAAGAGTCAAACATGACTGAAACAACTGATCAGCAATAATTCAGTCAGTTGTTAATTTTTGTTGATCATAGGATCATAGATTTAGAACTGAATGGGACCTTAGTGAACATTGAGTTCAGCTTCTTCATTATTAAGATGAAAAAACTGAAATTGTAATAGATTAAATGACTTATTCAGGGTTGCAGAGAGAATAACTATCTAAGGACAAATTGAAAATCAGGTCTTCTTGAATCAAAGCTAAGTGTTCTATAGATCATATTGCCTAAATGCCACTGCTGTTTTTAACCCTATTTTACATATGAAGATATTGAAGCTGAGGGAGACTGAGTGACTTGCACAGGGTTACTTACGTGTCTGGTAAGTATCCTGAAAAAGTGACTCTGAATCCAGTGAGCTAGCCACTCTTCTATCTCTTCCATTGTCTCTTGTATACTCTTACTTTTTCATTTCCGTGTTCACTACCCTGAATTAGCCCTTCACTATCTCATACCTGGATGCTATAAAAACCTCTTAGATGAGTCCTTTATCTCCATTTCCAATTTCTTTCTATTTCAACTGTCCAATTACGCTTCTGCAAACATGGTTGGGCATATCAATACTCTGTTGCTTAAAATCTATGAACTTTTTCCTTCAGGATCAGGTCCAAATTATTTAATCTTGTGTTCAAAGCTCCCCCACAATCTGTTTGTCACATTCTCAATCTGTTATGTCACCCTTCAAGTTAGTTTTTCACTGCTATTTTGTGTTCATGCTTCTGACATAGATGGAAGACTGTACTTGCTGCACAGAGAATGGAAAGGAATACATACAAGGCCTATTTCTTGGGGTGGGAGGGGGAATATGAACTTAGCAGTGGGAGAGGACCCCACACCTCTCCCCTTATAATATGGTTCTTTCAACAGAACCCACCTCAAAACATAATCTTGGTCAATGCTAACTCAGGTCTGTTTGAAGACACCAACAGTTCTGGCTACATAGTCAAGGAATAAAGGGCTCTTCCCAACTATGTAGCAAGTCAAATGGAAAAACAGAACATTCATACATTCATCATTCTTCATAATTCTCTCAGCAGCAGTTCTCTAGCATATTCTATTTGGATGATGCCATTTTAACAAACTGGTGGTATCTACATCTGTCCCAGACTCCCTGGTGAAGAGGGAGGAACCGATGAGCTATGTACTGAGAGGCTCACCACCATTAGACTTGCCACTTTGTAACTAACTCTTCAGCAAAGACATTCCATCTAATAAAAAAAAAAAACACAAAATGGTTCCCCATCCTGTCTTGTACCCCTCTATTGCTTCTGTGACAGCAGGATAATGGCAGAAATAAGGGCAAAGGGTACTTTAAAATTGTACTGTCTCCAACTATTTGCACTATTGATAAATATTTATTTAACTTTTAATACTCCAACCATAGGATCCTTGGCCAGTAGTCATATTAGTAAAGGAAATGGATCATCAATTTCAAAATTTTCAGGTAAATGAAACCAGAAGAAAAAAACTAGCTTGAAACTAAAAGGATGGATGGTTTCCTTGGAGAAAAAATAAGGGAATAAACAGAACTGGTTTTATCATATCCAAAGGCAACAAGAAACATATTTTCATAGGGAACAAGGTCATCTCATATTACAATGTTTATGTAAGCATTTGCAAAAAGAACACCATGAAAATAATTGTATCCTCTGTGCCAACATCTGTTACACATGATAAAAAGACAGAAAAAGTAAAAAGAATAGATTAGCATCCTTCATATTAAATCAATGTATATTCCTATACTCAGTAATTTTGGTGTAAAGGTGGACAGAAAGGTAGAACAGCAAAAGTATGATGAAAACAAGGTTCAGGAGTCACAAATGAGGGGACTCAAAGACTAGTAGCCTATAGAGAAATCTCATGGGTTATATACCATTAATACTTTCTTCAAGAAGAGATTTAGCAGGCACTAGATATAGCAAGTAATCACAAAAAATAAAAACAATTAACTCTTAACAGATAGGAAACCCTTGGTTACTAATGTGGGAGACATTTTGAAAGCATTGACTTTGTAAAAATTATTGACTTTTAATACAAAAATAATAATAAATACCAAATTAGAGGGGGAAAAGGAAAAATGAGAAGTACCTTACAACTAAGAGAAGTCCAATCTGATGTATTTAAATAAGACGTTGATGCAAAAAGTATGGAATAAATTCTAAAGCACAGACTATAATAATTTCCTAAGGGAAGTTTAACTGATATAAATCAATTGACACAAAATTAAAAGAGTCCCAGAACCTCAGCCAGTGAATATGATATCTGTGCCAAATATTGACATGTGACAATCTGGGCAACTCCAAATTAGAAAAGCAAATGTTTGAGAATGGTGGTAAAATGCTATGAGTAATATTAATTTATAAAATAATGAGAAGCAGAGGAGGGGAAAGTAAATTTATAGACATTTTGATGAGAGACTTAGTTAAACCAGATTATCCCCAAAACATTAAATCTGGAACTAGAATAGCAAACAAATGAAGAATGGAAATGATCTTATAAGATATCTATAACAAACTATTTTCTTGATAAACTATGGTGCAGACACCATATTAAGTCTCATATTATAGTCACATATATGGTGCATGAAGAAGTGGAAATGGCATTAATGAAAACAAAGGTGAGAACAACTGGATTTGAGCAAGCATTCAAATTGGAGCTACGTGCTAACGGTGATGTGATTTTGAGGGGACTCATACGTTCATTCTCAACGTATTTGGGAAGAAGAGATCGATATGCTCCCTTTCCTGTCTCTATAAAATCTTTATGAGAATAATCTGCATATATATGAATGGCATTATCAATAGAAGTATGAGAAGGTAAATAGGCAGGCTTTCAATATCAAATGATATTCTATAGCAGATCACATCTTTACAGACAGAAATGATTTGAATACACAGGCTCCTATTGTACTTATTGTTTGTTGACTACAATAAAGCTTTTGATTTAATAAAGCAAAATGTCACAATAAACTCTTCTTCAACAAGGTTTCTCCCATGAATATATTAAAAACATAAAATATTCCTTGAAAAATGTAATGACAGAGGTACCTTTGTGCGATGACCCTCTGATTATACGGTGAGGCTAAAACATAAAGGAAGACATATAATGCCCAAAGGTGCTTTTCATTTAATGGAAGATGTTTAGCTCAGAATCCAGATTAAAAGAATTTTGTATAGATGATGAGGTCCTCCAAAATGCTCCAGTATGTGATTGACATGAGATTGATTACATCATCCAAGAACGCTGCAAAGCCTCCTAAAAGATGTCTATAACCACTCAAAAGTTCAGCTAAACTATCCCCAGAAGAAAAACCAAGTGGATGAACAGGCAATTGAACAGAAACCCTACAAAACTGGTCCACCAATACATATATATTGGGCAAACAAAGCAGACAGACAATGAACTTACTCAAAATTTATATAGATAGAGGAGAGTAGGTTGGGGCAGCTAGGTAGCATAATAGATAGAGCACTGGCCCTGAAGTCAGGAGGATCTGAGTTCAAATATGACCTCAGACAAGTATTAGACAGGTACTTTACCCTGGTCAAGTCACTCAACTCCAATTGCCTAAAAAAAAAAAAAGACTACAAGTTGCAGAACAGTTGCCCATTTGTACTGGCAAAGGTAAAATCACCAGAATTACCCCACAATGAATTAATTCATAGACATAGATGAGACCATTAACTACTAATCACTATTACTACCACTGCTATTCTATTACTACTAAACTACTCCTAGTACCAGTATGATTACTACCACTGCTACTACTAATTTGAGAATGTTTATGAATTATAGTTTATATTCTTTAGATAAGTGATTACATAATGAAATAGGAGAACCATTGAATATTTATCAAAAAAATAAAGTTGTACAGTGTCATGTATCCTCCAACAATAGTGTCAAAATTAGAAAGTAGAGATGGAATTTTGTGATACTTTAAATTTCTCACATTGCCCTGCACAGCGTCTTAGATATAGTCATTTTTGTTGATGAAAATAATGGTTAGAAATTTGATTTGATAAAATTACCTAAATCAAGACTAGAATATTAAAAACATGATTTTATCTTTTATAGTTATAAGCTACAGTTAACTTTGATATAATCAAATATTGTGTAACAACTAACAAGAGATGAAGATATTGAGATCACATATAAAGGTCTGTTTTTTCCTACTCATTTGCCTAATGTGAGAGTTCCAATAAAATTGATCCATAAATTATTTTCTTGATCTGTACACCTGGAATATTGGGTGTCATGCTGGGTACTGAACTTTAAGAAGGACAAAGACAAACTTGAAAGTATCTCAAGGAGGGTAACCAGGATGATGGAGGTCTAGAACTCATGGCACAAGATAATTTATCTAGGGCTATTTAGCCTAGAAAAGAAAAGAATCAGTGGGAACATGATTGCTGTCTTCAAGTATATACAAAGCCATCATATGGAAGAGAGATTAGATCTGTTCTGCATGGCCCCAGCAAAGGGAAAAGTTACAAAGAATCTGATTTAAGTCAGATACCAGGAAAAACTCCTTAATGATTGTAACTATCCAAAAGTGGAATTGGCTGCCTAGGGATGGCATAGATTCCTCCTCTTCCTCTTCCTCCTCTTCCTCCTTCTTCCTTTTCTTCATCATCATCATCATCATCATTATTAATCATCAATAACATTTATATGGTACTTCAAGATTTGGAAAGTATTTTACAAATATTATCTAGGAGGTAGATGCTAGTAGCTTCATTTTACAGATAAAGAAACTGAGGTAGACAGACCTTAAATGACTTGCCAAAAGCCAGACAGTATGAATTTGAATTTAACTCAGGTCTTTCTAATTTCAGTTCTAGGATTCTATCTACTGCACCACCTAGCTGTCTCTGTAAGATACTGAAACTGAACAGTTACTTAAAGGCTTTTATAGGGAATTTGTCTTTAGGTGCAGGTTGGGTCAAGCAGGTGGCCTTTGAAGTCTGTTTCATTTCTGAGATTCTGTGATGCTCATGTGTATGTATGTGTGTGTATGTCTGTCGTTATACTTTGGGACTACAGTTGAAAAGTCATATTTAAGTATTCATGCCCCCTCAATAACCCATCAGTGTAGTTTCAAGGACTATAATCTCATATTTAAAATAGCATTTGTATTAATTCTTTTTTTTCTGCTGTGCTCCCCCCACCCCCTTCCACTGTGAGCTAGCTCCTGGAGGACAGGGAATATGCCCCACACTTTTTGTAATATTCTATAGAGTAGAATGCAGTCCTCCCTACAAAGTAGGCACTCAGTAAAAGTTGAGCTTTTAGCCATTGTAGCTAAGGAAATATCAAAAACTGAAATGTAGTTGGCTACCCTAGCCTAGGATGTCTTAAGTTCAGTGTGTGCTGATTTCTCTGACGCTCTTATTTAACCTTCTTGGATAAAAGCTAGCTTTAAGTAGTATTAATATAGTACTTAAAGGTTTTCAAAGCTCCTTACAAATATTTCAGTTATCCTCACAACAAATGGACATAGACCTCATTGTTATCCCCATTTTAGAGATGAGGAAACTGAGGCAGACAGGCAAACAAGTATCTGAGGCAGGATTTTCTTTTTTCTCCCTTTTTGAAAGTGTTTTTTTCCAATTACATGTAAATACAGCTTTTAACATTTTTTAAATAAAATTTTGAGTTCTAAATTTTCTCTCTCTCGCAATTCCCTCCCTCCTCCCTAAGACAGTAAGAAATTTGAGATATGTTATATACATGCAGTCATGTAAAACATATTTCATATAAGCCATGTTGTGAAAGAAGAAACAAAACAAAAGAAAAAACCTGAAAAAGATAAGAAAGTGAAAATAGTGTACTGCTATCTGCATTCAGATTCCATCAGATCTTTCTCTGGGGGTGGATAGCGTTTTCTATTGTGAGTCTTTTAGAGTTGTCTTCGATTATTGCAATGCAGAGAAGAGCTAAGCCAGTCACAGCTGATCATCCCACAATGTTGCTCTTATAGCATACAGCATTCTCCTGGTTCCTGAGTCAGGATTTTCAATTCAGATCTTCCTGAATTCTGGTCTAGCACTCTGCTCACTGAGCCACTTAGTTGCCTGTAATTGTATCTTAATATAGTATCATAATTTATTATGTACAAAAACTTTGTGGTTTCTGCCAGGGAGAAAAATACCTTGCATTGCCTTTAAAATCTCTATTTTGCTGCTATCTTCATTCATTAGCACATTTTAGGTTGCAACCACAGACAAGTCATTTAATCTCTCTAAGCCCCACTTTGTCAAATGTAAAAGGAAGGGGTTGGAAATGATGATTTAAAAGATCCTAATCATAAAGGGTTCCCAAGTGATGCAACCAAAAGTGATCATAGTCAGTGATCACAGTGTCTAAAATAAAATTTAAAAACCTAAAATACTCCTCTTACTATATAAGATTGGTACAGTTGCAGTATTTAAACATAACCCTAAGATCAGAAAGTGAAAAGAAAATTATTATTATTAAATAAGTTTTCTTGATGCTTTTTTCTTTTTAAATCATTGTTGTTTCCAGATACATTCCTTCTCCCTAATGAGACTTCTCTCCAACAAAAACAGCTAAGCAAAACTGACCTAGGTACCCTATTGCAGAGCACATGCAACATTTACTTCTCGTAGTCACCCATGTAGCAGCAACATTTACAAACAATAACAACAATTCGACCATTTAAATAGCGCCTGCTATGTGCTAGGTACTATTCTAAGTGCATTACAAATATTGTCTCTGATTTTCATAACTCTGGAATGTAGGTGTTATTAACTTCATTTTACAGTTGAAAAAACTGAGACAAATAGAAGTTGTGACTTGCCCCACACAGTTGGTAAAACGTCTGAGGTTGAATTTGGGTCTTCCTGAGTCCACACTTAGCACTTTATCCACTGTACTACATGGCGGCATTTATCTGTCTGTCTCTAGCTATCTAAATATCTATGTATGTATCTATCTATTGAGAGTGTATATAGAAATTTCCTCATCTATTCTATGGGCACAAGATTGACCGTTACAATTATTCAGGTTTTAGTTTAACTTTAGAGCTCTTTCCATTTAAATTAAATCTTGTAGGGACTTTCTGTATCAGAAGTGCTATCTACATTAAGAGGCAGAAAGGTGTTAAGATATTCTAGACATAGTCTATTTCTTTATGTATTAGGTGTTCAAAATGTATCTTGTTATCTCGAAAGGAGAAATATTTTAAGGAATCAAAAGACTGAAAAAAATTGAAGAAAATATAAGGTATCATAGTAAAAACAACTGACCTATTAAATAAAGGAGAATAATTTAAAAATCAGTTGACTACTTGAATGCCATGACCAACACACATATACATATTCATGTATATGTGTGTGTATATATATATACATATATATATACCTAATATTTCAAGACATCTTAAAAGAAAACTGCCCATATCTCCTAGAACTAGAAGGTAAACTGGAAATAAAATCTACTACCACCTCCTGAAAGAAACAGCTAAATGAAAACTCCCAGGAATATCATAGCTGAAATTCAGAGCTTTCAGATTAAAGAAAAAATTCTGCAGTTATCCAGAAAGAAAGCCTTCAAATACCAAGGATCCATAATCAAAATTACATAGAATTTTATAGTCACCACCAAAAAGGAGAGTTTGGAATGAAATGGTCTAGATATTGACTAAGCCAAAAGTAACTTACCATCAAATGCAAGTATAATCCTACAGGAGGGAAATGGATAGTTAATTATATAGAGGACTTCTAAGCCTTCCTGAACTAGACAGAAACTCTGAATTTCAAAAATAGGAGATAAGAGAAACACAAATGGTAAACATCAATAAACAATAATAATGGACTGAACAAAGATAAGCTGCTTATAGTCAAATATGTGTTCCCCCAGAACCTTATCATCGTCATCACTAAGGTCATAGAGGGAGTCCAATTAGATGAGGTCTGGCCCTGGTTCTGATGTCTTCGTGATCTCATGAAGGGAAAGAGATCAGAAGAGGGATACTCTAAGGGGAGAAAAGAATGAAGGTTAGGGAAAATTATTTTATATAATTGGGGTGTGAAAGTGGACATATGTACAAATAAGGAGGGTTAAGGGCTGTATTCATTCTCACCAGAAGTGGTGAAGGAAGGAAGACTACACACAGATACACAGATGGTAGACAAAGAAAATAGGAGTGGAATGGGAGAAGGAGAGAGGAGAAAGTAGGAGAATAGGTTATACAAATTAAGAACTCTAATTTCCATAATGATCAGCCACAATTCCAAAAGTCTAATGATTAAACATGCTACCCAGCACCTGATAGAGAAACAAAGGAATCAGAGTATAGAATAAGACATAATGTATTTTTGATATAGCCAATGAGGAAATTGTTTTGCTTGACTCTACATAGTTATAAACAGGGGTTTTGTTTTTCTTTCATTATCACTTGTGTGAGAAACATGCTCACCTTAAACAAAAAACAATACTTGTGAATTCAGGAAAGCTTTTAATAATCTTTACCTTCTTTCCATTCGTTGGATGAATGGGTAGCTCCCAGGGAAGGCTATAGGAACACAACAATTCGTTCAAACCAGTGCAACCTCTTTATACTGTTACAGGTTTGAACTTCCCACCACACTATCTATTGGCCATGAGACTGCATGTTCTCTCTGATAGGCTTTCCCTCAGACAGCTCCTCAAGCCTGTGCACCAGTTTCTGACCTTTTACCTGACCATACTAGGTCACAACTATGACTACCTGGGAGGAGTTTTAACCCTGTGGAAACAGAACTCCTTCCTTTGTTTCCCACAATTGGGAGAAGGTGTTCTAAGCGTAGGTGGGATGGAAATGAATTTTTGTTGGTTGAAAAACCAATTTGGAAGAAGGAAATATTTCACACAAAATGTTGCTTAATCTGCAGTGGGGGTGATAGAAATAGTGTCCAACACACAGGGTTGTTGCAAGACTCAAATAACATTTTACATGTCTTTGACTTCCTTCTAAACTCACCTTAAGCCCTATCTTCTATGTCAAGTGCTCTTAACCAATTTTTATGTCAGGTTAAGACCATTCTTCTAGCTCAACTCCCCCACAAACACATACCACTTGATAACTAGGTCTAGTCAGTATTTATTAAATTTTCTCTCTTTTTTTTCCTTTCTCATGGTTTTTTCTTTTTATTCTGATTCTTCTTTCACATGACTAATGTGGAAATATGTTTAATATGATTGTACATGTATAGCACATATCAGATTGCTTGCTATCTTGGGGAAAGGGAGGGGAAGGAGGGAGTGAGAAAAAAATTTGGAATTCAAAATCTTATAAAACCAAATGATGAAAACTAGTTTTTCATATAATTGAAAAAATAAAATACTATTAAGTGGGGGTAGGGAAGAAAGTCATTCTTTTCTAAGATGAGATTGGGAAAGGACTTTTCTGGTTTCTGGATTTCTAGAGTTTCTAGTGTAGGGCATAAGTCTTAAGTGAAATAGGAAGGTCAGTTCTTTGTACTTTAGTCAAGTTCTGTCAGTCTTGTCAGGAGACAGCAATTGCCCAAGTGGATCTTTCTGTGCTCAAATTCTATAGAATTCTGTAGAATTCTCTTATTCTTTATAGCCTTTTACAATTTATTTACTATTTATTTTCCCAGGGATTTCTGACCACAGAAAAGAGACTCATGACAATAATAAGTGCTTTTAACAACTGAAACTTTAAAAATATTTTTGCAGCTAGAAGGAAGGTAAGAAGTTTCAGACATCTGTTTTATCTATTTCCATTTCCTTAGCTGAATACTTCAACAAAGTTAGTTTGAGAGAGAAGTTGAGAAAGACCCAGAAAGAGCCAGACATTTCTGAATGAGGCTATACAAATGCTTCCAAGCAGGCTGGCATTCTATTTATTCTGATTATTTGATAATAAGAGCTAGCCCTATAATACTTTGCAAAGTCCTTTAAAAATACTATTTTATTTGATCCTCATAATAACCCTGGTAATTAGGTTCTACTAGTATTACCATTTTACACATGAGTAAACAGAAGAAGGGAGAGTTTGGATTATTTCCCCAGGGCCACAGAGTTAGTAAATAAGTAAGGTGAGATTTGAATTGAGGTATTCCAACTACAGGTTCTCTGCCTTATTTAATGAATTACCTAGTTGCTTCATTTCTTCCAAATATATCATTCTCTTTTGCATTTGAGAATGCAAAAAATGCATTAGTATCATTAATGCATGGTGTCATTAGCCTTCAGTCATACTGCATGTTGGGTTATACCAAGTATCTTTGAATAAGAATGTGCTAATACAAGAGCCCCAGGTAATACACCATGCTGTGGAGGCTGTCTAATAAACTGAGGTACAAACCTTAGAAAAAAAGAGTCTTTCTATTTATGTCTATCTTACCCAAATCTCACAGCAAGCAAAACCTTGTCTTCTGCATTTACAAAGCAACCCAACCATGAAAAGGTGATTCATAGTCTCAGAAGGAAGCAATGGCTACAAACAGAACATAAAACTTCCACAATAAAACCCCTCTAAATTGGAACCATTATGTCATACTGTACCCTGCCTTAAGGTTTGGGTCTCCAAAAATACATATTTCAGAAAGCATAATGCAATCTACAATTGGAAATCATACAAGTTTTGGTCAGATCACTTAATGTGTCTGTCAACGTTTGATACCAACTAGCTGGTCTTCTATTTACATCCCTAAGTGAAATACTTAATATGTGGGAGGTAGCATGGTGCAGTGGAAAGAACACAAGATTTTGATACAGAATACCTGAATTCCATTTCCAACTCTGCCACTTACTGCCATTGTGACCTTCAATTTCCCGATCCACAAAACCGCCTTCTAACCCTAAATCTCTGATCTTATATAAAGATCCAAAAATGTTTATAGAGAACTAGTTCCAGGTTGTTAAGTACTAACACAAAACAGACCAGAGCCTGGTATCTCACTCTAGGGCTGGATCCATTGTCCAGGAGCATGGATTTGGTGGGAGCATCCTTTTGAAGAACGTGACAAGTAGATGTGGCAAAATGCCTACCACACAAGCTTGGTTATGCTCTATTGCCAAGATGCTGGCTGACCTTCTCTGCTTGTTTAGGGAAGCTACTGCCAAGTGAGCTCAGATATGCCAGTTAACATGCATGCAGATGGTTCAATTCCAGGGGTGCTGACTTAGGATGGAATAGATGGAAGTATGACACTAAGGGATTATGTTGTTGGTCTTTCCTTTGGAGCTTTCTCTCTTAAAAATACAGCCATCTCAAAGGGTATTGATAATAATCCTTTACAATTAATGCAGTTACTAAGTGATAACCAGTTCATAATTTCTAGGGTTATAAGCAGCATGCACACTAGACTCCTCAGTTATTTGGGGGAGGCATTTTGTTGTATTTCCAAACCAAATTATCACATTTATTAGCACAGTCAAATGCTATACTTGAACAGAACCCATTTTTGCTTCCTTTTTTTTTTTTTTTTTTACCATGAATAGAAATCAAATTTGATCAATTATTACCAACTGAGAAACTCTAGCTTTATAGATTGGTAATGCAATTGCTTTCAATCATCAAGTAATTTAACAGATAACAATGATAGATTAAACAGTTCAGCTATAGACTGCACATTATAATGGCATTTAACTTAATCTTTACATCAATATCCACTCCTCTGGATTTCCTTCCAATATTTAGAGCTATCAGATTAGCCAAGGCAAGTAATAGAGAAACATAAGCATAACATTCCGAAATCACAAAAATGAAATATTGAATTTGTCTTCTAGTATAAGAAGGTCTTCATATGTGTTTTCCTTGCACTGACTAAAGATGCTCTCTTTACTACTATTTAGATCAGAGCTTCTATATTTACCCATATCACCTATTCTATAGGTACATGACTGTATGACAGAGAACTGTGATCAATGGATCAGTAGATTTGGTGGCAACATGAGGTGACATAATGATTTCTGTTCCACAGGGGGTCCTTTCCAGACCTCCAGTTGTTCAGCATTTTCATCAATGAAGCAGTATGTGTTTACGTTAACTCTGCTGCTGACATAAACCTCAGAGTTGCAAGTAATTCAGAAAGTGGGCTGACCAACTATGATCAACATGTTAGGAAAATTCCTACATTCAGACTCTTAGAATAATTCCTTGGGTATAGTAGAAGATTATGTGCTACAAATCTGATGCCTTACTTTACTGTTCCATGGACTAATTATTCTTTGAAGATGAAATTACACTTCAAAGACAAGTCACTAACAAGTTAAAGTGGTTTAAAATTATATAATTGAAGCACAATGGGAAAAAGGTATGGTAGATCTATGAAGGACAATCAACTGTATAAATATAGAATCTGGAGCTACAGTGCAGGAAAAGGTAGAATCCAAATAAGAAAAAATTACAACGATGAATCGGGAATATGGAACTATATTCAAAATAAGATTTTAACAAGTATGATAATTAGCTATCTCTAGAAGTCATAGCATCACAGATCTATGTCTAGAAGAAATTTTAGAGGTCATCTTGTCCAATCTCTTCACAATCAAAATAAAAATTGAGGCTCCAAAAGGTTAAATGATTTTGACACGGTCACACAGAGAATACTTGGAAAAGCTGGGGTTTGAACACAGGGGTTTTGCTTCTAAGAGAAACTTTGTTCTACTGCACCAGCCTTAATACCTAAAATTTCATGAGAGAGGAGAATCTTCTGTCAATGTACTTCACAGTCCCTCTCCATCTTCACAGATGTGAGGTGCTAAGGCTGATATAGGTACCAGGAGGTAATCAATCTCTTGACTATAACCTCCTCAGAGCTTAGCTAGACTGGTCCTAGGCGTATAGATTACTTCTAAGTCCATAGATTCAAGATCTAAGTCTTATCTCCCCACCCTCACCCCCAACCCAACTGTAAGTGCCCTCCCTTCCAATCTACTTTGTATTCAACTGTTTTGTATACATTTGAATTTATTCACTTCCCATTTATACTACATCTATATTATATGTCTTTCTTGTCTTAGCCAAGCTCCTTGTGAATAGAAATCCTATCATTCTTCTTATTATATTCCCAGCACCTAGGAAATTATCTGGCACATAGTAGACTCTTAGTAATTGTTGACTGACTGACTGACTGATTCAAGCTTAGAAGCACTTATTCAAGTTTGCATTATGCTACCCTAAACTGTGATAAGCCTATTTACCTTCGCTCCATGATAAGACAAAGAAAATTCCAGACTTCCAGAGTTTTACCTTGGAATTCTTAACAAAAGGGAGAGAGGTATGTGGAAAATTTACAGAGAGGTAAGAAAATACTATCAAAAACAATGAATGAGATAAATTACAAATCTAATCTTAATAAAATAATGTGGTCTCACATGATTTCTGTTTTCTATCTGCTGGATAAATAAGCTTATTCACTATTTGTGATATAATTAGCTTTTAGTGGGAAGGAAAAAAAGCTTTCCAATATAAGTTATATCCATTCTTCTATAAGGGACATTGAAAAACCACAGAAGTAGCTTAAAGCAAAAATTACATTTCCTACATTAATGATTTTTAGGGACAGCAGATATAATTCTATGATAATACTGCCCTGCTGGGGAGAACCAAGGGACTGGTTCGTGATGTTAAAACCTTGTAGTCCCTTCACTGGCTCTCTTATAGGTAAGAATTAAAATCTACATTAGAGATCTAGAACAGGAAGGAAATTCAGAGCCCATCTAGTCCAAACACCACCTCCCTCTTTTTAAAGCAAAAGAAAATAAGGATGGGTAAACTAAGTGACTTTCTCAAGGTCAACTAGACAGTTTGCATTGGTGGTGACATTTGAACCCAGGTGTTGGAGAATTCTATGACTTTAGAAGGGGATACCCACCTCCAACGCACAAATACTTAGTAACTACATAACCAAAGGATGTCTGCCTATTTGAGAGAATGGAAAAGATCACTTCTTTCCCTGATCACGTCTTGCCACATCTGTAAGGTATTTGATTGTCCATGTAGTTTATGTTTATGTCCATAGGGATCTGTCTAAAGGTAACTCACGGGGAAGCATTCATAGATATCTCTAAAACATACAGTGGTTCTCACTGGACCATGTATTACAGGTTAAACAATTGATTAAGTACATATTGTGAAGTTATAAGTGAAGAGAGAGCCTTTATGGTACACATTTAAATAGAGAGATGCATCTTTCCAACCAATATTAGCCCAGCAGCCTCACCTTGTATTCTGAGGAATCCAAAGAAACAGAGAATGTCACAAGAGAAAAAACCTAAAATCATTTATCTTAGAATATTAAAATTACTAGGAACCTTAGGGACTATGTAGGTTAACCATCTCCCATTCCCCAGTTTACAAAAGAGGAGACTGAAGTTTAGGGGTATTAAGTGATTTGTTCAAAGTCATACAATTATAATATTGCAGTTAGTAGCAAAATTAGGACTAGAATTCAGGTTTCCTATTTCTCATTCTAATGTTCTCCTCTATATCTTAGTATTAGAGACTTAGACAAACAAAAGGTTGAGAAATGGTCAGTAACCACTATGAAAAAAATTCCCTAGTGAAAGATTGAATTATCCTGGATATTAATATAATACATAATGTAGCAGTTAGTATTTATCTATATCTATCTATATATGGAGAGAGAGAGGTATGTAATGTTTTTTCTTAATTTGTGAGCAATTATTCACAAGTTAAGAATTTATTTTTATAATTGTGTACAGAATCTCATGATAAATGGCTTTGAAAAGTCTGAGAAAAAGTTGAGGTATATTAATAGTGAGAGAGAAATAGAACAAAACCATTTCAGGATCTATTTTAACATCATAAGAAGAGGAGTAGAAGTAATCCTAACCTTGGAGTGTTAACAAATTGGGTTTAACCCTCATATTCATCACTTACCAGTTCTGTGACCTTGAGTAATTAATGAATTTTTATTATTAGTTTTATTATTTTACTTATGATGTTGATATAATATGGTTTTATAATGTTTAATAGTATTTTATAATTACTTTTCATAATATAACATTTTTTAATTAATTACTACGTGCCACACACTGTGCTGAACTCTGAGACTAGAGAAAGAAAAGCAAGATTTTCAAGACAGGTAGAGCAAATTTGGCAGAGTGAAAGCAGGGACTCACCTGAGCTCTTCCACAGATTCCTTCAGATACCTCTAAAAGGTGAATCTGAACAAATTTTGGAGTGGCAGAATCCACTTGGAGACAGAGTGTGGCAGATTTCCAGCCAAGGACAGCCAAAAGGTCGATGCAAAGGATCTGTTACACCAGGTTGGAGGAGCACAGAGAACGTGGGCTGCACCAGTATAGACTCAGTCATAGTGGAGCAGGAATGTCCAGGGCAGATTGGGTAACCGGCAACAGTGCTGATTCCCGGATCTCTCACACAGGATGGGAGGTTGGTAGAATTAGGAAGAACTAGATGAGAGAGAAGCATGGGGCCCGCAATCCTGGTGCTATCACTCCACAGACTAAATGTCTGAAAGTCACCTACTTGAACTTCTGGGAGCCAATATGGCAGAGTAAACTATAAGTGCTCTCACCCTCCCCTTGTTGACCTTGAAAAACCCAGAGAATATTGCTCCAGGAAAAATCCTGGAAGAGTGGAGCCAGCAGAAGGGATACAGCAGTCTTTTAGCTCAGGAGGCTAGGGAGATTGACAGGAAGGGTCCCTCTTGCTGTGGCTGAAGGGGACCCCTGCAGTATGGGAAATGTCCCAGGAAACCCCACCTCAGTGGGCCAACAGAAGATCTTGAGCCCCAGTGGGGTGCAACTGGTAAGCACCAACACCAGGACCCCAGGTGCCTTAGCACAGCCAGGGGAATTGGGCAGACACCATCTCAGACAGGGTTCACCTGCTTATGCATTAGCACAGCCCTGGGGAGAAAGAGACCTCCAGTGGCTAGACCACCCTCCCCCACACCTCATGCTGCAAGCTTCAGTATAATCACAGGGAAACTCATACTTCACCTGGCTGAGAACTTGGCACACACCAGCCAGCTCAGCACCAGGTAAACTGCAGCACTTTGTTGCTGCTGTGTTCATTCTTCATTTTCTAAAAGGATTATGACATCACAGAAATGATGACATGACTTGCACTTGACTTGTTTTGAGGAAGGGAGGGTGTAAGGTCACCAGTCTCACTTTCTCCTCCTGAGCCATCTGGATCCAGGGACCAGACATTCATTAGGATGATTGAAGATGGCCCAGGGTGCAATGGGAGACCTTGGCCTTTTAGTCTAAGGCCTTTTCAGGTACTCACTTAAAGTGAGGTAATGCCCATTCAGTGAATAGACCTCTTTTTAAAAAGTAGTCAGGGAGATGGCCCCTTTAATAGAAAAGAAAAAAAATAGATAAATCATGCTGGAAGGGGCAGAAGCCTCAGGGTTGTTGTTTCAAAGAGAAACTGTTACTATTGACATTTGCTCTAAGCTAGGAAGGAGCAAAAACAGCCATTGAGTGGAGGTTGGGCAGAGACCATTCATTGTTCAATTCATGGGCTTCAGACGCAGCACTATATATCTTCTAGCTGAAAGAACTAGAGGCCACAGCACACAAAGCCAGTAACCAGGCCCCTACTTCCCAACACAAAAATGTGGAACAGAGCACCCTATGCCCCAAAAGCAGAGATCCACTTCAAAAGCCAGGGAAAAGGCAATTACAATGAGCAAGAAATAAATTGCTTTTCTAAGCAAAAACCATAGAATCTTATTACAGGGACAGGGAAGATCAAAATACTGCTCTCAAGCCCAAAGAGCATTCCAGGAAGAGCTCAAGAAGGATTTTAAAAGCCAAATTAGAGAGGGAGAAGAAAAATTGACCAATGAAAATTACAATTTTAAAATTATAATTAGCTCCTTAAAAACTAAAATTGGCCAAATGGATAAGAAGATACAAAACCTAACTGGAGAGAATAACTCCTTAAAAAGAAAAATTGGACAAATGGAAAAAGGAGATACAAAAACTAAATGAAAAAAACAATTTGTTAAAAATTAGAACTGAGCAAATAGAAGCTAATGAGGCATCTATGAGGCATCAAGAATCAGTCAAACAAATGTGAAAGAATAAAAAAATAGAAGAGTAAAATATAATTTTGGGGAAACAACTCACCTGGAAAATGGATCCAGGAAAGAAAATCTAAGAATTATTGGTCTATTGGAAAGTCATGATGAAACAAAGAGTCTGGACAGTATCTTCCAAGAAATCAACAAAAAAAATGCCCTGAGGTCTTAGATCCAGAGGATCTATCTGTCCACTATCCAAAATTGTCATCAAAAGAATCCACTAATCACCTCCTGCAAGAGATCCCAAACTGGAAATGCCAAGGAATATTGTTTCCAAATTCCAAAATTATCAGGTCAAGGAGAAAATACTACAAGCAAGAAAGAAACAATTCAAATATGGAGGAACTACAGTCAGGATTGCACAGGACCTTACAGCTTCTGCATTAAAAGTGTGAAGGAATTGGAATACGATATGAGGCAAAGGAGTTTGGACTACAAAAAAGTATCAATTACCCAGCAAAACTGAGCAGGCAGGGAGACAGACATTCAATGAAATAAGGGATTTCCAAACATTCCTGATGAAAAGGCCAGAATACAATAGAAAATGTGAACCTACTTGAACTTCCAGGATCTGAAATGGTAGAGTGATCTGCAGTGCTCTTCCTCTCCCCTTGTTGACCTTGGAAACCCCAATATTTTCACAGGAAAAATCCTGAAATAGTGGGATCAGCTGAAAAGGTAAAAAAGTCTCTTTTCTGGAGAGGCTAGGAAAACTGAAAAGGGGAGTCCCTCTTGCTGTGGCAGAAGGGGACCAGTGCTGGACCTGAGCTGTCCCAGACAGCCCTACTTCAGTGAATCAGGAGGGGATCCAAAGTTCCAGGAGTGTAAAGCCCGTAAGCACCAACACTAGGATCCCACGTATGCCTTACCACAGCCACGGAAATCAGGAAGACATTAGTGCAGACAGAGTTCAGCAACTACTGAGCCTGCCTGTGCTCTAGCTAAGAAGAGGAGACCTCTTCCAGCCAGACCAACCCTCACCCATACATCATGCAGCAAGCTCCAGGGTAACTCCAGGGAAACTCAGAAAGATTTCACCTGGCCTCTGCTTTGGCACACCAGCTAGCTCAGCACCAGGTAAGATGCATCATTCTAACTTCTAGCTGAAAGAACCAGAAGCCACAATAAGCAAAGACTCAAGTTGTAAGCACAAGAACTGTGGAACAGAGGCCCCTGTGCCCCAGAAGCAGAGATGCACTCTAAAAGTTAGGAAAAATGGTAATCATCATGAACATGAACCAAACCAGAAAAGGCCATAGAATCTTGTTATAGGGACAAGAACCAAAACACAAATACGGAAGAGGTCAGCATTGAGACTGTACTCCCATCTGAAACCTCAGAAGGGAATATGAACTGGTCTCAAGTCCAAAGAGCATTCTTAGAAGAGCACAAGAAGGATTTTAAAAGTCAAATTAGAGAGGTAGAAGAAAAACTGGCCAATGACTTTAAAAATATGAAAAAAGAATTCATGGAATAATTTAAAAAGAAAATTGGACAAATAGAAAAGGAAGTACAAAAGCTAACTGTTCCTTAAAAGGAACAATTGAACAAATGGAAAAGGAGAAGCAAAAGTTAACTGAAGAAAACAATTTATTAAAATTTATTAAATTAGAATAATAAATAGAGTAATAAAAATTAGAATTGGGCAAGTAGAAGCTAATAACTAGGAGATATCAAGAATCAGTCAAATAAAATGTAAAAAATGAAAAAATATCTCATTGGTAAACTATCTCATTGGAAAAACAACTGATCTAGAAAATAGATCCAGGAGAGAAAATCTAAGAATTATTGGTCTACTGGAAAGCCATGATGAAAAAAAAAAGAGAGCCTGGACAATATCTTCCAAGAAATCATCAAGGAAAAATGCCCTGAGATCCTAGATCCTGAGGGCAAAATAGCCATCAAAAGAATCTACTGATCACCTCCTGAAAGAGATCCCAAATTGAAAATGCCAAAGAATATCGTTGCCAAATTCCAGAACTATCAAGTTAAGGAGAAAATACTGCAAGCATCCAAAAAGAAATAATTTAAATATTGAGGAACTACAGTCAGGATCACATGGGACCTTGCTACTCCTACATTAAAAGATCAGAGGGATTGGAAGATGATATTCCATAAGGCAAAAGATCTTGAACTATAACCAAGGATCAATTACCCAGAAAAACTGAGCATAATATTTTAGACAAGAAGATGGACATTCAATGAAATAAGAAATTTCTAGATCTTCCTAATGAAAAGGCCAGAGCCCAATAGAAAATTTGATCTTCAAGAGAGTCATAAAAAGGTAAACAGAGGTAAAAAACTTGTTATTCAATATGGCCAACCTGTTTACATCCCTGCAAGGGAAGATGATACTTGCCAATCTTGAGAATTGTATATTTATTATGATATTTTAAAGGGATATACATAGATGGAGGGAGTGGGAATAAATTAAATGATGTGATGATGAAAAAAATTTGACTTAAGGATGCAAAGGGATTATAACGGGAGATGTAAAAAGGTGGAGGCAGAAAAAGGTAAATTACATCACAGGAAGGGGCACAAAAACGTATTACAGTAGAGGAAAAAAGGGGAGGGAGATGAGCATTGTGTGAGATTTACTCTCATCTGATTTGGTTCAAGGAGGGAACAAGAAACTAACTTGTCCTACAGGCAGCAGGAGGAGAAAAGGTAAAGAAAAGGGAGGGGATGGTTAGAAGAAATAGCAAGGGAAAATGGAAAGAAAAGAGAGGGGAGCTGATAGAAAGGAGGGAAGACTGAGGGAGGCAGTGGTCAAAAGTACAATTCTTTTGAGGAAGGAAGAAGAGAGAAATAAAAGCATAAACAGAGGGAAAATAGGATGGAGAGAAAAGACACAGGGATGAACTCTCCCATCAAATGGATGGAGATAGCAGAATGGATTAAAAGCCATACTCCTACAATATGTTGTTAAGAAGAAACATATTTGAAACAGTGGAATACACACAGGGTAGAAGTAAAAGGCTGGAGTAGAATGTATTATGCTTCAGGTGAAGTAAAAAAAATAGCAGAGGTAGCAATATTAATCTCAGATAAAGCAAAAGCAAGAATAGATCTAATCAACAGAGATAAAAAAAGGAATCTTTTCCTGCTCAGACACCATTGACAATGAAGTAATATCATTACTAAACATATATGCATCCAGTGTTATAGCATCCAGATTCTTTGAGGAGAAGTTAAGACAGTTACAGGAAGAAATATAGAGAAAAACTATACTACTGGGGGACTCAACCTCCCCCTTTCTGAACTTGATAAATCTAACCTCAAAAATAAACAAGAAAGAAGATGAGGAGGTGAATAGAATTCCGGAAAAGGTAGATATGATAGACCTCTGCAGAAAACTGAATGGAGACAGAAAGAAATGTACCATTTTCTCAGTGGTACATGGCATATACACAAAAATTGACCATGTACCAGGGCACAAAAATATCACAGTCCAGTGTAGAAAAGCAGAAATAGTCAATGCATCCTTTTCAGATCATGATGCAATAAAAATTATAAGTAATAAAGGGCCATAGAAAGATAGAGTAAAAATTAATTGGAAATTAAATAATCTAATTCTAAAAAATGAGTAGGTCAAACAACAAATCATAGAAACAATTAATAACTTCATTCAAGAGAATGAGAATAATGAGACAAGCTACTGAAACTTATGGGATGCAGTGAAAGCAATTTTTAGGGGAAGTTTTATATCTCTGAATGCTTACATGAATAAAGTGGAGAAAGAGATCAATGAATGAGGCATGCAACTGAAAAAGCTAGAAAAAGAACAAATTGAAAATCCCCAATTAAATACCAAATTACAAATACTGAAAACTAAAAGAGAGATTAATGCAATTGAAATTAATAAAACTATTGACCTGATGAATAAAACTAAGAGCTGGTTTTATGGAAAAACAACAATAAAACTGATAAACCTTTGATCAGTTTGATAAAAAAAAAAAAAAAAGAAAACCAAATTACCAGTATCAAAAATGAAAAAAAAAAAAGTGATTTCACCTCCAATGAAGAGGAAATTAAAACAGTAATTAGAAATTATTTTGCACAGCTATATGCCCATAAATTTGACAATCTTAGTGAAATGGGGGGGGGGTATATTAACAAAATGATAAATTGCCCAGATTAACAAAAGAGGAAGTACAACACTTACCCCTATCTCAGAAAAAGAAATTGAACAAGCCATCAATGCACTCCCTAGCAAAAAATCTCCAGGGCCAGATGGATTTACAAGTGCATTCTAACAAACATTTAAAGAACAATTCAATATTAGGAAAACTATCAACATAATTGATCACATCAACAACAAAACTAACAAAAACCATGTGATTATCTGAACAGATGCAGAAAAAGCTTTTGACAAAATACAACACTCATTCCTATTGAAAACACCGGAGAGTATAGGAATAAATAGAACTTTTGTTAAAATAATAAGTAGCATTCAATCCAATTCCCTTATCTTACAGTTGAAGAAACTGAGAACCAAGGTCACACGTACCAGAAGAAAGATTTAAACCCAGATCTTCTTACTTCATAGACAATGCCACTTCCATTGTACCAAGCACCCTGTCTCCCTAAGTTACTTACAAAGATTTCTTTTAGCTCAGATCAGACTACTCTAGTGAGAAAATGGACATTTTTCCCCTGGAGCCTGTGAAGTCAATTGCCTTTTTGCTTCTTTGGGAGGGCTGAAGTTTAAAGTTATGTATGGGGATGGAAGGAACAGCTGGTTTCCCTTTCAACACTGAGCATATTATACTGGCATCAAAGGAATTTGCCCACATTAGCCTCTATATTTAATTCCTAACAGTAGCTATCCTTTTCTTTGATCCAGATTTGCAATGTTATCAAGGCAGGGAGCTTTCCTAAGAGGAAGACACCTCAACCAGGACAGATCAGCAATTGCTACGTATGTAATACAGAGTCACAGAAACTTGCCTAGAGCACTAGAGTTCAGTAGTTTACAGCCTGCTTAATCCAGGAACAAGATTGGAAACCATGTCTTACTTCCCCTAAGGCTCAGTTCTCTCTCCAATATTCTGTGTTCTGTGTTGCCTCTAAGTTTCTTACTTATAAAAATAACTAAAACTAGAAACTTTTTTGGTATAACCTTGAATTAGAGCAGACCCTAGCTTTCCATCTTATTTCATGCTTTGATATCCTAGCTGTGCTCTTAGCCTACAATGAGACGCATGTATAGAACAATAATTTCTATCTGTTGCCTTGAGCCAGGATACTTTAGGAGAACTAAGAAGATAAGAGGCTCTAGAAAATATTGGAATTCTACTAATGCATGATTTTGCTTTTTTTGCAATTCTCTAATATCAGCCTCACAACAGAGCCTATGTCTACAAAGAGGACCCAGAGGAGACATGATGTGACCCTGCTCCCAATCATAACATCACAGGAGAAAAAAGCAATTGAAACTTAGAAAACAATTGCTAGTTGGCACTTAGAATGTCCACACATTTAAAACAGATTTTAAGCTGAAACAGAACAAGAGAGTAAAATTGGAGAGGCATTTGTTTGCAACATAAATGCACTTAATGGAATTTTTTTTCAGAGACAAGAGTTGGTTCAAGCAGTTCCAATGAACCCAACTCTGTCTGAGGCCAATAAGGAAATTAAAAGTAATTGGCTCTTAAGCAGGGCCCAAGAAACATAATGCCCATTTGCAATACATTCCTGTGAGTGAGGGTTCAATGCCAGATAGTAATGGAGTAGAAGGAGCAGCCTCAAGTGGAAGGGGAGTTGAGAAGATTTGAAAGTAAAGGTAGTTGTAACCCAATCGAAAGGAGGCATTTAGAATGAGGTTAGTGATTTCTCAGGGGGAGAAATGTTATGTTCCCAGGTATGAATTTGCACTCCCTTCAACAAGCTTAATTAAGAGGCCAAGGACCAAATAGTTACTGAAATCTAATCTGTCTTTCATCTCACCTGGGTGATCCTTGAGACACAGAATTGGGAACAGTGTTAAGGAAGCTTGCAAGGTTTTTGCCTTTTTTGGTGAATAAAAAAAATGGGTATTGTCAATTCAGAGGAGCAGAAACTCTTCCTTTATGAGCTGGCATACAAAAGGAAAGTATGATTAATAACACAGAGCCTAGCTGTTGAATCTCAGGCAACTCATAGATTCTCAAAGGAAAAGAGAAGCTTTTCTCTCTTGAAGGTGACTGTTGTCAGCTAGAGGGATAGTTGGAGGACATAGTTAATGCATTATCATACAGAACCATCCCTTCTCCCTCCTGCCAGAAGGGATAAAGCAGTATGACAGTATAGGAAAAGGTAACATGAATTTAGCAATCAACCAGACATTCCTTCAGAAACATCGTTTGTGTTTTTGTATCACATTGCCCAGCACATAGTAAGTGCTTAATAAATGTTTGTCTACTCACTCGTGCACGAAAGAACATTCTGAAATAGACCCTAAGCCTTGGTAAAAAAGGATTTCTTCTATAAAACTTGGACTCAATAAAACAGCCTTGCCCAAGAATCTACAAGGCCTCATGTGGCCTTGAGGATGCAGGTTTCCCACCCCTGCCCTAAGGGCTATAAAATTGTGCATTTTCTTTGATCTAACAATACTACTAATGGAGCTGCATTCCCAAGAATTAAAAGGAAAAGGATCTATATGTACAAAAATATTTTTAGTTGCTGTTTTTGTGGTGACAAAGAGTTGGAAATTAAAGGGATGCCCATCAATTGGGGAATGGACAAACAGGTTGTGGTGTATGATTGTGATGGAGTTCTAGTGTGTTATAAGAAATGACAAGGGCCTGGTAAAAAAAAATATGGCAAGACTTGTATGAGCTGATGCAAAGTAAAGTTAGAAGAACCAGGAGATCATTGTGCACAGCAACAGCAATGTTGTTATGATGATCATCTGTGAAAGACTTGGCTACTTTAATCAATATAATGATTCAAGACTCTGTTCTAAAGAACTCGTGATGAAGAAAAATGTTATCCATCTCTAGAGAGAGAACTGATGAACTCTGAGTGCATATTGAAGTATAATGCTTTTACTTTTTTTTGTTTTTTTTTTGTGACATGGCTAGTATGGAAATAAGCTTTGCATGGCTTGACATGTATAATTAAATCATACTGCTTGCCTCCTCAGTGGGCAGGGGCAGGATGGGAAGGAGAGAGAGAATCTGGAATTCAAAAGTTAAAAAGAAAAGGGTGCTAAAAATAAATAATAAATTAAAAGATAAAAGAAAGTAACCTGCAAGAAAGGATTAAATCATTAGGAAACCACATTTACCCAAGAGTAAGCTGGAGAGAAAATCATGGGATATAGCAAGAATGATATTTTGAAAAGCTGAGCATAATCCTAGGAGAGGGAAAATGTCCCTTTAATAAAGGCCACGTCTTTCTGGGGTCTTGACTCAGTAAAACTTCAGTTCAAATCTTGTCTCAGATACAAGTTGTGTGGTGCTGGACTCATATATGGCTGCCTCAATTTCTTCAACTATTAAATTGGGATAATAATAGCACCTGGCAAGGTGCTGATGAAAAATAAATGAGAAAATATTCATAATCTGCTCAGCACAATGCCTGATCCATAGCTGATGTTTAATAAATGCTTATTCCCTTTCTCTTTCCCCCTTCCTTACAGATGACCTTGATATGGTCTCTTCCATTTTTCCCCAGAAGGTTAAACCCCTCAGTTAACTCTTCCTTCTGAGTTTTAACCTCTCCTACCTATTGACTCCTTCCCTATTACCTTTAAACATGCCAACATGTCACTTATATTTTAAAAAGCCTTCACTCTATCCTACCATCCCCTCAAGTTACTGCCTTATATCTCTTATTTTCTCAGCCAAACACCCAGACAAATGTTTGTTACCTCCAATTCCTTTCCTCATTCGTTCAACCATTATAATCCGATTTGACCTCATCAGTCAACAAACTGCACTCTCAAAAGTTAAAAACAATCTCTTACATGGCCAAATGATAATAAAACTGCCAAATTTTTTTAGCAGTCATTATCCTTTCCAATCTATCTTCTATATTTGACACTGTAGAGCATCTCCTTCTCTGGATTTTCATGGCACTACTCTCTCCTGGTTTTCAGCTTCTCTGTCTAATCACTCCTCAGTCTCTTTTCATGGCTCAATATATTTGTTTATCACATCCCCTAAATGCAAGACCAGAAGTGGGGAATCTGTGGCATTGAAGCCACATGTGACCTTCTAGGTCCTTGGTTATGGCCTTTTGACTGAGTCCAAGTTTTATAGAACAAACCTTTTTTCTAAGGGGGTTTGTTCTGTGAAGTTTGGATTCAAAGGGTTGCACTTGAGGATTTAGAAGGCCACATGTGGCCTCCAGGTTGCAGATTCCCCACACCTGTGCAAGACTCTGTCCTTGGCCCTCTTCTCTTTCTCCTCTCCACTCTTTTACCTGATGGCCTCATCATTCTTCATGGGCTTAATTATCATCTCTATTCAGAGGACTCACAGATCTTTAGATTCAGCCTTGAACTCTCCCCAGAGCTGCAGTCCTTTATTACGAATTGCCTATAGTACATTTCACATTGGATGTGTGGTGACATTGCAAACTCAACATATCCAAAACTGAAATCAGAATCTTTTCACAAAAACACACCCCTTTTTGAAATATGCCTTATTTTTATAGAAGGTAACACTGTTCTTTCAATTTTCAAGATTTGTGACCTTGGTATTATCCTCAATTCCACCATTACTCACTCTTACTCCACATACTTAATCAGCTGACAAATATTGCAACTTATATACCTATAACAACTTTAGCATCCAATCTATTCTAATTAATCACATGACCTCTACATTAATTCAGGTCTCTATTACTTCTCTGTGATATTGCATTGTCTATGCCTAATGTCTGGAATAATCTCTTCTCACTCTGGCTTTATAGAGCCGATCTCTTTTTTTTTTTTAATATGTAGCTCAAGTGACATATTACATACATATTCACTTTCTGAATGAAACTTTTCCTGATCTGACCTCCTATTATTGGCCTTACTTTTTAATTCACTGATATTTAACCTAAAGTTAGGAAGACTAATCTTCTTGATCAAATCTGGCCTCAGATACTAGTTGTATGACTCTGAGCAAGTCACTTAACAGTTTGCCTCAGTTTCCTCATCTGTAAAATGAGCTGGAGAAGGAAATGGCAAACCACTCCAGTATCCTTGCTAAGAAAACTCCAAATGGGATCATGAAGAATTGTACAGGACTGAAAACAATTAAATAGCATTTATAATACTTGCACTTATTCTCTTTATACTTATTCTGTATGGACTTGTAAATTTTTCTTTTTATTTCTCCTATTAGAATCTCAGCTTCTTCCAATGCCATTTTGGTCCTCTTTAAGCACAAAGGAGAAATAATATTAATCACCATCTAGTCCTACATATTCTATTCTGTCTAGGTTTTCATTACACTATTCTCCCCTGTTTCTCTTCCAGCCTGATCACTTTTTAGGACACTTTGTTTTTCATCCAAATAATGCACATTAATTTTTTAAATTTATTTATTTGTTTTTAGTTATCAACATTCATTCCCACAAGATTTTGAGTTCCAAATTTCCTCCCCATCTCTCCCCTCTCCCCACACCATGCATTCTGATTACCCCTTCTGCCCTCTCTTCTATCACACCCCTCCCTTCCATTATCCCCATCTCCTCTATATTCTTGTAGGGCAAGATAGATTTCTATACCCCGTTACCGGTATTTCTTATTTCCCAGTTGCATGTAAAAACAATTTTTTGCATTCATTTTTAAAACTTTGAGTTCTAACTTCTCTCCCTCCCTACCCATCCCCACTGAGAAGGCAAGTATTTCAATAGAAGTTATACAAGTGCAGTTATGCAAAAGACTTCCATAAAAGTCATGATGTGAAAGACTAACTACATTTCCCTCCATCTTATCCTGCCCCCCATTTATTCTATTCTCTCTTTTGACCTTGTCCTCTCCAAAAGTGTTTATATCTAACTACTCCCTCCTTCCATTTGCCCTCCCTTCTATCATCTCCCCATACACCACTTATGCCCTTCTCCCCTACTTTCCTGTAATGTAAGATAGATTTTCATACCAAATTGAGTGTGCACGTTATTCCCTCCTTAAGCCAAATGTGATGAGAATAAGCTTCACTTTTTTCCTCTCTCTTCCCTGCTTTTTCACCTCAATAAAAAAGATTTTTCTTGACTCTTTTATGAGAGATAACTTGCCCCATTCCATTTCTCCCTTTCTCCTCCCAATATATTCCTCTCTCACCCATTAATTTTATTTTTTTAGATATTATCCCTTCCTATTCAACTCACCCTGTGCCCTCTGTCTATATGTATATAATCCTTCCAACTACCCAAATACTGAGAAAAGTCTCAAGAGTTATAAATATTATCTTTTCATGTAGGAATGTAAACAGTTCAACTTTAGTAAGTCCCTTATGATTTCTCTTTCCTGCTTAACTTTTCACACGTCTCTTGATTCTTGCATTTGAAAGTCAAATTTTCTATTCAGCTCTAGTTTTTTCATCAAAAATGCTTGAAAGTCCTCTATTTCATTGAATGACCATTTTTTCCCCTGAAATATTATACTCAGTTTTGCTGGGTAGGTGACTCTTGGTTTTAATCCTAGCTCCTTTGACCTCTGGAATATCATATTCCAAGCCCAGTGATCCCTTAATGTAGAAGCTGCTAGATCTCATGTTATCCTGATTATATTTCTGCAATGTTTGGTTTCTTTCTAGCTGCTTGCAATATTTTCTCCTTGACCTGGGAACTCTGGAATTTGGCTACAATATTCCTAGGAGTTTCTCTTTTGGGATCTTTTTCAGGAGGTGATTGGTAGATTCTTTTAATATTTATTTTGCCCTCTGGTTCTAGAATATCAGGTCAGTTTTCCTTGATAATTTCATGAAAGATGAGGTCTAGGTCTTTTTTTAATCATGGCTTTCAGGTAGTCCCACAATTTTTAAATTGTCTCTCCTGGATCTATTTTCCAAGTCAGTTGTTTTCCAATGAGATATTTCTCATTGTCTGCTATTTTTTCATTCCTTTGGCTTTGTTTTATAATTTCTTGATTTTTCATAAAGTCAGTAGCTTCCATCTGCTCCATTCTGATCTTGAAGGAATTATTTTCTTCAGTGAGCTTTTGGATCTCCTTTTCCATCTGGCCAATTCTGCTTTTTAGGGCATTCTTCTCCTCATTGACTTTTTGGATATCTTTTGCCATTTGGGTTAGTCTATAGTCTAAAGTATTATTTTCTTCAACATTTTTTTGGTTCTCCTTTAGCAAGCAGTTAACTCATTTTTCATGATTTTTTTGCATCACTCTCCATTCTCTTCCCAATTTTTCCTGTACTTCTCTTACTTGATTTTCAAAATTCTTTTTGAGATCTTCCATGGCCTGAGACCAATTCATATTTTTCTTGGAGGCTTTGGATGGAGGAGCTTTAACTTTTTCTTCTGTTTGTGTGCTTTAGTCTTCCTTGTCACCAAAGTAAGATCTTATAGTCTACTTCCTTTTCCAGTTGTTGCTCATTTCCTCAGTCATTTATTTGACTTTTGAGCCCTCTGTCAAGGCAGTTGTCTGCTTCCTGGGGGGTGGGGGGGGTAGGGGGTGTACTGTCAGTCTCTGGATCCCTGCACAGTGTGTGAACCTAGAGCTCCAGAAGCAGTGGCTGCAGCTGCCATGGCTGCCACAGGTTCCTTCACTCCCACCTCCCTCTGCTGCCCTGGGACTGGGGCTGGACCACTCCACTCTCCTGCTCTGATCCCACATGCTTTTCCCACTGACCTTCCAATTTTTCCTCAGAGTTTCGGGGTCATGAAGTCTAGAAACCACCACAAGTGTGAGAGATTCAGTTTCCCCAAAGCCTGTTCAGGTCCCCTCTGTTCACTTGTGGCTCACACTGGACTGAGCTCTGCTCCCAGAGTGGGGTGACAGACACTTCCTGGTGACCTTCCAGGCTATCTTGAGCTGGAGAGTTGCTACACTCTATCATTCTGTGGATTCTGAAGCTCCAGAATTTGTTTAGAGTCATTTTTTACAGGTATTTGTCTGGGCTTGGCAGAAGCACTCTAGAAAGTGCATGCTGTTACTCCACCATCTTGGCTCTGCCCTCCCCCTCCCCCCATGCATATTAATTGTGGGCATATCCTAAGGTTTTATTCTGGTCCCTTTTTTCTTTTCCATCTATGTTATTTCACATCATGTTCTAATCAGCCTCTGTGGGTTCAATTTTTTATCTTAATGTAGGAAATTTCCAGATCTGTCTTGCTAGCTAGCCATAATCTCTCTCCTGAATTTCAGGCTTATATCACCAATTGACTTTTGGACATCTTAAATTACATGCCCCATATACATTCTAAACTGAACATTTTAAAAAGTTAATTACTTTTCTCTTCAAATTCTTTTCTTTTCATATGTTTTTGGAGTAACTATCATAAATAAACCAGAGAAGGGAAGGAGACACATTTTGAAACAATGAAAAAGGGGAAAGTTCTTGAGCAAAGAAAGGTTAAATCAATTTTCTTAGACAAAATTGAAAAACTTTTGTCTAAACAAAATTAATTCAGTTAGATGAATAATGATTAACAAGGAAATAACAATGTAGCAAAGTTCTCCCACAGAGATCTACTATCAAAGATATATGGAGGAATAATACAAATATATAAGAATAAGATCCATTCCCTAATGGATAAATCATCAAAGCCTATGAAAAGGCATGTTTTAAGAGAAGAAAGCTATCAACAATTATATGAAAAGTGTTCTAAATAACTAATAACAAGCAAAATGAAAATTAAATCAACTGATGTACATAATAGTATCAGACTGATTTACAAAAAGGCAAAAATGGTTGAGAGAGGATAGGCACATCAATAAATTGTTGGTATAGAGATGAATGGGTCAGACCATTGTGGAACAATGTGTATGCCAATATTCAATGAAGTTTTTTGTAGCTTTTAATTCAGAAATTTTAATTCCAAAAGGGTTATACACAGAGGAAAAAAGATGCACACACACACACACACACAAACACACACACACACACACAAATTTATAGAAGAATTTATTTAAGCAAAGTACTTTGGAAATAAACTTGGCACCCATTATTTGGAAATCACTGGCCAAATAATACTATCTGAAGGCAATGGAATGTTGTTGTGCCCCAAGAAATGATGAAAGGAATAAATTCAGAGGAAATGTTATGAGAGGCAATAAGAGATCAATCAAGAGTTTGCCATGGGGTGGTGAGATCCTTGTAGCACTTTAGCATGGATTTCTAGTGGATTCTTTCTTTTGTTGCTTCATCCAATAATATTTGACAGAACATAGTGAATGGCAGATATCTAAAGCTGAGAATAAGCAAATCTGGAAATGTGAAATGTCAAAGGAGAAAATATCCAATGGGGGAGGAGAGATCATTTTTCAGATGACCACTGTAAGGTGAACAGGGAAGAATTTGTCCTCTGGATTCTTCATATCACATTTTCCAAAACTTTCATACTGTACTTATACCCTATCTTGTACTATGGTTATTTGTATATTTTTATCCTTCCTTCTAGGGAGATATTTTCTTTTTTAAAATTATTCTAAACTTAAACACCAAAAGAGAGCATTTCCAATATACACTAGCAGGCAAAAAAGGATCTCTGAGTAATTCTATTTTATACTACTTGCTTTAAAAATACACATACACACACAGTTCTACACATTACTTTCTAACTTGTCCTGTTAGTGTTTTCTTCTGAACTTCTGTTCTTTTTTGTTCGTTTAAAAATATTTCTTTTCCTCATCATTGTATTTCCTTTCTCATTCCATACTTCCCAGCACTGCACCTTACAAAAAACAGGTTGTGAATAAATACTTGTTAAACTGGATTAAGTTGAATTTTAAGTGCGTCATATATGGTCCATTCATAATATTCAGCAAATATCATTTGCTACAAATAAGTTAAGTCACTTCAAGAAGGTATAATATTTATTAATAAGCACTTTTTATATCCAAATATAGGACAGAGACCATTCAAAAAGCTTTGGATTTCCTGGTACAAGGCAAGATTTGTATGCTTTACTTTAAAACATTTTTTTGTTGTTCAGTTGTTTCAGTCATGTTTGATTCTTCATGACCCCACTTGAGGTTTTCCTCCTGGAATCATTTGCCATTTCTTTCTCCATCTCATTTTACAGATGAGGAACTGAGGCAAACAGGGGTAAGTGACTTGTCCAGGGTCACACAGCTAGTAAGTATCTGAGGCCAGATTTGAACTCACAAAGATGAATCTTCTTGACTGCAGACCTGGCATTCTACCTACTACACCACTGAGACATTAAATAGTGCACAAATACAAGTATCAGTGACTCTCAGGGCATATGCTATGATGAAGGGGCAGGAAGAAAAAATGAAGGCATTATGTGTTTATTACAAGTTGATGTTGGATTTTTTTTAAGAGTAGCTATCATTATCTTTTCCAACCAGTAACCTTCTAAACTAATAATTAGTGTCACATAAGAGATGTGATATTAAAAACAAGGAACAACCATTTCCTTGTCAATTACCTCACCAAGTTTTATTTATCTTTTCACTAACAAGATATTCAGGGAATCAGGGATGCTGCTTTGAAGATGAATTCCTTATAGTCTCCTTTGGAAAAAGAAACATTTATCAAAAGTATTTTGAAAAGCAATCTGGAACTTTGTGCAGAGCTTTAAAACTATGCATAATCCTTGAACCAGTTATACCAGTATTAGATCTGTTTCCCAAGGTGATCAGGGAAAAAGTAAAAGAACCCATATGTTCTAAAATATTTATAGCAGCTTGCTTTGTGATGGCAAGTTGTGGGGATGCCCATAAACTAGGGTGTGGCTGAATAAGTTGTGGTATATAATTCTGTTAGAATTATACTGCACAGGGGGTGGAGCCAAGATGGCAGAGTAGAAAGACACACATATGCTAGCTCCAAACCCACAGCCCATAAAATATCTGTAAAGAAGAACTCCCAACAAATTCTAAAGCAGCAGAAGCCACAGAACAATGGAGCAGATGAGATTTCTGTTCCAGAGGGACCTGAAAACCTCTTGCAAAAGGTCTGTCGTGCCCTGGACCGAGAGCTGAGCCCAGACCTGCCTTGGCCACACGGCACCGAGAGGAGCGGATCTGAGCAGGCTCCAGGGATGGAATCTCCAGCGGCTACGCAGGTCTCCAAAGGTTGGTGAAAGGGTCTTCTCAGCTTGCAGAGAGAGGAGTGGGGTGCCCCCATAACTCAGGCCCCCTCAGGAGGCAGCAGCAGAGGCGGCAGCAGACCAGGGCTCCCCAAGCAGGCAGGAGCCCAGATCCACTGTTGAAGGTCTCTGCATAAACCCCCTGAGGGTACTGAGCCTGAGAGGTGGCCTTGCCCCCACCCAAGCACCTGAACTTTATCTCATACTGAACAGCAGCCCTGCCCCCGCCAAAAGCCCTGAGGCTGGGAAGCAGCATTTGAATCTCAGACCCCAAGCACTGGCTAGGCAGATCTGGAGGCAAAGTGGGTGTGAAGAGAATATTCAGAAGTCAAGTCGCTGGCTGGGAAAATGCCCAGAAAAGGGAAAAAAAAAATAAGACTATACAAGGTTACTTTCTTGGGGAACAGGTATTTCCTCCCTTCCTTTCTGACGAGGAAGAACAATGCTTACCATCAGGGAGAGGCACAGAAGCTAAGGCTTCTGTATCTGAGCCCACTCCATGGGCTCAGGCCATAGAAGAGCTCAAAAAGGAATTTGAAAATCAAGTTAGAGAGGTGGAGGAAAAGCTGGGAAGAGAAATGAGAGACATGCAAGCAAAGCATGAAAAACAAGTAAACACCCTGCTAAAGGAGACCCAAAAAAAATGCTGAAGAAAATAACACCCTGAAAAATAGGCTAACTCAATTGGCAAAAGAGGTTCAAAAAGCCAATGAGGAGAAGAATGCTTTCAAAAGCAGAATTAGCCAAATGGAAAAGAAGGTTCCAAAACTCACTGAAGAAAATAGTTCTTTCAAAATTAGAATGGAACAAATGGAGGCCAATGACTTTATGAGAAACTAAGAAATCACAAAACAAAACCAAAAGAATGAAAAAATGGAAGATAATGTGAAATATCTCATTGGAAAAACAACTGACCTGGAAAAGAGATCCAGGAGAGACAATTTAAAAATTATGGGACTACCTGAAAGCCATGATCAAAACAAGAGCCTAGACATCATCTTTCATGAAATTATCAAGGAAAACTGCCTTGAGATTTTAGAACCAAAGGGCAAAATAAGTATTCAAGGAATCCACAGATCACCGCCTGAAAGAGATCCAAAAAGAGAAACTCCTAGGAACATTGTGGCCAAATTCCAGAATTCCCAGGTCAAGGAGAAAATATTGCAAGCAGCTAGAAAGAAACAATTCAAGTACTGTGGAAATACAATCAGGATAACACAAGATCTAGCAGCCTCTACATTAAGGGATCGAAGGGCATGGAATAGGATATTCCAGAAGTCAAAGGAACTAGGACTAAAACCAAGAATCACCTACCCAGCAAAACTGAGTATAATACTTCAGGGGAAAAATTGGTCTTTTAATGAAATAGAGGACTTTCAAGCATTCTTGATGAAAAGACCAAAGTTGAAAAGAAAATTTGACTTTCAAACACAAGAATGAAGAGAAGCATGAAAAGGTAAACAGTAAAGAGAAGTTCATAAGGGACTTACTAAAGTTGAACTGTTCACATTCCTACATGGAAAGACAATATTTGTAACTCTTGAAACTTTTCAGTATCTGGGTACTGGGTGGGATTACACACACACACGCACACGCACACGCACATACACACACACATAGAGAGAGAGTGCACAGAGTAAATTGAAGAGCATGGGATCATATCTTAAAAAAATGAAATCAAGCAGTGAGAGAGAAATATATTGGGAGGAGAAAGGGAGAAATGGAATGGGGCAAATTATCTCTCACAAAAGAGGCAAGCAAAAGACTTTTTACTGGAGGGAAAAAGAGGGGAGGTGAGAGAAGAACATGAAGTTTACTCTCATCACTTTCCACTAAAGGAAGCAATAAAATGCACACTCATTTTGGTATGAAAACCTATCTTACAATACAGGAAAGTGGGGGATAAGGGGATAAGCAGGGTGGGGGGGAGGATGGAAGGGAGGGCATGGGGAGGAGGGAGCAATTTGAGGTCAACACTCATGGGGAGGGACAGGATCAAAAGAGAGAATAGAAGTAATGGGGGACAGGATAGGATAGAGGGAAATATAATTAGTCTTAGACAACACAATTATTATGGAAGTCATTTGCAAAACTACACAGATATGGCCTATATTGAATTGCTTGCATCCCAAAGGGAAGGGGTGGGGAGGGAGGGAGGGAGGAAGAGAAGTTGGAACTCAAAGTTTTAGGAACAACTGTCGAGTACTGTTCTTGCTACTAGCAAACAAGAAATACAGGTAAAAGGGTATAGAAAGTTATTTGGCCCTACAGGACAAAAGAGAAAATGGAGACAAGGACAGAGAGCGATGATAGAAGAGAGGGCAGATTGGTGATAGGGGCAATTAGAATGCTCAGTGTTTTGGGATGGGGGGAGGGGACAAAAGGGGAGAAAATTTGGAACGCAAAATTTTGTGAAAGTGAATGTTAAAAGTTAAATAAATAAATAAGAGAATGAAAAAAGAATTATGCTGCACTATAGGAAATGATAAACAGGCTAATTTTAGGAAAACATGGAAAAACTTGCATGAAATAGTGAAAAATGAGACAAACAGAACTAAGAAAACATTATGTACAGTACAGCAATATTGCTTGAAGACTAAATGTGAATGACTACCTATTCTGAGTTATATGAATTTTCAAACCAATTACAAAAGACCTATGAAGGAAGATGCTATCCACCTCCAGAGAAAGAATTTATAGAGGGATGGAGAGACAGAGAAAAAAACAGAGAGAGAGAGAGAGAGAGAGAAACTTTGCTACTAAGAGCAGGAGGCAATGAACATAGAACTTTAAATAAGGAATATTTTTTAACTGCATAGAGAATAACCAGAGGACAGAAAGAAAGGAAGAAAGGAAAGATATAATAACACCTGATTCACAGGATTTTGTGAGAATACAATGTGATAATCATATAAAATATTTTACAAATCTTAAAATGTTATAAAATGTGGGTTGCTATTATTGTTATTAACATCACCACCACCATTATGATGTTATTCTCATTTTTATTTTATAGAATTCGTATGGAAATACTTCCAAGGCAAGTCACTATCTTGAAATTATTCTTTTTTTAATGTTCTATAGATTATTACACAGGTAGGTAAGAAATTGTTTTGTACAACTGAATAAGAATATTGGGATATAGGTTGATCTTCAGCAGACTAATCGAGAGCTTTTTCAGGACAACTCCAATAGCTCATACCTTTTCCTGTTCTAATATGGTTTTTATTTCTTATTCTGGGTCTATAAAATTTTTAAAACTTTTCATTCCAAATAGATTTTTTAGATTTTAAACACTAGGTATAGTGAAATCTATTAAAATGTTCTTTATTTTTTATGTCAATGATAGGTCCAGTTGGTTCTAGGCAACATTTTTGTCTGTAAGGATGGTTTTGTTTTGGCTCAGTTTATGGACTGAACCTCAAGGATATTTGGAGGTTTTGTAATATAGAGATTTTTCAATTGTTAATTTACTAATGTAAATTAAAATGCTAGGCATTTTGTAGAGGCTCAATTTTTGTAATCTGCGATGATATAATTCCCTGGTTCTACCCATTTATTTCGCAATCTGCATCAACCAAAAAAGCCATACCTCCTTAAGCATAACCTTTCTCTAATCTTTGGTAGCAATGATCTGATCCTGAATCACCACTGTCTCAAGCAACTATCTGCATAAGTCAGCGATTGGTTGAAAACAAATTTTGTATTTGTTGAATTATTGAATACAAATATTTGTCAATATATTTTTGTTGAATTCATGTGGATGCTGCCTGTGAAATGACTTTTGATCCCACTTTTCAATCCTGGTTATCTCTGAGGGCCTAGGTCAGGGATGGGGAACCAGCAGCCTCAAGGCCACATGTGGCCTCCTAGGTCGTTGGGGCCTTTTGACTGACTCTAAGTTCTACAGAACAAATTCTTTTAGTAAGGGGATTTGTTCTCTGAAGTTTATATTCAGTTAAAAGGCCACATTTGAGGACCTAGAGGGCCATATGTGAGCTCAAGGCCCTAGATTCCCCAACCTTGGCCTAGCCTCTGTCTGGAAAGAGATCACTTTCAGTTGCATTTGATGGATCTAGTAGTATATAGTCCATCTTCATTATTATGTTATGGTATGACATGTTCCAGATTTTAACCTGTTTATCATGGGTTCTGGGAATGTCTGTCACTGTTCTTCTTCTTTTTGACTGAGAAATATATGTCTTTCTATAGCAGGTTTAAAGATGATGAGACTTCTTTTATTAGCATCATGTGGGGATTTTGTTATATGCCAAAAGTATACATGAAGACTAGCATTCTATAGAAGTTAATTATTCCAGTTATTTTCTTCCAATTAAACTTTGACTTTAGGATGCTGGTAAGTCTCAACATAAAAAGCTTTAGCTTTCTCTCTGATAGGCTTATATTCAATGTGCGTTTCTTAGTAAAGATAATAGGTATTTATCATTATTTCTCTCATCCAGTGTCTCACTTTGACCCTCAAATCAAAATTTTCAATCTTTATTTTTAACACATGATAAGAATTTTTTCTTTATTGAATTAAAGTAACATTTGTATATCATCAGAGAAAGGTTCTGAGGCATGATTTAGCTGTTTGCTGTACTTTTCAGTGGAGTCAAGTAGTTTGATGTCACTCATGCATACCAACTGAATTATATGATATTTTAGTATGTCTCCCTAATAAACCTGAAAGGACTCAGTTCTATTTAGGAATGGTGAAAATGTATTTAAGGCTAGGAAAAACCACAGCCCTATTCCACTATTATTGCAATATATCATATTTTGTATAAATTATTCTTGAAATTATATTGGTAATGAGTGCTAAATAGTAAAAAAAAAAAAAATGTTTCCATGTGGACAATGAATACTCTAACATCCTCACTCTTGACACTATTTTAATATCTGTTTTATATGACTAAGCAATGTATGAAACTGAGCCGAAGACTTTGGGATAATAAAGGAGGTATAATGTTAGAGAACTTCTGAGTAGCTTGCTCAATAATTACTAAACTGGTAATGAGTTGTTCTTTATACTCCTAGGACTTTTTGGCACATCTTTTTTGCTTCCAAGCCAATACAGCTTTCTTGTAACTGTTTATAGATTTGTTTTAGTGACACAAGTTGTATACAATGTTTTGTATGAAGTATATAAACATATAATTCAGTTATATTTGGAGGAGTCCCTGGTGCTCTAATATTTTGGTAATAAATATGTGATGCCTTTTGTTGAGAAAGATGGGATTTATAAGCTTTTCAAGAGTAGGGGTTGTTTCATTATTTGTACTTCTATGTTCAGAAACTGGCGCATGATAGGTACATAATAAGTGCTGGTTTATAGATTGATCAGGCTGACATCAGAGAAGAAGCTGGTAAAATGCTTTGTTAGTAACACATGTGGTAGTGTGAAAGCATTTGAGCCAATAATTATGGATCTTATCCAGAGCTGCTGCTTTCTAGTTTCACAGCGAAGTCAGACTTTTAGTCACCTCCCCTTATATAAGTGATTTGTCATTAATCATATTAATTGCGTGTAAGTTTTCTAATTTCACCTTTGATTCATGTTCTCCTTTTGTTATGTTGAATTTCTTTCAACCGTATGCACAAAAATTACCAACATCCTCTCTCAGGGGTTCTCTCTCCTCCTAAATTCTTTACTTCTCAAGCACCTACATGTAATTGTTTACTGATATTGAATTATCTTAGTGGTTGTGTGTTGATTTGATTTCTTGTATGATTTTGCTGTTTTTGACTTTTGTCAAAATTTATAATTATGTCAAGAGTTTCTGAATACTTGTTTTTTCTGGATTCCATTCAGCATGTTTCTTTGCTTTCTTTCTTTTTGGCTTAAATCATGCAATATCATGGTCGGAGAACTGTGAGAACTGACTAGATATTGATAGATTTCTTTAATGATTTTTTATAGACTTTGAGTAGTTTTCTCAAATTGCTTCTGTCATATTTGACTTCTGTCTGTAAGAGCATCTCCAGATAGTACCACCTCCTCTCCTATGATTTGTGTACCATGGCAACAGCTGTAGCATCTACTGTTGTGTGCAAGTCCTGAAATTATTTTAAACTAAATATCAAACATTATGGAAGAATGGGGATCTTCATGCTGATTATAGAAGATACCAGCTTTTTAATTGCTCTGTTTTGGTACCATTGGATACAGTAATTGGATATATGCCAGAAACTTTAAAAAGGGCTTTTCAAACTTCTGCTCTAAAAATGTCTGTTTTCTTTTCAAAACCTTTAAGAGGCATCAGCATTATTGTTTGCCATTCATTTCTTTATTAGATAGCATTCTTATAGTTTATGCTAGATGGAGATTTTTAATGTCTCCAAGTATTCTAGTTCATCTCTCTTCTAATTTAAGCATTATTTATAACATTATCATATATTATTATATAATATTAATAACAGCAATATATAACATAATAATATTATGTAATACATAGGATTATATTGTTGAGTATTCTTAAAGTATTATTAGGTATGATTTCTGAAGAAGCAGATGGAAAACCACTCCAGTATCTTTGCCAAGGAAAACTCATGAAAGGTATTGGCATGCTATGATCCATGGGATCATGAGCTGTTGATAGACTGAATGACTGTGCAGCAGTAACTGAACAACAATGCAGAAGAATTTAAGGAACCTCTCAATTACTACTCCTATTTTATCTAATCTGGGTCCAGCAGTGAAGCAATTCTTTATGATTGCCCTGCACTGATCGACAATATGTTGTCCATCTTGGAGTTGAGGATATATCATTGCCAGAAAGTAGAATAAAGACTTCCCTATAACTGTTGAGACCTCTTTCCCACTTTGTTATGATGCAGTAATGTTACAAAATGAAAGTACTCATATTTTTCACTCCATTTCATGATCACTCATAGTCTGCCTACTTTAGTATCACCCTTACTAAAGCAATTCTACCAAATGGGGTTTTGGTGTTTTTTATTTATTTTTATGTGTTATGCCTCCCTACCTCAACTTTCTTCCTACTCCAGTCCATCCTACATTTAGCTATCAAAATTATTTTCCTAAAGCAGAGGTCAGACTTTGTCACTCTCCCATTTAATAAACTCCAGTGACTCCCTATCGCTTCTCAAATAAAATATAAAATCCTCTGTTTGGCTTTTAAAGCTTTTAATAACCTGGACCCTTCCTGTCTACCTTATTTCCATTCATGTGCCCTCTGATTCAGTGATTCTGGACTTCTTGCTGATCTTTACAGATGATAGTCCATATCCTCACTATATATTTTCATAGGTTACTCCCTGACACCCCCTTGCCAGGAACTCTCTCCCTCTTCATCTCTATCTATTCCTGCAAACCTCAGCTAAAATTCCTTCCACAAGAAGCTTTTTCCAGTCCTCTTAAATGTTAGTGCCTTTCCTCTGACATTATCCCCAATGTACTGTGTCTATATCTTATTTGTACATAATTATTTGCATGTTTCTCCCCACTAGATTTTGAGTTGCTTGAAGGTAAGAGCTGTTTTACTTTTCTTTGCATTCCCAGCACTTAGGACAGTTCCTGGTATATAGCAGAGCTTAATAAATGTTTGTGGACTTGACTTGTGGTAGTACAACATAATGCCACTTCATCTACTGTCTTTATTATCAACCTAGCCATCATGGTGGCTAGAGTAAAGTAGAGACAGTTTGCAACCCTTTGCGCCATTGTCTATTATATAGCATATAGGAAGAAAAGCATAACTGGCCAAGGTGGTAACTTAATGAGTGGTATTGCCAGAGCCCAAGTGTTTCAAGTTCCTACCAAGACTTCACAAACATCACAGCCACCTCAGAATAGAATCTTCGCTTTATACAACCCTGGTTGATATTCCTTTGCTTTGTCATTCTCCACTTCTCTTCCAAAACCCTCCTACACATGAATGAATAATAGGTTAGAACCTGAAAGAATTGTTTTTATTGTTGTTGTGTAAGGTACCACATTGCCACGATAAAAGATGGCACTGAAGATTTTGTTTAGTCAGTGTTTCATTGAGTTAGAAAGACTTTACTTAGTCTTTCTAGTAGGTATAATGCTATAGAGAGGAAAGATAATCAAATTGTGGAGGTCATTCTCATAAAATATTATATTTGAAAGAGAACTCACATGACATATGATCCAAATTTAAACAGATCAAGAATCCTATGCGCAATTTCCCTGACAAATGATCATCCAGAGTTCGTTGGGTCAATTTGTAAACAGGAATTTCAGACAATTAAACATGATCTTAATACAACTCTCAATTCACCCCTTAGGTGGAAACTTCATTCTTTAGCTTTAGTCCTAACATCCCATTCAGTAGGCCTGACTGGTTCCATATTTATTCACAACATCAATTAATTTAAATACATTGGGAGAACTAACCATTATGATACACCTCTCTAATCAAAGAGAAGAATAAAGTTCTTAATATGCTTCTTATCATAACTAATCTAGAAAGTAATATCTGTTCTAAGGAAATCCTTTTACTAGATAAAAATTATATCCTAAGAACTTAAAGCTTTTATTTTACCAATGTCTAATTAACATAGAGATTATTATTAGCATCTGCACATTAAAGTTCTCCTTTACTTATTCACCAAGTTCTCCTTCAATGAAATAGTATCATTTAAAAGAAGAGCAAGTATAAAATTTTCTTTTTTACATTAAATTATTTTACACTTATTATAAATTCTGTCAGTTTCTGTGATTTTAGAAGCAATGTTTGCTTAGAAGTTACAAACAGTGGGATGCGGATAGATTATCTCAGTATATGAACTATTCTTTGAGTATAAATCAGGCATTTTGGGAGACTACATAACCTCGTTCAAGAAGGAACTTAATAAGTTATTATTTAATTTCATTGTGTAATTTAGATCAGAAGGCAACATAGATATGAGAGAGTCTTACTAAATAAGGAAGAAGTCTTAAGTGAGTAAAGTACTTGGCTTTTAGTGAGAAACTTTCGTTGAAGGAGGAAATTGTCTCTGGAAAAACAGTGATGTTAATCATTCTTCCTAGGTAGGCAGTTTTCTGGGTAAGAAAGAAAATCGTATATAGAGTCCAAGATTTGGAGCAAGGTCATAAGAAGGAACGGCTCATGGTAAATTCATTACAGGTTAATTTAAAGATTCATGCTAAAGCTTAATAATATTTTCACTTAACCAAAGTCTCCTAGTCAAAATTGTTTAGAATGGTAATTTGGTGAAAATTGTACACTTGTGTAGTCCAGGCATGGCACTAACTACTCAATTCTCTCTAAGTACTCTCTCTTTCTGACATGGGGAGGTTTTACTCACCCTAAACATCCACACTTTGGTAAGTTAAATAAGGTCCCCAGAGGGGAAGCTGTTCAATCGCAACTTGCTTTCATATCTCTAGGCCTAACCCTCGTTTGTGAGAATGTGCTCTATAGTTCCTTGGTTCCTCCAGGTGTGCCACCCATTTACACACAGTCAGTTGTAATGATACCATCACTTAATCATGAAACATTTACTAAACAATAAGACAAACTCAGGCATAACCAAGAACCTTACTCAACAGAAGGCAAAATCTAGAATAAACAAACTTAACACTTTATCTATAAAACCAGGTCACTGTCCTGTATATGCATATAGCGTCTTGATGAACAAAGCTTCTTCTTTATTACTTTCAGGCACCTAAAGCAGTGTTAAACTTCTTTTCATAAAGCCACAGTATTACATACTTTCAGTCAAGCAACTTCTCTCAAGTATTTAATCTGCCATGCTAATCAGGATAGTTCTCTATGATCTATGAGGGGTTATCCTGTCTTTCAAGTGGTCCATTGATAGATCAATGCAGCCTTTCCCCAGCTAGTTCTTTGAATAGCAGAGCTGTTTTCTTCACTCAGCTCTCAGCAAAGCAAAATCTCTTCTCCAATCAGCACTGTTCACAGCAATGCAAATACTAAGTCTGTGTATTCCTTTGGTTTTTTCATTTCAGGTCACGGAGGGCAGTAGAGGGCAACACAGGCAAGTCCCTGAGAAGTTTCTCTTCTCTCAGCATAGATGATGCTAAAACTCAGCCAACTCTTCATGCAGGAAGATGATTCTCCCTTCCTCAAATGACCCACTAGCAGCTGCAGAGCCTATTTGACTCTATCAGCTTTCAGTTGACTCTACAGGAAGCAGCTTATCTTCTAATAATTCTCAGCTTTGCTTTTTTTTCAAGCATTAAAGGGAAGCTTCCCCTATTAGTTTATCTCTTAAGGTGGCTCCTCTGTCTTCTACTATAGCTCATAGTGACTCAAATCAAGACCTCTTTATCCTTGATCCATCTCTAACTTAGTTTGGCAAAAAAGCTCACAGTTCTCTAATTTTTCCAGTTCCTAAAGAATTCCTAAACTTGTACATTCTTAGATATATCCTTTGGAAACCCTGAAAACAGTCACATTTCAATGAACCAGTGGGCAATAAGGCTTTGTAGTCATTGCCACCTTTAGTCAGAACTTGTACCTTTAAACTTCTCTCAACCAAATCGCTTCCATGCATTGTCTCAGGGGCCATTTTTCTCTCAAGTCTTTAAAACTCTCTTAAACACTCTCCCCAAACAATGTCTTCTGCCCCTTTCAGTAACTAAAATGTACCCCTCTGAATAAGGAGGCCTTATAGTTAAATACACATAATAATAACTTAAATTTCCTTTACAAGATCAAAATCTTCTCAATTATAGAATGGCAACCATATAGATTTTTTTTTCTGAATAGAAGGAGCTTCAGAAGTCATCTGGTAATGCTTTATATGTGTCAGGCATTTATCCCAGGAGAATAGCATCCAGAAGGTACCATGGTACACAGAACACCAGTCCTACAGTTCAGAAGGCCTGAGTTCAAATCCAGCCCCAGATATTTATTAGCTGTGCCACTCTTTGCAAGCCACTTAACTCCTATTTGCCTACGTTTCCTCATATACAAATTAGAACTAATAATGCCACCTACCTCTCAGGATTGTTGTGAGGATCAAACGAGACAATAATTTTTATAATAAGTACTATATAGGACTTTGTAAGTGCAATAAAAATGTTAACTACCATTATATCATTGCTATTATTATTATTAGATGCTGGGGCTACGAAGGCAAGAATTGAAAAAGTCTCTCCCTTCAAGCATCTTATAGTCTTTTGGAGGAGACAATGTGTACGCCTGTATAAATACATAGGGCAGCTAGATGGTGCAGCAGACAGAGTGATGGGCCTGAGTGGTTTATCTTCTTAAATTTAAATCTAGTCTCAGATACTTACTATCTGTGTGGCCCTAGTCAAGTCATCTAACCCCGTCTGCTTCAATGTCCTCATCTGTAAAATGAACTGGAGAAGGAAATGCAAATGCCAGGAAAACCCTAAATGGAGTCATAAAGCATTGGACATGACCGAAAAAGGACTATAAAACTGTGCAAACCATTTGATTTAGCAATACCACTGTTTGACCTGTATCCCAAAGATAAAAAAAAAAAAGGGAAAAGGACCTATTTATCCAAAACATATTTATAGCAGCTCTTTTTATGATGGCTAAGAATTGGAAATCAAGGGAATGCTCATCAATTGGGGAATGGTGTCATGGCAGGCAAAGTAGGATTTTTTTTCCTGTTTTTGTTTTAGTATAATCAAGTACCTCTGATTGAATTATGTGATTAAAGAAGATCTTCCCTACCCATTAAGTAGCCTGGGAAGATTGGGGAAAGGCCCACACCTTTTGTTAATGAGGTACTGGTTCTCCAGGGTTGTGATGCCCTCTGTCTCTGAAAAATGTATAAGTACTCTGAGGTGAGACTTTACTTTGGGGCTTAGTTTTTGGAAGAAGGCTTGTGTGTCAGATGAGAATCTAGAAAGCCACTAAGCAGCTCCCCAGCTTTGAAAACCCAGATAGTGGTGCTTCTCTCTCTGGTAACTATGTAGATATGTAATGGCCAGAAATTGGATCTGTCTGTCGATCTATGATGTATGTATTGCTTAAATCAGATAGTTGGAAGCCCTGTCTGTTGATCTTTGATTTCTCTGTATTTCTCTGAGGTTCAGGACTTCTTCCCCTGAACTAGGAGGATGATACATGTGCTTAATTAAAGTGGTTGCTGAACCCTCCAAAGTTGCTTTCCTTTTAGAAAAGCAGATTGAAGAACATGTACAGCAAGCCCTTCTGTGTATGTTGGGGTGCTTGCTTTTTACAAATGGCTAAAGAAGCTGTGGTACTTGATTGCAATGGAATATTAATGTGCCCATAAGAAATGACAAGCAGGATAATTTCAGAAAAAACCCAAAAAAGGCTTAAATGAACTGACGCAAAATGAAGTGAGTGGAACCAGTGGAACACAATGAAGAACTATGAATATCTTAGCTATTCTCTGCAATATGATGATCCAAGACAATCCCAAAGATTCACAATGAAGCATGCGATCCACATGCAGAGAAAGAACTGATACGGATTGAATAAGGACTGAAGTATGTTCTTTCACTTTCTTTCCTTCATTCTTTTTTGTTGGAGAATTCTTATACAAAATGACTATTATGGAAACGTTTTACATGGTTGCACATGTATAACTTGTATCAGTTTGCTTACTTTCTCAGGGAGAAAGGAATGAAAGGAGGGAGGGAGGAATAGACTTTGGGACTCAAAATTTTAAAAAAAGTTTAAATTTGAATGAACATAATTGGGGAAAAATAAAATATTATTAAGAAAAAACTGAACAACAATAAGTATATGCGATCAATCAATAATTTGTTACGTACCAAGCTAAGCACTTGGGATATAAAAAGACTCAAGGAGCTTACAATCTTTCTTCAAGGAGCTTACAATGTAGTGGGGGAGACATCACACAAATATATAAAAAGCAAGCTCTACACAGGATAAATAGGAAATAATTAATAGAATAAATCTGAATTAGTCTGGGGAAAGAGTGCATTAAAATTTGGGGGTGGGGAGGGGATCAGAAAAAAAGCTTCATGTACAAGGTGATGGCTTGAGCTGAGTTAAAACATCCCTGTCAAGTTGTGGTTCAGTCACCACTTAAAGAGCTCCTGTGGTGGGGGACTCAGCATCCCCTGAAGTAGTCCATTGTATTTTTGGATAGCTTTAATTATTGGGAAGCTTTCCCCTGCTTTGTGCCAAAATATACTTCTGTGCATCTTCCACTCACTGCTTCCTGTTTTGCCCTCAGGGGCCAAGCAAAACAAGTCTAATCCATCTTCCACATAAGAATGAAACAGACTTCCTGAGCTAGAAAGGCCCTGATAGATCATTTAGTCCAATGCCTTTACTTTACAGATAAATAAACTGAGTAGCCCTAGAGAGGTCAAGGTGACTTATTGAAGGTGTTATACACAGGCACTAAGACCCAGAATATGAACTACATTCATCTGACTCCAAACGTCCTTCTGCCTGTACCACTGGGCCCCTTTGTGATTGCTTCAAAAGTTGATTATGGTATAAATAAAGCAGAGCAATCATTAAATATGCTCCTGGGACTCCTTCAAATCACAATATTATTTCATGTTCATTAGCTACATCTTTTACATGTATAGGTCAAACTAACAGCAACCACAGTTCTGGCTGTTAACAAAAATAAATCAAAATAGCCACTAAAAATGCACATGCTGTTTATCATTAATGCTTCTCATTTTTTGATCATCTTGCATATATACCTTGAGTGGGAAATTCCTGTGAGGTTGCTACAGAGAACTGGAAGGACTAATAAGTAAATATGGTGTGACAGGAAAAAAATCATTTATCTCAATTTACTAAGCTTAAAAAAATCCATCAAATCAAAAATTGTGTTTAGTTAGTGAAAAGAGAGATGTCACTGAGGTAGATACCTCAAAAATTCACTGAAAGGAATTTCTAGTCTCCATTCTAATTTGAGTGGATCTAGGCTACATATGTATAGAATTATAGGAACATGCACATTTAGATCTGAAGTTGTGAATCCAGAAACCTATAACTTGTTTCTCTAAAAATATTCATGAAGGAGAAAGTAAGCAAAGTACTGTATTCGAACTCTCTCAGGATGTAGTAACCTTTTCCCCAGGGGGCTTAATTCAAAGTAATGGTACTAAATCTTATTTTAATCATAAAATTACTGACATGGCTTATTTTAAAAACCAATATATATATTTATGTATATACATATATTTACATATAAATATACATGTGCATATGAATGTACATATTATGCACACATAGGAAAATAACCATCCAACCAACAACCTAGAAAATTGCTTTTGGGGATTTCTTCAAATAATTCTGTTTGACAGATACATTTTGTCAGAAATGGACCACATTTGCAATTGCCTAATCCCAAAAAGCCCATTTCAATACTCTCCATTTAATTTTAAATGTGTCAGCAGGAAAACATGACCAAATACAACAAGCAACGATAATAATATGAATGAATAACATAGATGTTGAATTATTGTTATCCTTCAAGAAAATCTTGTGTTATCCCTTTCAAAAGAGAAAAAAAATATATGAAAAGTATGAAAGTGATATTAAGCAGATGTTAGACTGGAGTTGTCAATCTTGTCTAAGCAGGTGCTAATGTGTTATAATTATCCCTTCTGGCAGTTGATATTTGGGATTTTGGTTCCCACCTAGTCAATCACAGCTGTAATTGTTAAGCTACTTACATAGCTAATATGCTGGGTAATAACCAGATCAGGATTTAATATTTGACGTTTACCATCAATTATCTTTTCTTCTGACATATATCTCCCCTACTCATATTTCTCTAGTTTGGGCACTCTTGACTCCTAGATAAAATAAATAAGAAGTTTGCTCCAGAAAAAATACTTAAAGAAAAGCATTTCATGTGCCCCTTTTGTGACTCCTTCATCTCTTCAGTGAGTGAGGCACTGCTTCCTCCAAAGTAACAATGCTGTCAACTCACCAGAATCTTTGTTTCTGAGACACACTCTGAAAATCTCATAGAAATTATTTTCTAAAGATTTTACTTGTATCATCTCATTTCCTTTCCCTGAAACCCAAGGGACAAGCATGATTTTACAAGTGGAGAGACTGAGGCATGGAAAGGTTAAACCACTTGCCCAAGAGAAAACAATCAAATAGGAAATCTGGGGATGGATTTTCAGATTTCCCATTTGCAAACCATGCTTTTTTTTCTGATGAGATCAAGATGATTTTCAAATAACATTTGATTTTTTTTTGTTTTATTTTAAATGGTGATGGAAACTACTAGAGTGATGAATATGGGAGAGCATAATATAAATAAATTACTTCTCTGTGGTATCTCTAACCATTAGAGGTAACACAAAATGTTTTGTAGCAACACAAGGCTGAAGATTCAGACAAATTACTCCCCCTTTTCCCTTCTGTACTTTAGTTACCCTTTCTGTAAAATAAGAAAGTTGGACTAAATTATCTGTAAACTTTATGATTTTTTATACATTATGCAGCATGGGGATGAAGGGGTAACTAGCTGATGCAGTGGACAGAATGCTGGGTCTGAAATCAGGAAGACTCACCTTCATGAGTTCAAATCCTACCTCAGACACTTACTAGTTGTGTGAGCCTGGGCAGGTCATCTAACCTGTTTGCCTCAGTTTCCTTATCTATAAAATGAGCTGGAGAAGGAAATGGCAAACCACACCAGTATCTTTGCCAAGAACATACAAGCACAAATGGGGTCATGAAGAGTCAGACATGACTGAAATGACTGAACAACAACATTCAGCATGGGGAACTGCTCTCCACCAACAGAGATGGATAAGGAACTATAATTTAAGAGATATTTGAGGCATAAATAGATTAAGTGATTTGTCCACAATAACTCAACTAGTTTCAGATGTAGTATTTGAATCCAGAGCTTCCGAATCCTAAATCTAGAGTTCCATCCATCATACTGTGCTGACTCAACTTAATTCTGTCAACTATACTTCTGTGGTAATAATTTGGCTACTTCAGTTATATACTGTCAGATGATCCATCCAGAGACAAGAAACTAGAACACAGTGACATGGAAGTCAGCAGGACTTTAGAGATACCAGCAGAGCTTAGACTTCTCTTGCCATGGCATCAAACTGGAGGAAATTCTGGTGGCACTTTTGAACTTTGGCCCTTTTATAGATATATTCAATTTCTGTGCACATTCCTTAAAGTTCACTAGATGTCACATTCAATTCCAAGAGAAGTTCCTCAATAATCGCATTTGGAAGTGTTATTCAGTGATATTGATACATAGGCAATTATTGTTCAAGGAAATATTTATCAAAAGCCCTTCGTAGATTTCAGAGAACTTCTCTAAAAATCTTTATTTTTCAATTTTTCAATGTACTGATATCCTAAAGCAGGAAAATAATTCTCATCTTCCCACTGTCATCTATCTACTGGTAGACAATTCAGACATGTAATTTTAATATTGTCAAATCATGAGGATTCAGGTTTTAGCTTTGGGATAATATGACACTAACAAAGGGGAAGGAGACAAAACTGGTTAAAAGAAATGTTGATGTCTCTGTACACCCCATGTACTTTTCCTTATGATTATACATAAAAACTCTAATAGTCCATGGGATCTACCATTTATGGAGGAAAAGTCATGACAGCTCAAATTCCAGTGACTTCTCCATCACTAGAGGTCTTCAAGCAAAGACTAGAGAGCCATTTGTCAAGGATGTAATTTACAAGATTTTCATTTAGTTCTAGTTCCGTGAGACAGAAACGTGAAAAAGACAACAGTTGAGAAAACAAGGAAAATTGCCCGATATCCACTGGTCCTACGATGCTGACATCAGTTCTTTTCAGCCAATGAAACTGGAAGTGGAGCAGGGAATGGGATAGGTATTTGGGGAGAGGTAAGATCAAATATTCAATATTAGTGTGAGGGGAAATCTAGGGCAGAGAACTGTGTAGTACTTGGGCAGAGAAGGTCCCTAGGATACCCACACCTTGGCTTATTTGTATAACTGGCAACTTTGTCTATGCATTTTATTTTCCTAAATAACTTTTCTACAAAGTAGCATACATGAAAATATAGTCAGGCTAACTGGCAGAAATTTAATTTAATGTAATCTCTCTCTCAGGTTGGTTGGCAATAAACCAATTAATAGCAAAGTTCATTGTACTAGGGGCAACCATATTATATATCTTAAAAACAATGTTTTTTTTACAAGCTGTTAAGTACTTCTCACCCCTTAGGGGAAGATGGGGTCTTGTTTCAAGGGGATTCTGCTGAAAGTTTAAATTGGAAAAGACTCTGATCTAAAGGACCAAGTAGCATTACGACTTCAAAGTAAAACAAATGAAACTGGACCTAGTCATTTTGCAATAAAATGGGAAGCCACAGTAAAAGTGCCCTTTTAAGCCACTTGGGACTTTTAAGACTTCAAATAAAATGTGATTAGCACAGACAGATAAACAATCTAAGCCATTATTTGCCTGGGGTGATACTCTTGTGATTTACAATGGGCAATGAAAATATAGCAGCCTAGGTGTTCAAGAAGAATGATATGAATACCAGTAATCTCTCTATAATAATACCAAGGCCTTTGATTAAACATCTGCTGAAAATCTCAGGATGTCACAACAATTCAGTTGTCACTTAAGGAGTATTTTATACTTTTACTTTTGAGCCAGAACCAAAATTTAAGTAGAAAATCTATGTACAATGAAAACCATAAGACCATAATTTTTAGTGGAACAGAAAAAGAAATTATCTTTAGTTTTTTTTAGTGGGGTTGCAAGTCATTCCATCATCAAGGATATATTTAGCACCTATTATTTACCAGGTACTACCTCAAGTCCTAGGGTGGTAAATGTAATAAATGAAACAGTCATTATTCACAAGGATCTTACATTCCAATGGTAGACCACAAGGAGACACAGAGAGAGATGTAGACACACTCCTATATATACATACACACACACACACACACACACACACACACATCCTTGTAGCACCTTGGGGATGTATAATAAAGGGGCAGATGACCCTCTGCCCCAACCACCCTCAGTACAGGTATAGATATTGTGACCACTTCCTAGATAACCTTTGTAATTGGCTGCTGAGCCTGAACTCTGTTAATATGCTAGAGTCAATACTCACTTTCAAAACTTCTTTTTGCTACCAGCCTTAATGTACAAGAGTTACCCTCTGCACCCAGACAATCAATGAGATGTCCTTCCCCACAATCTGTGAACTCTTAGATTCCTAGACAAACTGTTGTCTGGGATGGAGTCACTTACTGTTTATGTCTTATCTTTGGTAAATAACCTATATTAAGATGGCATCTTGCCATCTTTGAGACCTAGAAGACCAGGAGCCCATGTTTGGATCCCTTTATTCCAACCCTCCTCAGCATGCCCCAAACTTAGTGTTTCTCATTTATACCTTATAATCAGTAGAAATAGAAGTGCTGAGGGGTGGGGAATGTCCCTCTGGCATACCATGGAGTTTTCCAAGTAAAACTAAGACCTTACTCTTTTTCTACATGTGTAGTTTGCCCTTCTTTTAAATTAGGGTTTCTTAACCTTTTGTGGTATGCAATGACCCCCCCCCTTCCCCGCCCCTGTCTTGTTAAGCCTAAGGTGCCCTCTTCTCAGAATAATGTTTTTAAATATATAAAATGAAATAAATAAGAATACAAGGACATCAAAGGTTAGTGAAAATGAAAATGTGATTTTTTCTCATCAAAATTCATGAAGCAGTTTGTTTCTGGATCAGCGTATTCTCCTATATTATCTCGTGCTCTGTGTTAAACCAGTCATAAGGAGAGCATCACTATTAGTGCTACGGAAATACTAGACACTTTGACTTATAACAGCCTAGAGTACAACTCATAGGTTTCCATTTTTCTGGAGGTCAGATTTGCTCTCAGGAAATTCCAGATTGTGTAAGTGACACGAATCATCTTCAAGACCTCCTCTATCAGGGAGACCTCTAACTTCTTCTGCACTGAAATAGTCATTTCAGAAAGCTCCCTTCCTCCTACACCTTTTCCAAAGCTATTCTACACAGTCCTGCAGGAAATATGCCAATACAAATTAACCTTTGTTGCCATGAGAGGCCAGGGTATGAGGCTAAACAAATTTGGATGGCAGCTTCAGTTTTAATAACAGTAGACTACCTAGTCAGTAACTGATGCACCTTCCATTTTTCCAGCTGGCATAGGCTCATGGGCTAGGCAGGCATATTTTTCTAAACACGTTGTTCATATGACTCCTGTTTCTGCCTGGGCCACCATTGTAGTTTAGGCAGCCAGAATAAAATATGCCAAATAATACTGGCGGAGATACAGACAGTTGATGAATTTAACTTCTCCACACATAATGATCTGGGTTAGAGCAGGGGAGGGGTTATTCAGAAAATTTGGTTGTTCCTTCTTGGAAAATTTTCTTTACATTAGCATGAGGGATTGAGGTGTAGCTTACAGCACCAGCCAAATCACAGGTTGTCCTAATTTGTTATTTGCTTTTTTTTCTTCTTAAAAACATTAACTCCTCTCTCAAGGCCAAGAGTGGTTTTTGAATTCACAAACACATCCAATGATAAGTTGGAAAGTCAGAAATAAAATTAAATAAAAACAACCATATAGTATTAAGTCAAGAGGGTATTGTCCCTTTAAATTAGAGGGGGAAAAGGGAAAAATATTCTCCAAGTTTCACAAAAAAATGTCATATTTATATAGACCCCAAATCCCCTCTGTTTAAACTGGGTGATTAATATCAGCTCCTGTAGGAAATTAAATTCAGGGAAGAAAAGTAATATGCAGATATGCAGATTTCTAGGCGGAATGGCTAGCCCTGGGTAACAGAGCCAGGTTGATTAATCTGCATCCTCAGAATACAAAATGAAAATGCCGGGCTCTCCTGGGTTAGCTCTAGAAATGACTTTTTCCTCTCACATTCGGAAGAGAGGGGAAAGAGGGACAAACACACAAATATAGGAGGGTCTTTGAGTCACGTGAGGTATTTACATGAATAGTAGGACTTTAATATTAAAAATACTTTGTCACATTTTTGAGACCTAGGTTCTTTCTATTAGACCTCTCATTATTTTATCTTTTAGCGGCTATGGGTCATTTTTAATTCTTGTGTAAGTCTATTGGGGAGACTTGTCAGGCCATCCTGTGCAGACATTTTAATCCATTCTTAAGTATGTATGTTAAATGGATGAAGTTAGGTTAAGAGATATGGACACCCAGGGCACCCCATGCCCCGTGGTAACAACAGAAGAAAACTTGGGGCATTCTTTCTCCCCCAAAATCCAAATGGAGCAGACAAAAAAAGATGATCAAGAAACTTAATTTATAAATGTAAATTTCTGGGTAGAGAAGGATGCAGTCCAGTCCTTAAGCATTTCAAAATATTAATATTTCATATTACCACATCTGGAAAAAGTATGAGTTTTGATCATTGAATAATGATGCTATTTAATTTTTTGAAAAAAATATTTACAGCAAGATACAAAATGTCATTTTCAGTGGGAATTTTTTTTTGTCGTTCCTGGAAACCCAAGCCTGTTATTCAGAATCATTCAGGGTCTCTCCAATAATTGTATAGAAGTAGGCATTATGCTATATTATTAAAGCTGCAATTTCCTGCTGAATCTGGCTGGATGTTTCTTTTTATCACTTGGCAATTTCTATCTAGTTATAGCATAATTAAGTTTCCTGACCCTTGCTCACTCTCTTAACAGGACGCTTAGAAATATACTAGAATTGCAGATCTTCAGCCTGATGTCCTCTCTCCCCACACAGTAATGGAATAAAATTATTAATCCAGTAATTGTACAGAACACATTACTTTGCATTGAATGTTCCTATTTCTCATTTTCTGTTAGTGACAATCAGCCAGAGGTACAAATCATTTCTGCAGGGAGCAGGGCCCTTGGAAAAAGCCTCTCATTCACTCTACTGGAGCTACCTGTACAACTGTGATTATTCAAAGTCTAATACAGTACTAGGCTCCAGTGAACAAAACAAAGTTAATAAAATGGACGAAGGAACAAGATATTTTTCCTGCCGGCATCTTACGAGCCAAAATTAGAACTTCGCCTCCAGAAGATAAACTGCACATCTGACTGCATTACTATAAATGGGCTGGCAAAGTTCCCTTTGCCTTCCCAGGTTCTCTCCCGGGTGCCCAAAGTTTACTAAAACTTTTTTTCACCAAAAAGAAAGGAGGTATTTCCAATTCCTTTTTTCCTCTCACATTAGGAAAATGGGGGAAAGAAGGACAAAAAATATGTACAAGGAATAGAAAGGCCTTTGTGTCATGTGAGGTATTTACATGAAAAGTAGGAGTAATATTGAAAATACCTTGTCATATTTTCAAGATCTGGCTGGCTGGTTCATGTTAGGCCTCTAATCATTTTATCTTTAAGCAGTTATGGGGTATTTTTAATCCTTTTTAAATCCAAATTTATCCTTTCAGCATATCCTACGTTTTGAACCAACTCAGGGTATTTTTATCATTACCATTGTTATTATTTTCTAAGACATTGTCTTTAATTGGAAATAAGGGATCTCAGGTAATAAGCTTTAGGTCCTAACACACAGTGCAGCCAAAGCAGTTCATCTACAATACCATTCTTTTGGTTGTTGTTGTTGTTGTGGTGGTGGTGGTGGTGGTGGTGGTGGTGGTGGTGGTGATGGTGGTGATGGTTTTCTCAGAAACCGTTTCTTTAAAAAAAGAAATTTCAGCGTTTCAGGGGGTCAAAAAATGAAGGACTTCAAAGAGATGTAGGAGATTTTACATCTTAAGAGTTCTTGGAAGAATGAGATTTCATTGAGTTTCTGTTTTTCCTCAGCTCATATGATCATAGATCTTGTGTTTGAAGAAAGCTCTGGTGCCATTTTGTTCCAATTCCCTCATTTTTTTTCATAGACAAGAAATCTGAGTTTTTTGAGATTGAGTAATTTCACCATGGTCACAAAGGCTATAAATCATTAAAGGTAGGATCTGCATTCAGAACCAGTGCCACTTTCCAGACATGGTAAAGCAGACATTGGGACTGGGGCAGTTTCTCCAAAAATACTTTGTTTTAACATCAATCAGAACACACCCCCAAGCAAAGAGCATAACTATGCATTCTAAGGGTTCTCTTTTCCTTCTGACCTCTAGTTAGATCATCTCATTGCCCATGTCTTAAAAGAAAGATTCTATCTAAAAATAACTAAAATCTAGAGGCTTATTGGACTGTCATCATCAGCCTGAATTCTCAACATCCACTTGAACTGACAGAAGAAGCTAGTAGATGTCAGTAAAGCAGGATGCAGTGCCGCTGTGCTTGTTTAATAATAACCTCATAAATCCCTGATCTCTGGGAGGATAAATAGCAAAACAAAATAACCGTCTTCATAAAGACGATAGTGGTTTTATCCCCAGGCAATAATGGCGTTTCCAAATGAAATGCCCAAATGCTCTCTTGCTTTGAGTATGAACATAGACAGGTATATGTGTACGTATATGTACATACTTCATTTTTCTTTTAGTTGCTCCTGTCCATTTTCTGCCATTTTTTTCAAATGCTTTAATGGTTTTCCAGCTCTCTCTTCCTTCTTTAGAACAGCCCTAGTGAAGAGAAAACTGCAGTGCCACAGAATGCTGGTTGCCTCAAGTATTTCCATGACAGACTGACAGGTTTATAAACTAATCCATGTACCTTCCTTTTACATCTATACAGAGGAAACAAGTACAATTTCCACTCCTCTGATAAATGGTAGTGATCAAATAATAAAAATACCATTTTAAAGTGCATTAGACAATGGGTCTTTTCCAGTCAAAAACCCAATGGCAGCAGTCATCTGAGTTGTTGGGTTTTTTTTTTTTTTATATGCCACAAAATAGCTCTGATTTTATTTCCATTGAATCA